>NW_028274823.1:14411333-14729500 GCF_037043125.1 Eumetopias jubatus
TATGTAACTTACCGAGATTCAGATTAAGTGTTAATTGTATTTGTGCAATAAAGACAGAGAAGCTACCTTGGATTTAATGAGTATGTGCTTAATTAATTTTGACAGCTTTAATCTTTATTACCTTTGGAATAATCCTTATCAGCATTAATAACATTTTTTGGTAATTCAAATCACAACTCATTGAATGATAATATATATTTACATTTCTTTTTGAGTTCAGACCAGGGAAATGGCTATGAAAGTTTGCTTGCCTCCTGGGAAGCTTCTTGTGAGTGCGTTAAGCAATAATTAGGACAAATACTTTGGGGGTGACAGCAGAGCTTTGCAAAGTAGACAACTGACCCAAGGGCTCTAAAGAAGCACACAGTAATAGTCAAGAAGCACAAAATGACAAGGTTACCCCCTGTGAAACTCCAAACCTATTTTTATCGACAAAATGGTTTTAAAGATTTTTTTTTTTCTGGAGGAGGGAATACCTGGGGAAGATGAAACCCTAGGAAGAACGGACAGATTGAACTGAAATTAAACCTTTTTTTTTTTTTTGCAAGGTAAGACCTGTAGTTTCCCACAGTGCTGATGATATATCCATCCAAACTCAAGTGTATTTCTTGTCATTGCAATCAGCAAATATTATCATACCGTTTGCACTGTGCAGCAACATCTGGGACACCAAAATAAGGCAGATTCTGTAGTTTCTGCTCCTTTTGATATTTTTGAGGCAGTTTTTTTTTTTTTTTAAATCTGAACAATGTAATGGCAGTAGAACAGGGCTGTTCCCTGGGGGGAAGAGCTACTCTTGTGATTTATTTATTGTCTGGGAAGCTTTTGAGCTCAGGGAAGCCCAGGTATCTCGAGCTTCCCCTGGAGTTAAAGTGTATCAAACTTGATTCCCAAAAATAATCTCTTTGAAAAATGAGCCTCCTCAAAATCATTTTTCCAGAAAAGCCCCAATGTTTTCCTCTGAACCTTTTATGATCCAGGTTTGTTACTTGAGTACACAACTACTCTTAACAGGAAGCATTAGTTTTTGAACCTGGAGTCATGCGTAGAAAATTATATTGCTGAGTATCTGGCTTCCTGTATACCTTCTTCACAACAACCCCGTGAAGTGTAATCCACACAGTGGATGCCCCGTATATGGGGCAACATACAGTGTCCACGGTGGTCTCAGAGGGAATGTGCTACAGCACAACTTATGGCCCCAGAGTCTACTGTCCCCGAAAAGGGCATAGCCTTTGGGGGTCAGGTAGATCTGAGTTTAAATCTGGCCTCTTCTTTACTAGAGACTTTAGACGTGACCTTTCTGAGCCTCAACTTCTTCATATTTAAAAGCGGTAATAATGCCTTGCAGGGTTGGTGTGAGACTTACAGGTGATGGTGAGGTGCTCCGCACAGGGTGTCCAGGGGTAGCGGTTCTGTCAATGGTGGCCACTTTATTCTGACAGTAGCACCTTCTCTGCTCTAGGCTTTGCCTGCCTTGGGCTGTGCACCCTCCGTGTTCTAGGTGCGTACACCTGAGCTTGTTACTTTACCTGTCTGCGCTTGGTTCCCCGTAGGTAACCTGGGGATGGTGACAGTGTGGTGTGGTGGGGAGGAATGAGTGAGCTGAAGATGGTAATGTTCGTAATAATAGACGCAATGACTACGACCGACACTGACGGGGGCTCAGTGCCAGGCTCTGTGCCCTTTGTTTTTGTAATGCACAGTATCTCATTTAATGCACATTGCGCAGAGTCTGGAACACGGTAAACACTTTATCGATATGTGCTGCTATTGTGTTCATTGTGCAGTTCTCAGAGTCGCTGAGGAATTTTGGCTCTGCTAGATTCTTCACATGTTCTTCGGGGACCCTGGTGAACCAGTTCTTCACCCAGGCATTTAGTATCTATGAGGTGAAGAAGGTATTACTCATGAATCGTCCCCCTTTCTTTTAAACCCTTTAGCTTCTGTCCCTCCCTTATGTGCCCCTCCCACCAACATTTTAAAAAATTCTCTTCTCTAAAGACAGCAAGACAGCGTGAAATAAGTCCAGGCTTCTCCATAAAATGCTATTTGCTCATCTTGATTTATTCCAGAACACAAGCTCTTTGCCTGCGGCTTTTCTGTCAGTGACCTACACCACCTGGGGACTGTTGCCTCATGGTGGGCAGATCCTTCTGCATTGGGTACAGCGGGATGGACGTGGAAAATACCCTCTTCTTCCCCTCTGTTTTTATTGGTTTAATTTGCCCCCAAAGGGGATAAAGTTTTAGTTTTTAAATACCATGCCTTCATTTGTGTGTATTGGTTTGTTTATCATTTAAGCCAACAGCTTCAAATCAGTTCAGCAAACATTTCGTAAGCAGTCATTTGCAAGCTACTGTGTTGCACATGCGGAATACAAATCTGAATGTGGGAAGTTCAGTGTGCTCTAGTGATGGCAGGTGCAGGCTCTGGTATTACATCTAGCTTACATCTTTCATGTATCCCTTAATAGCCTACAGAAGATACTGGCCCTAAGACTTTTTCCTCCTTTGCAAAAAAAGGGGTTGAGAATATCAATGTCACAGGATTGTTTTTCGGATTAAATGAAATAATGTATATGAAGCAGTCATCACTCAATAAATGGTAGTCCTTAATGAGACAGAGTCTTCCCTAACTGGAGGAAGCAGACACAGAGGAAAGATAATTTCCATGGACTGTGGTAAGTGTACTAGACTCATTCTGGCAGGTGAGAAGAAGGAGACTTAGGGAAGGTTTCCTGGAAGGGCTGGTAGCTAACTTTAGTCTTGACGGATGAGGCAGAGTCGTTGAGGTAAAGTAGGGCAAGAGACTGTGTTTTCCCAGTGGAAGAGACAGCCTGAGTAAATACACAGGGAAGAAAACATGGTATATTCCAGGAACTGCATGAAATTCATTGTCATTAGTATCACAAAGTCCTCGGGTTGGACTTATCTGTAAGAGAGGCTGCTTGGAAGTGAGCTGGCCCTGTTTAGCCTTCCCTTTGTTTTACTCCCCTCAGTCTACCTTAGTAGATTCCAGCTCCCTTTAGAAGGTGTTGTGGTCCAAAGAATGCCAGATCTTGTTTAATTTGTTTAACTTTTATTCTGAAGGGAAGGGTTATCTATGGGGAAAGATCTTGTCTATTATTTGAGGAAAAGTCAAACCTGGATTTCCAGAGCTTTCCTTACCAACTGTGTGATCTTATACTATTATTTAACCTGTGTCTCAGATTCGTCATCTATAAAATTAAAAGTTTGCCTAATAAGAATATTTACCTCATCCAGGATACTTCAGGATTAAGTGATATAACACATGTAAAGTGCTTGGAACAGTCCCTGAAACCAGGAAAGGCCTCGATAAATGTTAACATTATCAAGTGTTAACTAGTCCCAGAGAATTTCCATTCAGAGGAAGGCAGGATTTAACTGAGAGAAGTGGTGGAATTTTCCAGCATGATGTCATTTGCTATTTGGAAACAGAGGTCAGTGAGAGAAATTGAAAAGGTGATTCAGTTCTTTCGATTTTATCTTCGAGAGGAGAATGCAGTGCTACTGCATATACACTATAGATGGAAAGGGAAACAGATTCTAAATAGTGCTTCCACGCCACCTTGTGCTATTCTCTCACAAAGTCAAAAACTTTTAAAGCAAAGGCCCTGAGAACAAACTCACCCCACTGGGCAGAACTTCCTCCCCTCCCCCCATGCCTTACTGTCTCCGCTTTCTCTCTTCCTCCCTTCTGCCCCCTTCCTACTGTCTTAATGTCTCCCCACCTTCCTCCCTTCCCCTTCTTCTCCTCCTACCCTTTAACCTTCCTTCTTTACAAATCAGCTTGCTTGGCTTGGAGAACAGTGTGGGCTGGATTTCAAACCCACGGCTAGGAGCCCTTGTGCAAGGCAACTTGCACAGCCATGTGAAAGAGCCCGTATCCCCCTTGGAGTTCTTGACTCCTGTTTGAGCCTACCCAATGGTGATCATTTTGTTTTATTTTATTTTTTATTGTAGTAAAATACACAAAACAGAACATTTACCATCTTAACTATTTTCTTTAAAAGATTTTATTATTTTTAAGTACTCTCTAAACCCAACGTGGGGCTCGAGCCCACAGGTCCGAGCTCAAGATTTGCATGCTCCACCGACCAAGACAGCTGGGTGCCCCCCCGGCTTAACTGTTTTTAAGTGTACAATTCAGTAGTGTTAAGTATATTCATATGGTTGGACAGCCAATCTCCAGGACTTCTTCATCTTGCAAAACTGAAATTCCATGCGCATTAAACAACTCCTCATTCTCCCCTCCCCCCAGCCACTGGCAACTACCGTTCTACTCTCCTTCTCAATGCAATTTGACTACTCCAGGTACTGCACGTAAGTGGTATCATACAGTATTTGTCCTTTTGTGACTGGTATAGTTCACCTAGCATAATGTCCTCGGGGTTCATCCGTGTTGTAGCATGTGTCAGAATTTCCTTCCTCTTTTAAGACTGAATAATATTCCTGTGTGTGTGTGTGTGTGTGTGTGTGTGTGTGTGTGTGTGTGTGTGTACCACATTTTGTTTATCCATTCATCCTTCGATAGAACATTTGGGTTACTTCCACCTTTTGGTTATTGTGAATACCACTACTGTGAACATGGGTGTACAGGTATCTCTTTGAGACCCTGCTTTCGATTCTTTTGGGTACTCACCCAGAATTGGAATTGTTGAATCCTGTGGTAATTCTACTTTTAACTTTTAGAGGAACTGCTGTTCTATTTCCGTCTGTAATGGAAATTTGTAAATGTGTCATTTACATTCCCATGAACAAACAGCACACAAAGGTTCCAATTTCTTCACATCTTTGCCAGCACTTGTTGTTTTCTGGGTTTTTTGATAGTAACCATCCTAATGGCTGTGAGGTGGTATCTCATTGTAGTTTTGATTTATATCGACCTAATGATTAGTGACATGGAGCATCTTTTCATGTGCTTACCGACCATGTATATCTTCTTTGGAGAAATGTCTATTCAAGTCCCTTAACCATCTCTGAGTTGGGTTGCTTGTTTTCTTTTTGTTGTTGTTGAGTTTTAGGTATTCTCTATATATTCTAGATATGAATTCCTTATCAAATGCATGATTCACACATACTTTCGTCCATGCTGTGGGTTGGTTTTTTTATACTGTTGAAACTGTCTTTTGATGCACAAAATTTTAGTATTTTCATGAAGTCCAGGTTGTCTATTTTTCTTTTATTACCTGTGCCTTTGGTTTCATATCCAAAAAATCATGACCAAATCCAGTGTCATGAAGCTTTTTTTTAATGAAGCTTTTGTTATATGTTTTCTTTTAAAAGTTTTATAGTTTGAGGTCTTACATTTAGGTCCTTGATCCATTTTGAGTTAATTTTTGTATATGATATTAGGTAAGAGCTCAGTTTCACTCTTTTGCATGTGGATATCCAATTTTCCCAGCATCATTTGTTAGAAACATTGTTCTTTCCCATTTAATGGTTTTGGCACCCTTGTCAAAAATCACTTGACAATATATGCAAGAATTTATTTCTGGGCTTTCTATTCTGTTCCATTGGTCTACGTGTCTGTCTTTATGCCTGTACCACACTATTTTGATCACTGTAGCTTTGTAGTAAATTTTGAAGTCAGGAAGTGTGAATCTTCTAGTTTTATTGTTCTTGTTCAAGATCGTTTTGGCTATTTGGGTCACTTGAGATTCCATATGAATTTTATGATGGATTTTTCTATTTTGCAAAAAAAGTCATTGGCATTTTGATGGAATCGCACTGAATCTGTAGATTGCTTTGGGTAGTATTGATGTTTTAAAAGTATTAAATCTTGCAATCATGAAAATGAGATATGTTTCCATTTATATGTGTCTTATTTAATTTCTTTCAGCAATATTTTATATCTTCATTGTAACCTTCTTGGTTAAATTAATTTTTAAGTATTTTATTCTTTTGATACTATTATAAATGGAATTGTTTTTGTAATTTCCTTTTCAGATTGTTCATTGTTAGTGTCTAGAAAGGCGATTGATGTTTGTGTGTTGACTTTGTATTTTGCTCCTTTGCTGAATTCATTTATTCTAAGCTCTTTTTGTGACATCTTTAGGGTTTTTTACATATAAGATCATATCATCAGGAAACAGTGATAATTTTACTTCTTCCTTTCTTATTTGAATGTCTTTTATTTCTTTTTCTTGCCTGATTGCTGTGGTTAGAAGTCCCAGTACTGTGTTGACCAGAAGTGGTGAAAGTCAGGCATCTTTGCTTTGTTCCTGATCTCAGAGGAAGAGCTGTCTGTCTTTTACCACTGAGTATAATGTTTGCTACGGATATTTCATATATATCTTTTATTATGTTGACGTAATTTCCTTCTATTCCTAGCTTTTTAAATTGTTTTTATCGTGAAAGGGTGCTGAATTTTGTCAAATGTTTTTTTCTACATCAATTGGGATGATCGTATTTTTTTTCCTTCATTCTGTTAATGTGATGTATCACCCTGATTGATTTTTGTGTGTTGAAACATCCCTACATTGCAAGAATAAATCCAACATGGTCATTATCTATGTGCTGAGGGTTAGGCTGTGTGCAAGCTGCTCTTGGGGCAGGGATCCTTCCATGTGGCTGGGATGGGAAATGAGTAGCTACTATTGTGCTAAGAGCTGCAAGCCTTCAATAGACTCCAGGATTCCAAAACAGTTATATCAGATAGATTCCACCAGTGTGATTATTGTCTAGATGTGGAAACAGATTCCTGGTGCTTCCTAATTCCCCATCTTCCCCGAGTCATTCTTATTGTCTTAGTTGTATCATTTAAGGAAGAACCATTTTGAATTTTTTAATATTTATTTTTTGAGTAATCTCTACACGCAACGTGGGGCTCAAACTCACAACCCTGAGATAAAGGGTCACATTCTCTTTCAGCTTAGCCAGCCAGGCATCCCAGAGCCATTTTTAATTTTGATGATGTCCAGTTCATCAATTTTTTCTTTTTTGCTTTGTGCCTTTTGTGTTCTAAGATTTTTGCCCATCTTAAGATCACAAACATTTTGTGTTGTTTTCTTTTAGAAGTCTTCTAACTTAGTTCTTAAATTTAGGTCTGTTATCCGTTTTGAATGAATTTTGTTAAATGGTAGGAAGTAAGGATTGAGATATTCTTCAATGATTATGATTATCCAGTTGTTCCAGCAGCATTTCTTAAAAAGACTGTCTTTTACCCATTGAATTACCTTCTTTGGTAGTTTTTTTTTTTTTTTAATCCTTGTTGAAAATCAGTTGACATGTATATAGTCTTTTTCTGGACTCCCTTCTGTTTCATTCATCTATATGTACGTCTGTCCTTAAGCCACTACCATGCTATCCCCATAGCTATATAGCTTTGTACTAAGTCTTGAAGTCAGGTAGCATTAAGTCTTCCCACTGTTATTTTTCGAAACTGTATGGGCTATTTTAGATCCTTTGTATTTCCCTATAAATTTTGGGACTCTGAACCCTTTGGATACAGGAGAATGTCCAATCTTTAGTGTTATCCCACAGTGCCTAATGCAGTACCTACTAAGGTACTTTTCCATATTTGTAGATGATCGGTTAATGAGAACTGATGGAATCAATAGGTTTCAACTCACTGGATCTTAGAATCTTAGAGCTGAAAGAGAACACACAGGGACACTAAGATGAAGATTGGACCCAACCATCTCATTAAAAAGATGATACAACTGACACCCAGAGAGATTGGGCACATGGTAAGTCAGAGACAGGACCAGAACTCAGGTCTTTGACCCACCTACTCCTAAATCAGGCACTGGGCTTACCTGGGTTGGTGGGTCTGTGGAGCTCTATTTATGTGCCAGAGATAGGACTTCATTTTACCCTTACCACCAGGGTTCATCAATAATGTGTCAGGCCATTGAGATACAGAGAGGAATAGGACATGGTACTTACATGTGAAGTGTTCGTGGTCTATTGGGAGCTGCTTTTGTATGTCTCACTGAAAGTGCCCCTAAACAAGATTCTTGATGTGTGTGTGGTCTAGGAAATATGCCTAAAAGTAGACCTTAGGCATCTGTGTTTTAGTGACAGACTTAAGGCAAGTCAGCACCTGCATGAATTTGATCAAAGACTCTTTCTGGAGGCAAAAGCAGCAATGCCAAGGACAAAATTCTTGCAAAGCAAACAACCTCCACATTACAGGTGCTGCCATCTGCACACCTGTATTGGAGGACTTGCTGAGCACAGACATTTTGACTTCTTAATGGATGACCATGAAATTGACAAATTAGGGGGGAGGAAATTGCATCTCTGAAAGCTTCCAGTCCATCATTCTCCTGGGAATGACTCAGCTCTTTCTTTCCTTCAAGCTATAATTTGTTTCTTTCTCTAAAGGACATATTGATATTTTCGTTCTTATTTCTAACCTTCTGTCCTACTGAAAATGTCTTTAAAAGGAAATAGGGAAGTTGGAAAGTGTAATTTGAAAAATAACTTTTATGCAAAGCAACTCTTATCAATATTAAGATTTAGTCAGTGCCTCATATTGGAACATTTCTAAACTTAAATCAGCTATGAATTAGTGCTGCCATTTTGCTCTGATAAAGGAAATTTTCATTCTTTTTAAGTACTTTTATTCATAATTGTTAAGCAGAAACAAATGTTAATTACATGGGGAAGCATTAAAACATGCTGTTTTCTTTATCAAATAAAATGTTTTTCTAAAATTTTGTATTTAGACATTAAGTAAACAAAACTAGGTTAACAATATAATACCCTTGAAATATTTGGTGATTAAACAACACAATTCTAAACAACACATGGGTCAAAGAAGAAGTCTCAGACAAAATTTAAAAATATTTTTAGCTAAATGAAAATGAAAATATAATTTAACAAAATTTGGGGGATACAGTAGAAACAGTGCCTTGAGGGAAATTTATAGTAGTGCATGCATATATTAGAAAATAAGAGGGGTGCTTGGGTGGCTCAGTCAATTAAGCATCTGCCTTGACTCAGGTCATGATCCCAGGGTCCTGGAATCGAGCCCTGCGTCAGGTACCCTGCTCAGCAGGAGCCAGCTTCTCTCTCTCCCACTACCCCTTCCCCTGCTCGTGCTCTCTTTCTCCCTCTCTCTCTCAAATAGATAAATTAAATATTTAAAAAAAGAAAAGAAGAAAGACCTAAACCTAGTAATGTCATCTTTTACTTGGGGAAACCAGAAAAAGAATAGTAAATTAAATCCAATGTAAGCAGAAGAAAGGAAATAATAAAAATTAGAGCAGAAATCAGTGAAATTAAAAACAGAAAATCAATAGAAAAAATAAAACCAAAAGCTCTTTTTAAAAAAAATATTGTTATTATTAAACCTGACAAATCTCTATCCAGGTTAACCAACCAGATACAAATCACAATACCAGCAATGAAAGAGGGGCCCTCACTACTGATCCTGTGGACATTAAAAGGATACTTATGTAGTGCACGTTTGAAAGTTGCCAAGAGGGCGCCTGGGTGGCTCAGTCGTTAAGCGTCTGCCTTCAGCTCAGGTCATGATCCCAGGGTCCTGGGATCGAGTCCCACATCGGGCTCCCTGCTCCGCGGGAAGCCTGCTTCTCCTTCCACTCCCCCTGCTTGTGTTCCTGCTCTCGCTGTGTTTCTTTCTGTCAAATAAATACATAAAATCTTAAAAAAAAAAAAAAAGTTGCCAAGAGAGCCAATCTTAAAAGTACTCATCACAAGAAAAAACAATTTTTTGGTCACTTTGTATGGTGATGGGTGGGAACTAGACTATTGTGATCATTTCACAGTGTATATAAATCTTGAGTCATTATGTTGTACATCTGAAACTAATATATATTTATGTATTACACTTCAAAAAAAAGGATACTTAAGGAATATTATTAACAATTCTATACTCAACAATTTGATAACTTAGGCGAAATGAACCAATTCCTTGAAAGCTACAGTCCACCAAAAGTCACACAAGGAGAAATATTGAACAGACCTGTATCTATTAAAGAAATATTCATTTATATGTAGCTACATATTTTTACTCTTCTGCTTCTTGTTATTTCTTCGCATGTTTCTGTGCTTCTGTCTGGGGTCATTTTCCTTGTGCCCTATTGAACTCCTACTAGAGGTGTGTGTGCACATGTACTGGAAGCAATTCTATTAACTTTTATGTCAGTGAAGAACCTCAGCCTTTTATAGGATGGCAAGCAAGCAAAACTCTACAGATACCAATAATAGACAAGACTTAATGGATCACAGCGTGGCAGTTTTTTTACCCATAGCACAGCAAACGTTAGGAACATCAACCTGGTACCCCTATTCCCCATAACATAGCAGATCTCGAGCACACCAGAGTCTGCTGTTCTTACAGGTATGGATTTCCATAGCCAGCGTAAATGTCAAAGGCTGTTAGACACCAGTGGTGTCCACAGGATTGTTCTTGAGGCCTGATACAGTCTGTGTGCCAGGAACAGGCAGATACCTTTAGAAAGGCAAGTCAGCTACTAACAGATGCCACCATTTTTGTAGCCATTTAGGTTTCGTTGTCTTATAAATGGAAGTCTGCATATTGAGCCCATTGGGTTATGTTGGTAAGATTGCTGTGCCTAATCTCATGACAAATGCAAGAATGATGCTGGCCACTTGGGCTATATTCGTCTGATTGATCACATTGTTTTATTTAGTTTTGTCTGGATATGGATTCTTATGGATACCCATAGGTATTCAAGTGAATTCAGTTGGCAACAATCCACTGTAAACCTTTATCTCCTGTTAGACTTTTCACTGGCACACAAGGCCGGTGTCTTGAGATCCTGAGTCTTTTAATACCCTTGTTGGCTTGACATCCTTCATCAAACCTCTGCTTTCTTTTTCCTTAACATCTCTCTGTCTCTTTTCTTAACATAGCATGGGAGGGAACTGGAAGCCTGGTTGTTGGTCTTTTGTGCACATGTTCCACTGTCACCCTCAAGTGGCTCTTCTTGATTGAGAAAATACTCTTGGACTTGATGAGGTTTCACAGTGCAATCATGTAGAATGTCAACACCAATTATACATTCAGCAGGGGGAGCAACAGCAGTGGTAAACAGTAGTCATCTGAGCGGCCTCACCTGGATGGTCATTTCCCCGCCAACTTACTGTTTTCATATCTGGCCACTGGAGTGCATACACCTCACCCTTCAAGAGAGTCAGGTAATAACATAAACTTTATAGTCTCTCCCCCCATCCCATTGTTCTGTCAGTGGAGCCTAAGGCTTTCATTTCCCCCTGGGATAGAAGGATCTTGGCCTCACCCAGAGTCTCCCTTGATCGTTAGAGGCTATTAAATCAGGACATAGGGATGCAAGGTCAGGCTCAGATGTTTAAGGAGTAGCCACCTAGTTCCTTAGTTGCTGTAGTAGAGAGGGATGGAGCTCCATGGAAGAAACTGGTGGTATAGTGGCACCTTTCAACCAGGACAGCTGCTGGCTTGAGACTCCCAGGGCTTGATATCTGGTTCGAATTTCTTCAGTGTTTACCCCATTAGGCTCTTCGGTGGGAATTCTTGTTTTATCAGCTCTGTACACAGGAAGGTCCCTTTGGAGGGGTTTGTTATTCCTGTTCTTGGTTTTGTCTCAGACTGAAGAGACTCCAGCTGGGTTGGGGGCTATCTGTCTTTTTCCTGGGCATCTTTCGGTCCCAAATCATCACAGCCTCTTGCATAGGCTTCAGGGTACTAACAACAAAGTTCGGGAAATCTTCTACCCTGGGGACTGGGTTCTAAAAACTTATCAGTCATTCTCTGGAGAAGGACTCTATCATTGAGCCTGTCATTCTGTCCATCCAG
Organism: Eumetopias jubatus; assembly: GCF_037043125.1. Taxonomy (NCBI): domain Eukaryota; kingdom Metazoa; phylum Chordata; class Mammalia; order Carnivora; family Otariidae; genus Eumetopias; species Eumetopias jubatus. The sequence continues at coordinate 14,423,127 of NW_028274823.1, forward strand.
TCTGGAGCAGCTACAGCCTTCAGGTTTTGAATAGTTTCTTCCATGGGAAGTCTCTCTGGGTTGGCTATTAATGTAGTCATTGACAAAGGAATACAAAGCAGCAAATATTATTGTGGAGCATGATTCTGTCCCAGCTGAATGGACTGCATAGGGTCACATGTGAGACAACCCAGTTGCTCCTTTGTACCCTCTCACTCCCTTGTCACACAGATGCATCAGGCAATCTTTAACAGCTCTCTAGTGTGCTGACCAGAAGGGTCCCAGACTTCCCTCTCTTTTCCTCCTCACTGTGGTTCTACATCTCTGTACTCTGGACAGGGATATGTTAACCTCCAAGCATGTTTTAATGTGGTTGTTAAAACAGGGTACAAGTATGCTTTCCTCTCTGAGGGGTGCCCTAGATACTCTCTCCTAGTTTCCTGTCCTGTAGGAGAGCAAGCTATGGCCATGGCATCATTTGGGCAGCTTGTTTCTTTTGTTTGTTTGTTTTTAAAGTTTTTTTTTTTAGTAATCTCTACACCCATCCTGGGGCTCAAACTCATGACCCTGAGATCAAGAGTTGCACACCCCTCCAACTGAGCCAGCCAGGCACCCCAGGGCAGCTTGTTTCAGTTGTATTTTCCACTGCTCAGCCTCTTCTATTGACTCAATTCATATATATTTACAGTTGAGGCACCACTTATTCCTCCCTTTACCCACCACTTTTTGTTAAGATTCCATTTTTAAGTAATCTCTATACCCAATGTGGGGCTCGAACTCACAACCCCAAGATCAAGAGTCATGTGTTCTTCCGACTGAGTCAGCCAGGCGCCGCCCCCCCCCCCCCTTTACCCACCACTTGTGTGAGAATATTTGCTTCTGGTTTCCAAAATGTTTCCTCATATCCCTGAACCAAGACTATAGGATTCTTGCTTTTTCTCTTCCCCAAAGTCATTGTCTATCTTGACACCTTGTTAGCTGCTCCCATTTTGTCAAGGAAGAACCTCAAGGAAGACCCATGTCTCAACCTTCTAGTGCCAAAAATAGGTGACAAGTTCCAATGGACTTGAGAAAGACAATTTGTTACTCATAGCAGAGCAAAGGGCAGGATTATAAGCATAGCAGCTCTGGTTTCTCTTCCCCCAAGTCATCTGAGACAACTCCATGGACCCAGATGCTGGTTATACATGCAGTGGGTTGTGCAGTGGAAGAACCAAAGGCCAAAGGCTCAGCATCTTTTGTAGTAAGCAATAAGCCAGCCTGTCCTCTCCCAGGAAGTGATCAGTTGCATGGTAGTCATGTTGTGGTCATGTGATCTACTTAACTAATTGCCTATGTGACTAGCTACAAAAATAACCCAGGACCAGATGATGATTAGATTTTGCAGTTTGGCACACACAGCAAGGATGTGATGAGATATTCAGGACCCATGGCAGACTGCTTCTCCCAACATTTCGTCTGAAAATATCTGTATTTTAACTTTGGTTTTGAGGACTATTCTGACTGGGTATAGAATTCTAGGATGGTACTTACTTTCTTTCAGCACTTTAAAAAGTGCTTAAAAAGGAAAGACTTATTCCATAGTCTTCTGGCTTCCATTGTTTTGGTGGAGAATCTGAGTCCTTCAGCACTTGCTCTCTGCCCAGGCAAAGCCTCCCACCCTGTGGATTCACAGCTTCTTCCCATGTGCCCAGATATAGCAGCTACCTCATGGGGGAAAAGTCTGTAGAACATCAGTTGTCTTCTCCACAGTTCTCTCCTAGCTGGCATCTAGTCCCTTAGTCCTTGTTTCTAACTTTTGCCCTTTCAGACCCATGGGTTGTAATGGTTTTCCACTGTTGCAAGTCCCAGGATGATTCCTTGTCCCATATTGGTTTCCTGAACTCTGCCTAAACTTTGTAAGTGGTCTTTCATTAAATTTCATTCAGTTACTCTTTTTAGGTGTGACATCTACTTCCTGCTGGGACACATATGCAACAGGTTTCCTTAATGGGGAATTTCTGGTGTCTTTTAATATACTAATGTGTCTTGTGAGTTTTCCAGAAGGGTCTTAGAATATATATCTCTTGAAGCATTTCAGGACTGTGTTTCTCAGAGTCTTATCTTTAGAAATAGTGTTACATGAATATGGACCTGATGCTAAAGGGCTGGGAGACTTCTTGGAGTCTAAACAAAGATCAACAGAAGGCTCCCAACCTGGTTAATGAGGGACCTGATGCCTGTCCTTTTATCTCGCTTGTCAGTTTTCCCTAGAGATGTGCTGCTTTAGTTAAGATGTCAAAGTATAGACTAGTGGTTAAGAATACAGACTTTGGGGGCACCTGCATGGCTCAGTCATTAGTCGTCTGCCTTTGGCTCGGGTCATGATCCCGGGGTCCTGGGATTGAGCCCCACATTGGGCTCCCTGCTCGACGGGAAGCCTGCTTCTCCCTGCTTGTGTTCCTTCTCTTGCTTTGTCTCTCTCTGTCAAATAAATGAATAAAATCTTTAAAAAACAAACAAACAAACAAAAAAGGACACAGACTTTGGAGGCAGACTGAACTAAGTTCAAGTCTTTGCTCTGCAGTTATTAGCTATATCACTTTGGTAAATTACATAGTCTTTGGAGCTTGTTTCCTCATCTGTAAAATGGATATATATTTGCCTATCACATAGGTCTTTCTGAGAGTTTAAAGGAAATAATAAAATACAAATTTAGAAAAATAAAATTGAGGATAAAATTGCTGACCCATATCCTTTTTTTTTTCCTTTGGCGGGGGTAGGGGCAGAGGGGCGGAGATAGAGGGAGAGAGACAATCTTAAGTAGACACCACACTCAGTGCTGAGTCCAACTTGGGACTCCATCTCACAACCCTGAGATCATGACCTGAGCCAAAATCAAGAGCTGGGCATTTAACCAACTGAGCCATCCAGGGGCCCCTGCTGACCCATATCTTTTAAAGCTCCATTTTATGTTTAAAAATTTACTCTTAAAATTCTGGCTTTTGGTTTAATATTACAAACTGTACTTCTTCCATATACAACTTCTATACAACATTAACTTTTATTTAGTTAAAAGTAAATTCCTATAGTATTAGTATTATTTTAGCACAGTGTTTTTTTTAAGTATTTTAAGTTTAGGGAAAAAGGATTTGGAGCTTAATTCTTTTGCAATTTGTTTTCTCCTTAGGGGCATGTGGAGATAGTGATCGAAATGGATACACCTGTTGATTCCTCCAAAGTGGAGTTTTGTCTACCTAGAACATAATTTTAAAGATTTCCATGATGATTGCTCCATAGTACCCGATTGCTCCAAATATCTAGTTATTCTTTCTCCTGGGGGGCAAACTTGCCAGTGAAAAGCCCATTTTCCTTAAGTACCAGATAGTCTTGTTCTCTGTACACATACCACTGACCAAGTCAGAGATTACGTGTCATTCTGAGTCTTTCCATCTTAGCCCCATTGTCTTCTGTCAAAATGCAAACTCTTTAGAATCTAAATTCCTTCAACATCTCTTTCTGATCAGTCATTGGGAATAGCTGACATACCACCCTACCTTCTGCTTGGGGAAATCTTTATGAAACTCATGACTTACTTTGCCAATTAAGGAAAGCTATTCCTAGAGGCGAGGCATTTTTATCTTTGCAACTGCACATTCCTTCTTTAGTCGTGAGGGCTTTTGTGCTGTAAGAGCTTAAAATCTGATATGAAAAAATAAAAGCAGAGGTACTGAGGTATGAATATGCCAATGAAAGCACCTAGAGCTTTCTTCCACTAAAATACACACACTTTAGTTAGCACACTCAACACAACACCAACAAAATTTTATACATCTTACGTGAATAATAATGAGTACCGTGCAGTTACTTTCCATTTCCCACTTCTTTTTCCAGAAACTTGTAAGTCCGTTTCACTTTAAAGCAGGTAACATGCAAACTCAGGCCTCATATGACCTTGGACAAGTTAGCAGGAAGCACTTGTTCCCTTACTCTCTTTGCAAAAATGAAATGTTCTTCAGATCTTAGGAATCACAATTCTGACTTTCTTGTAGGAACCCCAACTTCGAGTCAGAGATTCAGAGTTACTTTGGATGCTTGAAAGGATGAAATCTCTTGGTGACTCTCCTTTATCCTTAGTAATTTTTCACCTTATATGAAATATGATACATATATTTATTTCTGCATATTATTTTAGGGGCAAACTTGAGGATTTCTGTCCCAGTATCTTGTAACTTGTGTTGGTATGCTCAGGCAGTGGGTTTGGAAATGGAACAGAGAGAGAAGCAAATGATGGAGGAGGTGTGGAGGTCTTTCCAGGGAACTCCTGGGAAAACAGAGAAAGTTGAAGCAAAGAAAACTCTAGGTCTTAGACCAGCCCTCTAGCAGAAAGCTCTCAGGACATAACTATATTGCAAATCATTTCTCTTCTTTCTCCCCCTGCTGTCACTTTGCTAAATTAGATAGCCAGTATCTCCCCTTGGAACTGGTTTCTCTTCCTTCATCGTGGCCCATTCAATCAGTTTTCATGTAACACCCAAAGTTATCTTTCTAAAATACAAATCGTCCTGTCAGTCTCTTGATTAGAATCCTCCAATCCTTCAAAGTCTCTTCATTGCTCTCAGGGATAAGTCTTTTTAACATGGCTCACGGAGGCTTCATGGTCTGGTCCCCGTCTACCTTATTTCCAGCTACTCGATTGTTCTGGTAGTGCCATACTTATTATTGTTGTTGTTTTGTCATATGTGCTTTCAATTCTTCCTTTGACCCATTCTTTTCTTTTCTAATTAATTTTCATTCTTCCTTCAGGTCCCAGTTGAGCCATTACTGCCTTCTGTCTTCCCCAACCATCCCCCACCAAGTCCAGTTTAGGTCCCCTTTTAATGGGACTCCAGTCACAATGGACATCACAGTGTGTGGTAATTGCCTCTGATTATTAGTTTGTGTCCCCCACTAGACTGGAAATCCCACGAGGCCCCAGGCCATGCTTGTCTTGGCCACGGCCACCTCTTCAATACCTAGTAGAATGCCTGGCATAAAGAAGAGGCCCAGAATTTATTTCATAAATAATTGAACAAATCAAGGACCTGTGACTTATGTGACCAGCTCAAATGGACAAGGTATTCTGTGATTTATACTGGGCTCACTCAGGACCCAGGAGATGGAACTCTGGGCAAGAACGGACAGCTCTGGCTCCCTGAATCTGAAACCTAGGAAGCCTCTAGGTAGCTTGAGAAATAGTGACTCTCAGGATACAGATTATCTACAATGAAGCAAAGCAGATTTCTAAGTATTGTGTCCAACCTCTGAGGAAAGGAGATCCTAGAACATTTCTACCAATCAGAGAAAAGGTAAGTGGAAAATTACAGAACAGTTCCCATTTCTGCTAATTTAAGATGTATAAGACATAATTCAGTTAATTGTGTCTATATCAGTGTGTTCTAGAAACTACAAATGGGTCTTTTTTTTTTTTTTCCCCATAAGATCTTAATTTTTTTCAACCTCAAACTCCCTGGAGGTGTTGAGGAACTGAACCCATGGAGGGCTTCTGTATTTCTTAATTCCTCCCTTTGAGAGCTTTAGCTTTGGCCAGGATGGCTCCAAGCTGCAGCTGTCTGTTTGCCCATGCTCCCTGCAGACATGGGAGGGCACTGCAAAAGCAGGTTTATTTTCCCTGGACTTCTTTATCTCTCCCACGATGTCACAAACACTCCCACTCCTGCCCTGCTGATTGTGGTTCTTCCTGTTTCTGGTGTCAGTTCCCTGTTCTTTTAATCACTCCTGATAGAAAGGGCCTAAAATTACTAAAATTGAAATCCTTATAGTTCCCCCAGAACAACACAGAAATAAATTTATACATCTCCAAGTTGTGCAAGACAGGAACTAAGATTTGTGGTAGTATCACTGAAATGCAGTAATTCTCAACCTTTGGGGAGTTGTAGGTTCTTTGAGAATCTGATGAAGGTTATGGATCCTTTCCCCAGAAAGATGTACATACGCCCTCACAATTCCGCATACAATTTCAGAGCATTCGTAACTACAAGTTAAGGACCTCTGCTGGAATATGTTTATTGAAGAACTCTCCCAAGATTTGGAGGGTCGGGGGGGGGGGGGGGTTGAGAAGTACTAGAGACACTCCCACCTATGAATTTGTTACCAAAAATGAAACAAGTTTCCACCCAATCACAGAGTTTGATTATATGCTTTGATGTGTACTTTATTAGTTGAGGACACCGTGTCAGCACATAGGCTATGTGGGATTGCAAGCTAGGATCATTCAGCATTTGCTGAGAGTGGTTTGAGGTCATTGGCTTTCTAATGAAAATATGTAGATGTACACTTAGAAAAATGAGAATTAGCTGAAGTTAGCTAAAAGGGGGGAAACCATGTGCTTTAAACTGATATTTCCAAAGTGCCATGACTATATTTTAAAAATATACCACCACCCCTCCCCCACCACGTGCTGCCTTCACGCCTCCCCCTCACCCCCCCATCCCTGCACTCCAAAAATTCGGATGTAGTCTGCAGTGACTGGCGGGATCTGGGGCTGTGGACAGCTGGAGTTCTCTTTGTAGGAAGCTCTGGAGGGGGGACAGTGCCTACGGGGTACTAGTGCTGATGATTGTCCCAAGGGCCATGACCAGGTACAGAAGTCACACGTTAAAACGCCTGGGGCAGAGTGGGTTTCTTGATGCTCACCTGCAGGAGACAGGATTAGGGGATGTCCACTGGGGTCTGAGAGGATTTACTCAGTTTTCTTCCAGAGGCCATGTCAGGCCCTGAGGAAGGAAGCTAACATTTAAAGCAGGTCCCGTGGAGCGGCAGGACCAGAGAGACCTCAGACTCACCCTTCTCTTGGTGTTAGTAGGTTCTAGATGGAAGGGTAATCAATGAAATGCACAAGCAGAGCAGCTTTTCTTCTCCTTATCTGCAAATTTTCTTCTCCCCTCTAATTTGTGGGAATATGAGAAATCCACTTTAATGTGGTCGCTAAATGGCTCAGCCTCTTCCCAGCCATGCAACCACTGCAAGTTAATGTCACTGCTCAGCTTCTCATCTCAATAACGGACACAACAGTAGTACGTATTTCATAGGGTTATTGTGAAAATTAAATGAAATAATGCATGGAAGTAAGGGATTTAATACAGTGCTTATTGCCTAGTAAATAGTTAATAAACGGTCACCATTGTTTTAAAAGATTATTTATTTATTTGCAAGAGAGCGCACGCACGAGCAGGTGGAGAGGCAGAGAGAGAAGGAGAGGGAGAGGGAAGCCTTAAGCAGACTCCCTGCTCAACATGGAGCCTGACGCGGGGCTCCATTTCATGACCCCGAGATCATGACCTGAGCTGAAACCAAGAGTCGGACACTGAACTGACTGAGCCACCCAGGTGCCCCCAGCGTTCACCATTTTTGTAGTTATTTGGGCATCTATGCTTCCCTCCTAGGCTGATTATAAACTTCCAAATGTCAGGATTTGTCCTGATGCCTCCTGTTTTTACCACAGAACTTAAAACAGGCTTTTAGAAATATTTTGAATGAATAAATGAATGAATGCTTTAGTGAATGAGGGAATGAGTGAATATGGGTTGGAAAAATAGAAGTTTTGAATAAAGTCAGATAGGTATCCCAATCTGGCAGGGGCAGAGTAGAGATATTATATGCCAGACCCTCTAACTGTACTGTCCTTCCCTTTGACTTTGAACGGCCACTATTTCTTACCTTTTAGCTACCACCTTAGTGCAAGCTCTTTAGAAAGACTTTCTATAAGGACCCCTATCCAAATGATCTTCCTTGCCCCTGGCCCCACTGGTTACATTATCTATCACTACCTTTTGCTTATAACTCTTAAAATTTATATGATTTGTATATTATAAAGCATGTAGTTATATAGTTATTTGGTTTTTTAACCTTGTTTATTGTCTGCCTTTCCCACTACATAATAAGTTCTATCACAACAGAGAACTGCTTTCTTCATGAACCCAGGGAGAGGCAACACAGTCTAATGGGTAGAGCTAGGGATTTGAACCCATGCAGTCTGATTCCAGAGATTACCTACATCCAAACCCTGGCTCTGCCCCTTATTAGCTATGTGACCTAAAACAAGTTATTTACTTTTTCATCTTAGTTTTTTCATCTTCCAATTGGGGAGAGTAACAGTACCTTTCTCCCTGATACTGCTCTTCCATCCCAGGCACCTGGGGCTCCTGGACCTGGTGCTTTAGAGGATGCTGCTCTAAACCAGTCTGGCTATATCCCACCCCACAGGCAAGCAGTCCCTAGGGCCAAAGGAACATGCCTGTACCTGCTTCTTTTAGACCAGACTTGTGATACCTGAGATCCTAGGACTCCCTACCCAAATAGCTCTAAGCATGCTTCCCGAACCAGCTGGGCTTTGGCCCCAGGTCCATCCTTTCAGAGGTAGACAGTGTCCCCAGTGTGCATACCCAGAAACCTCATGGTAACTGAAGACCTGCTGTTTGCAGTGTGGGAAGGCGGACACGGTTGGGATGTTTTGTCTGAGATGTCCATACCGATTGGCCCAAGGCTCCTTCTCTGGTACAAGATATGTTGCAGCGGGGAAAAGGAGGGAGGTAGGCCAGGGTTCTCTATTTTATTCTTGCTTCTAACCTGGCACATGCTAGAGATAGGCCAGTACCTCATAGATTGTTAGGAGGATTACATGAGATATTACATGTAAAGCCTTTATTATTTTATTTATTTTATTCTTTCTGCCTCAAGGAATGTCATTCTTTTTTTTTAATAAAGATTTTATGTATGTATGTATGTATGTATATATGTATGTATGTATTTATCCAGAGTGTGAGTGGGGGGAGGGACTGAGGGCGAGGGAGAGAGAACATCTCAAGCAGACTCCCTGCTGAGTGTGGAACCCGACACAGGACTCGATCTCACAACCCCAAGATCATGACCTGAGCTGAAATCAAGAATCAGATGTTTAACCAACTGAGCCACCCAGGCGCCCCTATGTAAAGCCTTTAGAGAATGCTTGACATACTGTAAAGTGCTCAATAAGTATTAGCTATTATTATATCTTTAGTTGGCTTAGCACAGGCTCTAGTGCATTATAGCTATTTGATTAGTTATTTTTGAATGAATGACTAGATGAATGATTGCTTGTACTATTAGCTCATTAACTGGGATCCTGTCTTGGTTCTGTTGCTAGGTGAAATCATTTATATATTTGAACAAAAGCTTCATTTGTTGTAGTCATTGTTGGCCGGAAGTAAGAGATACTGGCTTGATATTCATAGTTAAGTATAAATAACAAACTTTCTATCAGAAAAAAGGTCTTAGATGTTTTTTCACAGAATGACAGTTTCAGAAAGGGGCTGCATCTTATTTAAGCTAATAAATTATTTTATAAGAAATACCATAGGGGATTTGAGTTTATGTACTATTAGATGCTCCCTGTTAGCCCAAATACATTTGCAGTGACATATGTAATGGTAGGATTTACAGCAGGATTCTAGGTTTCAGGATAGCTCCGATAGTTTTCTGACTATGCAGAGGACCCTCATCACAAAGTAAGAGGGCTGCCTGTTAATATTATTTGAGGCCCTGGAATCCCAGCTCTGATGGCTGATCAGTGGCCAGCAATTGCATGATTTAAATTACTTCTTTGGTTCATCAACAAATGTGAAAGGATCATGGACTAACTTCGTGATAGACAGAGCAGAGGTCCTTCTCACCTCTGTCACTTATCAGCTGTGTGATCTTGGGCCAGTTTTTTAAAAATAATTTTTATTGTTATGTTAATCACCATACATTACATCATTAGTTTTTGATGTAGTGTTCCATGATTCATTGTTTGTGCATAACACCCTTGGGCCAGTTTCTTAATTTCACTTTTCTCCAGTTTCCTCATCTGGATGAAGAGAATAATAGTAGCCACTGAGGTGGATTATTGAGTAATGCTGTTGGAGAACCTAGCATAATCCCTGGCAGGCAGTAGATTTCATTCCATTCACCACCTAATTACCATTTATAGGGCCACAAAACAGAGAGTATCTCCAGAATTAAGCTTGTTTTGACAATACAGTTAATACAGGAGGTACTGAGCATACGCTTACAGATCCAATTAATAAAGTACTTCACCCATGCAAAGTGTCAACTATGAACAAACTTCATGATAATTGACAGCAGGAGAACATAGCAAATTACTTTTAAAAGATAATTCAAACATTCATTTTGCTTAAGGCTTGGAAAATGCCATTTTATTAAATCTTATTTGTATTTCTAGTAAGATAATTACTGTTTTATTGTTAAAGAAGGTAGAAAAGTATAAATAAAATGTTTTAAAAAATAAAGCGAAATTATATTTCAGTTCTGATTTCTCCAAACCTTTTTTTTTTTTTTTTTTCCTGAGATAAAAACATCCCTGAGTCTATTTTGTATCCTTATTAAACCCACATCTGTGGAGCTGCTTCGGGGCCCTTTGCCTACGGGCTGATGAAGATTACACACTCTTCTCTCCTGGGCTTAATGCTCCCTGAATGGCATTCTCCCTCACTTTATCTCCACTGAAGTCTGCTTTTAGGAAAAGGAAAAAAAAAGATCTGATACTCAATTTCAGTAAATCTGGAATAGTGAGCTGAGAGCCAAGAGAGGAAGTTTTATTTCCAGACTGATCTCTTGCATCCACGCAGGGGTGCTGCAGCCAGTGGGATGTGATTTCAAAGACGTGAGCCTCGGGTTCCTTCCCCAAAAGAGAATCGGTGTCTCATTTGCTTACCAGAACGTGGAGACTTCCTTTTTACCATGACATAGCTTTGAAAATACAAATGCCTTTCAGGGAACTAAAACTGGTGATGAAAAATTAAGTAACTGAACATACTTACATTCTTGGCAGCCACTGTGCTGGGGGTTCCAGGAGGTGGGGGAGATGAGACTGGAGAGCAAGAGGAGAAAAGCCCGGGGCAAGAGACAGTTGGGAGCTCCACGGGAACTCTATTGGCTGTAGTTTTAAGCCAGAATCTAAAATTTTGAAATTCTTTAGTGCTAGCAATAGGCTTTTAATTTAAACAAGAAAAAAAAAAAACCCACACACCAGAATAAACACATAAAATGGACTGTATATATCCACTTAGTGATGGTTTGCAGCCATTTAATGAACACGCTATTGACTTCAGGGTCCATTATGGACGTCGACACAGCCTGGATTTGTGGGTTTTTATTTTTTTGACAGTTTGATTTTCAAGACTTTCCCATAGCTTTTAGTACTGTTTTTTGGACTTATATTCATTAAGGATTTTAAAAGCAAAGGTCTTTGCTTACATTGAAAGTGCTACTGTTCCTAGCATCATAGTTCCTCACTAATGGCTTTCTGGAATACCATTTTCATTATTTAATTTTTATGGAACTCTACTTCTTTTATTATTACATTTGCCTTTGTAATAGGTACAATCTGTTGGCTACATATTGCTAGGCTTTAAATATTTTTCCTGTTTACCATGAATAAAAAAATGATTGGGGATTCATTTGCTTTGCAGAATAAACCACTACCTCGTCTGTTCCCAATAGAAAAATGGCAGGTATATCTTCTGATTATCCTCACTAGCTATTTTGCTCTGATCTCTCTCTTTTCCTCTCTGCCAGTGAAGATATAATGTTCTCTGGTTATGGAGAAGAAACAAGCATAAGGGTAAGGCTGCTTGGATTTTATAAATGTCAGGGTAATCATTTACCTAGTTAATAACGGTAATGTACATAACACTCGACACTTTACTGAAGGCCTTCACGGTAGGTTATTTCATTTGAATTCTGAAGGTTTGTCCTAAGTATTATCCTGTTTTATAAATGCGACCTGCCCAAGTTCAGGATTAGTGAGTGACTGAGGCCACCCCTTGCTTCCTTGAACCAGGCTCCAATCTTTCCCATCTTAACCAAAAGCCCTTTGTCAGTCCCAGAGGTTTTGGGTTTTTTTTTTAAAAGATTTTTTATTTATTTGAGAGAGCGAGAGAGAACGAGCAGGGGGAGGGGCAGAGGGAGAAGGAGAAGCGAACTCCCCACTGAGCAGGGAGCCCAGTGCAGGACTCGATCCCAGGACCCTGGGATCACGACCTGAGCCGAAGGCAGACGCTTAACTGACTGGGCCACCCAGATGCCCCAGTCCCAGAGGGTTTTAGTTATGACCCTTTTCTCTTGCCCTTCAGGGCTCAACCACTTGAGAGTGGGCTGTACCCCGTTTCCCATTTCCTCACATCGCATTCATTCTTCAGCCCTCCGAAATCCAGGGTTGGGTCCACCGCTGTGCTGGGCTGACTTAGGAAGAGTCACAGTACCTTCTGGTTGCTACACGCTGTGAGTCCTGTTCAGAGTTTCTACTTCAGGTCTCTGTACTGTGGACACTGCTGGCAACTCCTGCCTTCCTGTGGCTCTCCCTTTGGCTTCTGCACATGCCCTTCTTGGGTTTTCTACTCCCCTCCAGAAGCGTCTTCAAGCTTCTGCAGCGACTCCTCTTCCTGCATTTTTCCTTAAATAATGAGATTCCTCAGAATGCTGGCCTCCCCTGACCTCACTTACCTCTTTCTTCCCATTTCTTCTCATCCCAGAGCAATTCTATCCATTTCTCACTGTTGCCTCTATAGGTAGGTGACTTCATAGAAAAGATACTACAGATGTTTTCAAACACAAACAAAAGTGGAGATAATAGTTTAATGCCCGTGGACCCCGTCACTCACTGCAACAGCCACTGACATTTTGCGCATCTTATCATTTCGCTTATAAATACGTCAATATACACCTCGTAAGGGCTTTTGAAAATTAGAGCCACCGTGCCATTTTTATACCTAAGCAGAATTAATAGTGTAATTACTTAATGTCATCTAATCCTTCCTAAATCTCTATGATTGTCTCAAAGATATTTTTTCACAGTGCTTTGAATCCACATTCAAATGAGTTGATGTCTCTTAAATGGCTCTCCCTTTCTTGTTCTGCTAAGCCAGGCCTTTTTCTCAGGTTCCAAGCCCAAGAGTCCAGCCGACCTCTGGTAGCTTCATTTGGAGACCTCAAAGGCACTTCAGACTTTTTTTTTTTTTTTTTTTTTTTAAGTAGGCTCCACTCGTGGAGCCCAACTTGGGGTTTAAACTCATGACCCTGAGATGGAGACCTGGGGTCAAGAGTCAGATGCTCAACCTGCTAAGCCACCTAGGTGCCCCAGTACTTTAGACTCTTCATGTTTCTAATTTAACTTCCTTTGTCCCTAGAAGTTTATTTTCATTTTGTACTTTTCCTCTCGGGAAATGGCACTACTGGTCCACCTGGCTGTTCACACCAGAAACCTGAGGTTCTTCTCAGATCTCCCCATCTCTACTCGCTTCTCATATGTACTGTGTCACCAAATACTAGTAATTCTATCTCCTACATATATTTTCAGTCCATCTTTCCATCCTCCTTGCCATTATCTTAGTTCAGGTCATCATCTTCCCCCTGGATTGCTGCAAATCCTAAATGGTCCCCTATTTCTAGCCCTGGAGGATATCTTCCAGATAGCGTTTCCAAAAGCCAGAGATGTTTCTAAAGTGTAAATCTTGTCATATCCCTCCCCTCCTTAAAGCTCTTCCATAACTCCCCATTGTTTCTGGGATAAATTTTAACATCTAATAAAATCTTCAAAACCCAGTGCTTACTACCCTCCCCAGCCCCCTTCCCCCTTTCGCTCCTGATGCCACATACTCTGGCCATACATTCTTCCATTGTTCTCTGCCCTTTCTCACCTTGGGCCTGTGCCTGTGATGTTCCTTCCACCCAGAATGCTTTTTTGTTTCCTCTCCCTACCCTTCCGCTTCCCCTTCTTGATTTCAGTCCTACTTGTCATTACATCTTTGCTGAACAGTGAACAATTTAGGGAAGTCTTCCCACATTCCCCAGACCTGAATCAGGTGCCTGTGCTCTGGGTGCTGAGGGTAACTGGAGGTACTCGGTTTCAGCTCCTGCTGTTACATTAATTTCATGGATTTGCAACTGCTTATTTGATGTCTTCTGTCTCATTTCTGTTTGTCATCTGAGTAAGAATAGTGTCAGTTATTAGGCAAATGCTCAATAAATAGTAGGTGAAAGGATGAAGTCATGATTCTTCTAAGTCCCAGCTTCTTTCCCATGTACCACTATTTCTTAACCGTTGTAGGTATTGTGTGTGATGGGCATTGCTGGAACCTCCAGGCCTTAGAAAATTCAGTTGAATTTTCGGAAAACAGTTGAAACATGGAAGCAAGGTAGTGTGGGGTAAATATTGTAAGCCCGTTGCTCTTAGGGCCTTTATATTAATGACTCACTCAACTTGAAATAATTTCCCTTGATCTTCACCCATTTTGTTCCTTGTCATTTAGACTTAGGTGTAGACATCACCCCCTCAGAAGGGTCCTTCCTGAAGGCACGGTCTAATGCAATCACATGCTTACCTTCACATGTGCTACTTTTGAGTCTCTCCACAATTCTTGCTGCTGTTTCTTTGATGTTCTCTTGTCTCTCCCCGCTTCCCCTGCCAGGAAGACAAGGGACTTCACCTATCCTGTTCATGGCTGTCTTGTAGGTATTCTACAAATATCTCTTGAATTAGTGGAAAAATGAATGACTGCAATAGCAGCTGAGGTGATACACATCTAGGAGAGATAAGGGGGAAATGGCAAGCTTATTTCCCAAGGGGTATGTTTTTCAGAAGTAAACAAATCCTCTGTAGGTCCTGTTATTGGACACATGTTCTTGTGTGTAGCCTTTTTCTGTGCTATTTCTGAGTCTCCTTTTCTAGCGGGTATGTGGGGAGCTGTTTGATGGACGCTGTCCATTGGACCCCCTTGCTTAAGTGAGGTGCTAAGCATGTGCTAACACTAGCAGAGAAAGAGCTTTGTGGCTCTAGGAGAGGTGAAAATGAATAAGAAAAGTAAGCAGGGCCCCTTCTGAAAGAGACTTTAACAAATGAGGGAAGCAACAGTCTGAAAACCCATTTCAGAGGCTAATTATAAGGCTAACTGATTTAGCCCAAAGACCAACCAGTGAGGTTCAGTTTGGATCCCTGGCAGTTGTGTGGGACTTTGGGCAACAAGGGGCGGGAGGGGGGGGAGGTAAGGGAGGTTTGGTTTGAAAGGCAGTGGGAAGTGAAAGTGCATTGCTAGTGACTGGGCAGAAGCTCTGTCCTCAGAGACCTTCTGGTTTCCTTGATGCCAGTGTTCACTGAAGTGGGTCTGGGAGCAGGACAGAGAGTTTAATTTGAGACATTTGAGATTGAGGTGTCCGTGATGTTAACAAAAGGCTCAGGGATCTAGAATGGATCTGAGATTTCTTAGGACAGATCCCAGGGGAATATCAACATCGAAAGGATGAAAAGAGGATATGGAACTCTTGGACAAAGACCTAACATTTCTTACTTGGGGGAGCTCACCCTCTTCTGAAGATCACATGCTATTGGTCATTCCTTTCTGAATTCTTGTAGCACCTCCCCTCTGCAGCTTCTAGGCTTCTAAGCCTTTAGCAGTGCTGTGCAACGGAAATACAATGAGACCCACCAATGTGAGCCACACATATAATTTAAAATTTTCTACCAGCAACATTTTAAAAAGTAAGAAAAAAACCCTAGGTGAACATAATTTCGAAAATTTACTTAATTTGCGGTGCCTGGGTGGCCCAGTCGGTTAAGCATCGGACTCTTGATTTCAGCTCAGGTCATGATCTCGGGGTTGTGGGGTGGAGCCTCATATCGGGCTCTGCACTCAGCACAGAGTCTTGGGATTCTCTTTCTCTCTCTGCCCCTCCCCCGCTTGCTCTCTCATACTCTTTCTCTTTCTCAAAAAAAAATTCAACTTCTGATGATTTGTTGCTAGTGTATAGAAATACAGTTGACTTTTGTATATCAACCTTGTGTATTGCACCTGTGCTAAACTCACTCATTTTTTTCCCAGTAGATGTTTTACAGATTCTACCAGACATTCCATGTTGTGGTTGAAAACATGTAATGAATCAGAAATAACTCTGTTACACTCAGTGAAACTTGGCCAGAAGTGTGTTTTGAGTTATTAAATTTGTTCCTCTCGGTGAAATGAAGCAGTTGAGGCAATAATGGTTAGATTCCTGCTCTTCTGACTGGATCTTAGAAGGAAAAAGGACAATAAAAGATAAGCCTGTGATTTTGTTATAAGGACTCTGGGAGAGAGGAACCTGGATGAGAGCTCTATTGTCAAGATCCTTTCTGCTGTGAAAGGCCTGATCTGGGGACTAAGCCCAGGGCTGCCGCGGTTGCTGTTACAGGCATCCTGGCCCAGCAGTACCTCTGGGCCTGGGCCCCCTTTCTGGCTCTTCCCAGGAGAGGCCTGAGGAGGTGCTCAGCAGCTAGGCCATGGTTTAGGCAGAGTCGTAGTCAATAACAGCACACCATCCATACATAGCCCACTGCAAGCCGTCTAGCTGCAGGAGTTTTTCCCCTGGGATTTGAGGTAGATGAACAGAGGACTAGGCAACAGGCAGTTGCTACCACTTCATTTTAGATTCTCCAGTATTCATGGGCCTCCTTTTTAAATTTATCCCTTTCCTTCCTTTTGTTTAAACTTGTGCCGGTGGCCTCTGTGTTTATTTCATTTGGAAGTCTACTTACCACAGCCCTGTTTGCCCCAATGTGGTCAGATCTGGGTCATTGCAGGCCGAATGAGCTACCAGTTGGCTTCTACGTTCTGGAAACTGGAGCTTATCCCTTTCTCATCCCTGCCTGATGTACTTCACAAAGCTCTTGTAAAGATCAAAGGAGTAATGCTATGAACATGTTTTGTTTACCACTTTCTAAGAATAAGTAAAGGATGCTTATTATTATTTGACAAATACTTATTGAACATTTATTTTGTTTTATGTACACTAAGGATAGAGCAGAGAACAGACCTGGTCTCTGTTCTTGTGTCCTGGAAAGTTGGGTAAGGGAAGACAAATATTGAGCAAATAAGCCTACAAAAGATTATATGGATACAATTGTGATAATACAGTTTCTGAAGGGAAAGCATGAGTGCTATGAGAATGTAAAATATAACTTGATTTAGGGATCTCAACACAGACCTCTTTGAGAAATTGAGACATTGAAGTGGACACCTAAGGGGTGAAAAAAATGCCCAGGGAATGGTGTAAGGAAGAAAATGTCACGTAGAAGGAGCCAGGTATGAAGATAATGAGGCAAGATGGAGATTGGAGTATTTGAGGAAGTAAAAACACCTGGGAGAGTCAGGGAACTAGGGTCACTGGATGAGGCTTGGAAGGTAGATAGGGATCAGATCATGCAGGATCTTGAGGCCACCCTGAGGGGTTAGGACTTTTACAGATCACTCTCTGTGTATTTCAACAGAAGGAGTTTAATACAGGAAAGTGGTTACGCACATACCGGAGGGCTGAGAAAGCAATGGGTATCCATTGAGATAACCTGATACTGGTACTGGAGCTAGCAATTTCCACCCCATAGGACTGGTGGTGTTAGTAGAACCTAGGAGTGCCCAGAAAGACCCTGTGGCAGGTAGTGGGACCACAGAATAAGATGGAGAAGGGGCCTTGGTGTAGGAGCTAGGATTGCCAAAGGAAAGAGCCACTTCTAGAACTGGTGTCAGAAGCAGAGAGAGATTAACAGCAAGAGAGAGAATGGAAGAATGAGAGAGAGAGAGCGCTTTTCTCCCTCCTCTGCCTTCTGCTCTCCTGCCAATACCTCGTAGTAGTAGAAGCTAATAGAAAAATATAGTTTATAGACTCTTAGCCACAACATTACAGAGCACAGTAGAAAGGGTGGGTGTTGAACAGAGCAGACAACGGCGGGTTAGAGACAACAACAGAGTGTGAGTCAGTAAAAGTTTTAAATGAGAAGTGGGTAAGAATCTCTGAATTGCAGAAGAATTGATATAATGTTAGTGACAACTTCCCTCCTGGCGTTCACGAAGTCATCTTCCTCTGTGGGTAATTCTTTCCAGTGAATTCATCCCCAGTTACTTAACTTAAAGCCTGTTGACATATTCTCTTTCTCATAGATACCTATGAGTTATTCAAGAGGATATGATAAGGATAGATAGTATTTGTTGAATACCCTTAGTTATAGCAACTTACAGTGTCTCATTTAATCCTTCCAACAAACATGATGATCTCCATTTTATAGGAAGGTGATTGTGACTGAGGGAGGTAGGCTAGTAAGTAACAGTGCTGACAGTTGAAGGAGGACTTTCTGACCCAAAGCCATGTTCTGTCCATTACAGCAGAGTATCCAGCCTGGAACTTGGGATGAGCTCTTCAATAGGATCCTCCAAATGGAGGTTATTTCTCTCATGTTCGATTTCTTCTGACTTGTGAGAAGATCCTCGGTGAGATTTCTGTGTTAGTTGAGCAGGGAACACAGCACTCAGGATCTTCAGTGAGTTGATTTTTTTTTTTTACTAATGATACTTAAAATGTATGGTCAAGAAAGTTGTGGGGTTTGTTTTGTTTTTCCTATAGGATAAATGTTCTCACTTTTACTGGAAAATCATATAGTTTTATTCATAGCAGAAATGTCAGATTTATTTCCCCCCTCACTCTACAGGTTTGTTCTGAGCATTAAATGAGATGCTGTGATGTGATATAACCTAGCAGGTATTCAACAGGAGATAGTCAAGAAGTGGATTCATTTTTAACCAGCTGATTTTGTTGAGAACACAAAGTTTAGTTAAGAAATAGGCCAGTGAGAAACGTTACATGGATAATTTGTTGGGGCCACAGTGACTGAGAGGGAAAAGAATTGTTTTGGAGGGAGAGCTGAAATTTGTCATTAGTACCTATCTGACCCCTTTTTGAGGTTAGGGGCAATGCAGAAGCTAATAGTGTTTGAAGATCATTTAAGCCTGGAAAAAAAAGAGGGGCACTTGGGTAGCTCAGTTGGTTAAGCATTCGACTCTTGATTTTGGTTCAGGTCATGATCTCAGGGCCCTGGGATCCAGCCCCCTGATGGGCTCCATGCTCAGGATTTTCTCTTTCTCTGTTTCTAAAAATAAAAAAATCTTAAAAAAAAAACCCTGAAAAAAACCCAAACCCATGAAATGCCATTATACTTTACCTACAGTTCTATTGAGAGAAACGCCATGCAGACATTAGTAAAAGAGTGCTATTTTATTACATTTTTAATTTAACTTTTATTTTGAAAAAATTTTATTTGGGTAATCTCTATTCCCAGTCTGGGGCTTAAACTCACAACCACAAGATCAAGATCACACACTCTTCTGATTGAGCTACACAGGCGCCCCAAGAGTACTGCTTTAAAAAAGAGCATGGAACGTTTTGTAGAAGTAGGCTGATTGGTTACTACGGATTGTTAGCTTTCTCAGAAGCTTAAGTAGAGTCACTTGCCCTTTCAGTACAAAACCTATTGAAAAGGTAAGTGTTATCTAGGTATATACCAAAGTTTCCGGGGCCATAAGAATAGATTTCAGGGCTCCTGGGTGGCTCAGTCATTAAGCGTCTGCCTTCGGCTCGGGTCATGATCCGGGGATCGAGCCCTGCGTTGGGCTCCCTGCTCAGCTGGGAGCCTGCTTCTCCCTCTCCCACTCCCCCTGCTTGTGTTCCCTCTCTCACTGTCTCTCTCTCTCTCTGTCAAATTAAAAAAAAAAATCAATAAAGAACAATAGATTTCATTTTGAATATGCATGGTAATAGTGTATTAACATAATTTGAACAATGGCAGGTAGGCCTTGACCATTTTGCATAAAAACTGTGTTTTCATTTCTTCCAAATCAGATTCCTATGCTAGTTCAACATTTGTTCTTCTTTTCTCCTTTTTTTAAAATTAGGAGCCAATCATCCACGCAGAGATGTTCTGTTCTAGGCACTGCATGCACCACACTGGGTTTTTGTTAGAGTTGCTACTATTCCTAGGGTTCCTTTCTTCTTATTTCTCATACTAGAGACTGTTGAAAATACCATGAGCTTTCCCTAACATGAATTACTACTGAAAGACCTGTTAGGGTAAGAAGTAAACTTCAAGGCAGTATTGTCATCATGAAAATTGTCTCCTCTGGTTGAAATTTATGACCTTTTGTATTCCTTGTTATCTACTCGAGGTGAGGTTCCTGTGTATCGTACACACTTCGGGCATGGTGCCTTGGTTGACTTACTCTAGGCAGCTCCTCCCTTGATAAAGTTGGAAAGACTTTGCATATCACTTGCTCTCTGTTTCTTGCTCTTTGGAGTCACCTAGGGTCCAAGTTAAATGCAACGATTCATGCCTCACTATGAATGGAGAGATAATTCTAAATATATAGGCCGTTGGACAGAGGAGCTGTTCTCAAACTCTTCAGTCCAAAGACCCCATTTTAAAAATTATTGAGGACCCACCCCAAGCTTTTCTCTAAGTGTGTTCTGTCTATTAACATTTACTCTATTAGAAATTAAAACTGAAGTTTAAAAGATTTATTTCAGGGGCGCCTGGATAGCTCAGTTGGTTAAGTGTCTGACTCATGTTCTTACCTCATTGATCTCAGGGTCCTGAGTTCAAGCCCCACATTGGGCTCCATGATGGGTATGGAGCCTACTTAAAAAATTTCTTAAAAAATAAAATACTTATTTCACTGGGGTGCATGGGTGGCGCAGTAGGTTACGTGTCTGACTTTGGCTCAGGGTCCTGGGATCCAGCCCTGCTTCAGGCTCTGAGCTCAGCAGGGAGTCTGCTTGTCCCTCTGTGCCTCCCTACTGCTTCTACCTTCTCTCTCCCCACTTCTCCGCTCTCTCCCTCAAATAAATAAAATCTTAAAAAATATGTATTTATTTTACTTCACTAAAAATAACAATACAAAACCACTACATGTTAATATGAATAACATGTTAAAATAAAAATAACTATATATGTTTAATTATACTTTTTATTTTGGGATAAATGTAGATTGACACGCAGTTGCAAAAAATAATTCTGAGAGATCCTTTATCCAGTTTCCCTCAATGGTGCTATCTTGCAAAACAATAGTATAATATCCATATAGTCATCCCTACAGTCAAGATAGAGGACAGTTCCAATACCACAAGGACCTCTTCTGCTGTCCTTCTATAAGCCATATCCCTCCTCCCCCAACCACCAACCCCTGGCCACCATTAATCTATTCTCCATTTCTATAACTTTGTCTTTCAAGGGTGCTACATACATGGAATCATACATATGTATGATTTGTTCATGTACCATAATTCCCTGCATATTCATCCAAGTTGTGTATATCAAGGGTTTGTGTTCATTGCTGAGCAATATCCCATTGTGTGCATGTACCACAGTGTATTTCATCATTCACTTGTGGAAGGACATGGGGATTGTTTCCAGTGGCTGCTGTGAACATTTGTGTACAGGTGTTTGTGTGAACATAAGTTTTCATGTCTCTGGGATAAAAATACCCAAGAGTGTAATTGCTGGTTGTATGATAGTCGCATGTTAAGTGGTCTAAGAAACGGCCAAACTGTTTTCCAGAGTCACTGTTCCATTTTACTTTCCTCCAGCCATTTATGAGTGGTCTGGTTTCTTTGCATCTTTGCCAACATTTAGCATTGTCATTATTATTTTTATTTGGGGAGGCAGTGGGTATTTTTTAATTCTGTAAAAATACACATAAAATTTACTGTCTTAACAATTTTTATGTGTGCAGTTCAGTGGTATTAAAAACATTCATATTATTCTGCAACAATTAGCACTATCCATCCCCAGAACTCTTTTTATCTAATAAAACTGAAACTCTATACCCATTAAACAGCAACTCCTCATTCCTTCCTTCTCTAGCTTCTGGCAAGCACCATTCCACTTTCTGTCTCTATGAATTTGATTACCCAGGTACCTCATATAGGTACCTGGAATCATATGGTATTTGTCTTTTTGTGACTGGCTTATTTCAGTTAGCATAATGTCCCCAAGGTTCTTCTATATTGTAGCATTGTCAGATTTTCTTCCTTTTTAAGGTTGAATAATATTCCATTGTATATGGAGACCACATTTTGTTAACCCATTCACCAGTTGGTGGACACTGGGTTTGCTTCTACCTTTTAGCTATTGTGAATAATGCTGCTGAGAACATAGGTGTACAAAGATCTCAGAAAGATGCTGCTTTTGGGCATACTCAGAAGTTGAATTGCTGGATAATATGGTAATTCTTTTTAATTTTTTCGAGGGGCAAATATTCTGTTTTCCACAGCAGCTACACCATTTTACATTATCAGTAACAGTACACACGGTTCCAATTTATCCACCTCTTCACCAATACTTTTTTTTAAGCAGCCGTCCTAATGGATGCAAGGTGATACTTTATTGTGGTTTTGATTTGCATTTCCCTAACAGTGATTGGGCCTCTTTTCATGTGCTTATCATCCATTTACATATCTTCTTTGGAGAAATACCTATTCAAATCCTTTGCCCATTTTTAAAATTGGGTGTTTTTTTGTTGTTGTTGTCTTTGAGTTTTAGAAGTTTTCTATATATTCTAGATATTAATCTCTTATTAGACATATGATTTACACATATTTTCTCCCATTCTGTGGGTAACCTTTCCACTTTATTAACAATGTCTTTTGATGCACAAAAATGTCTAATTTTCATAATTCTAATTTGTCTATTTTTACTTTTGTTGCCTGTTCCTTTGGTGTCCTATGGAAGAAATCATTGCCAAATCCAATGACATGAAGCTTGTGCCCTATGTTTTCTTCTAAGAGTTTTATAGTTGCATGTCTTACATTTAGGACTTTCATCCATTTTGAGTTGATTTTTGTATATTATGTTAGATAAGGGTCCAACTCTGTTCTTTTGCAAGTAGATATCCTGTTTTTCTAGAGCCATTTGTTGAAAAGACTGTCCTTTTTCCATTGAATGGTCTTGGCTCCATTGTCAAAAAATAATTTTCCACATATGCAAGTGTTTATTTGGGGTTCTCTAGTATATTCCATTGGTCTGTATGTCTGTCTTTACACCAGTACCATATTGTTCTGATTACTACAGCTTTGTGGTCAGTTTTGAAATTGGGAAGTGTGAGTCTTCCAGTTTTATTCTTTTTTTTCACAGTTGTATCGGCTATTCATGGTCCCTTAAGATATTTATAAATTTTACAGTGGATTTTTTTAGTTCTGTAAAAAAGGGGGGATTTCAATAGAGATTGCATTAAATCTCTATTGCTTTGAGTAGTAATGAAATTTTACTATATTAAGTCTTCCAGTCCATGAACATGGAATGTCTTTCCATTTATTTACGTGTCATTTAATTTCTTTCAGCAATGTTTTATAGTTTTTATTGTACAAGTCTTTCACCTCCTTGGTTAAGTTCATTCCTAAATATTTTATCCTTTTTGATGCTATTGTAAACAGAATTGTTTTCTTAATTTTCTTTTTGGATTGTTCATTCTTAGTGCATAGACTTTTGACTGGACAGTTTAATCCATTTACATTCAAAGTAATTACTGTTAAGGAAGGACTTACTTCTCTCACTTTGCTGTTTATTCTCCATAAGCCTTATAGCTTTTTTGTCTCTCATTTCCTGTGTTAGTGTCTTCTTTTGTGTTTAGTTGATTTTTTAATAGTAAAGTGTTTTTAATTCTTTTCATTTTCTTTTATATACATTCTATAGCTATATTCTTTGTGTAGTTACCATGAGAGTTACATTTAACATCCTAAAATTATCAATTTGAATTGATACCAGCTTAATTTCAGTAACATACAAAAATTCTCCTACGTAGCTCATCCCCATCTCCTTTCAGTTTTTGATATCACAGAATTACATCTTTAAACATTGTATGTCCAAAAACAAAAAATAATAATTGTTTTTTAAATGTATTACTCTTAAATCATTAAGAAAACAGAATGTCAAGTTAAAAGACAAAGTTACAATAATATTACCTTTTAGATTAATATACATTTTTTTTAATGTTTTAGTCTTTTAAATCATGTAGAAAACACAGAATGGCTCCACAACTTCTTTGTGGTTTCTTTGTATGTTTTCTGTCTCTTTATTGATATTTCTGTTTTATTTATAGATCATTATCTTGACTTTATCCATGTCTTCCTTTAGTTCTTTGAGCGTCTTTAAGATAGTTTTATTTATTTTTTTTAAAATGTTTTATTTATTTATGTATTTATTTATTTAGTGTGAGTGGAGGGAGGGGCAGAGGGAGAGGGAGAGAGAGAACCTCAAGCAGACTCTGTGCTCAGTGCAGAGCCTGATGAGGGGCTTGATCTCATGACTCTGTGATCATGACCTGGGCCGAAATCAAGAATCAGATGCTTAACTGACTGAGCCACCCAGGTGCCCCAAGATAGTTGTTTTAAAGTCTTTGTCTAGTAAGTCCTCCACTGGTATTTCTTAGGGATGATTTCTGTTGATGTTTTTTTTCATTTGAATGGGTCTTCCTATCCTGTTTCTTTTTATGCCTTGTGGTTTTTTTGATGATTACTAGACATTTGAGGTTAATGGTAATTAAGTGAATAATCTGGAAATCATATTCTCCCTCTTCCCCAGGGTTTGCTGCTGTGGTTTTGTCTGTTTTGTTTTCTGATTTTTGTAGGCTCTGCTGGAGATCAGCCTGAGGTGTCAAATTAAAGTCTTTTCAGGTCTTTTCTAAGCCTGTGCCTGTACTGTTTGCACAGGAGGAAAGATGCCAATCCTTTAAATCTCCCTGGAAGTCACATTAGCCAGAGGGGGAAGGGACTTGCATCTCTGTGTCTGCACCTCTGTAATCAGAAGCAGCAATCAGTGTTATCAGAATACAGTTCCCCAATGTTTGGGGACAGGGTACTTACCTACTCTGACCCTCACAAGTTGTGTGCAAAGTGCTCCTGGAACAGGTGCATGGCTGTCTGCTGTGAGTTTGGGGATAGAGGATGGTAAGCTGCTGCTGCTGAGCTAAGAGCTGAAATTGACTAAATTTAACCTCAATTTACCATTCAAACCTTCCCTTGGAAGTTGCAGGCCTTCAATAGACCAGAGTTCCAAAATAATTACATTAGATTTTGCCAGTGTCATTATTGTCTAGGTGGGGAGATGGATTCTTGGTGCTTCCTACTCCACCATTCTCCCAGAATCCTCCTCCTGGGGAATATTTTCTTTAACAGACTTTTTAAAAAGGTCAGTTTTAGGTTCACAACAAAACTGAGCAAGCAAGAAGTACAGAGAGTTTCCATGTACTCCTTGGCCTACACATATATAGCCTCCCCTATTATCAACATCCTATACCAGAGTAATACATTTGTTACCATCTATGTACCTACCTTGACACATCATTATTACTCAAAGTTCATAGTTTAAATTGGGGTTCCTTCTTGGTGTTGTACGTTTTATGGGTTTTGACAAATGATATGTATCCACCATTATAGTATCATGCAGAAGAGTTTCACTGACCTAAAATTTTGTGTGCTCTGCCTTGTCATTTTTTTTTTTTTTTTTTTGGTCATTTTGATTGGTGTGTAGTGCTATCTAGTAGCTTAGATTTGCATTTTCCTCTAATGGCTAATGATGTTGAACATCTTTTCATGTGACTATTTGCTCTTTGTAGAGATGTCTGTTTATTTCTTTGGACAATTTTTTAATTGGACTTTTTATTTTTACTGTTGTGAGAGTTCACTATATAGTCTAGATACTAGTCCTTTGTCAGTCATATGGTTTACAATATTTCTCTAAGTTTGCAGCTTGTCTTTTCATCTCTTAACAGGGACTTTTGCAGAATGAAATTTGAAAATTTTGATGCGACTGAATTTATCAACTTTTCCTTTTATGAATCTTGCTTTTTGGTGTTAAGTTGAAGAATCACAAAGATTTTCACCTATGTTTTTCTAAATGTTTTATATTTTTATGTTTTACATGGAAGTCCATGATCCATTTTGATTTAATTTTTGCATAAGGTGTGAGGTTTAGATTTAGGTTTTTTTTTGTTTGTTTTTTTGCCTATGGATGCCCAGTTGCTCTAGCCCCATCTGTTGAAAAGGTGATCTTTCCACCATTGAATTGCTTTTGAACCTTTGTCAAATATCAGTTGGACATATATGTGTGGGTTTTTTTCTGGGTTCTCTGTTCTTTTCCATTGATCTGTGTGTCCATCCGTCTGTCAATACCTCCTGTCTTGATTACCATATCCATATTATAGGTCTTCATATAAGATAGAGTGATTCCTTCTGCTTTATTCTTCATTTTAAATATTATTTTAGCTAATCTAGGGCTTGTGCCTTTTCCATTTTAAATTTAAATTTTACAGTGAGATTTTTGATGGCTACAAAAAGCCTTGCTGAGATTTTGATAGGAATTGCATTAAACTTATACATCAATGTGGGGAGAACTCATATGTTTGCTCTGTTAAGTCTTCTAATCCATAGACATGGAATGTCTTCATTTATTTAGGTTTTTGATTTCTTTTGTCAGCATTTAGTAATATTCAGGATACAGATCATGTACACGTTTCATTAAATTTATACCTAACTACTTCATTTTCTTTTGAGTGTTTATAGATTGTGTTGTGCTTTGAATTTGGGTTTTACATGTTTCTTGTTATATGGAATTGATCTTTGTGTGTTCATCTTATTTCCTGCTACATTGTTGAATCCACTTATTAGTTCTAGACTTTTTTTTGGTAGATTCCCTATTTCAGATAACATGATTATTTTCTGAAGTTTTATTTCTTCCTTTCCAATTGGTTTGCCTTTTTTCTTTTTCCTGCCTCACTGCAGTGGCTGCAACTTCCATTTCAGTATTTATTTAACTGCATTGGTGAGACTGAGAATCTTTACTTTGTTTTCAAATTTAGAAGGAAAGCATTCAGTCTTTCACCATTCAGAATAATATTAGCTGTAGGATTTTTTTTTTTTTTTTTTTTTTTTAATGAAAAGTGCTTGACTAACCTTGCTGATCAACTCTGCAAGGGTATTCATAGTGAAGCCAGGTGGAGTTTGATTTTGTGCCAGATCATTTTCTTTACTTTAAATTTTATTTATTTTAACTGGATTTCTAAAAGGTTTATATCATGGAATATTTCAAACATCTACACAAACAGGATATTGAATACATTCCATATACCCATCACCCAGCTTCAACATATGTCAACACACGGCCATACTCTTCCCTTCCTCAATTATCATGAAACAAATCCCAGACACTGTGCCCCTTTACCCATAAATATTTCAGTGTATACCTCTGAAAGATAAGAACTCTTAAAATACATGATCATAATGCCATTTTCACACCTAAAAATGTAACAGTATTATCAGTAATATCATCAAATATTCATTGTACGAATGTCCCTAATTATTTCATATGCTTTTTTGTTTTAGTTTATTTTGTTTTTACAGCTCATTTATTTGAATAAATAGAATAGTATGATTAATTGATATGTCTCTTGAGTCTCTTTTTGGCTGTAGTTTCCTTCTTTGTATCTTTTTTTTTTTTTTAAAAGACTTTACTTCTTTAGAGCAGTTTTAGGTGCACAGCAAAATTGAGGGGAAGATACAGAGAGGTCCCATATGCCCCTTGTCCCCTTACATAACCTCCCCATTATCAATATCTCCCACCAGAGTGGGACATTTATTATACATCATAATTATCCAAAGTCCATGGTTTATATGATCTTTCACTCTTGGTATTGTATATTCTATAGGTTTGGACAAATATATAATGTCTTATCTTCATCATTATGGTATCCTACAGATGCAGGCACTGCCCTAAAAATCCTCTGTGCTCCACCTACTCAATTCCCTGCTCCCCACCCCTGGCAACTACTGCTCTTTTTACTGTCTCCATATTTTTGCCTGTTCCAGAACATCATAGAGTTGGAATCATACAGTATGTAGTCTTTTCAGATCAGCTTCTTTCACTTAGTAATATGCATTTGTTCATTCTATGTCTTTTCATGACTTGATAACTCAGTTATTTTGAGTGCTTAATAATATTCCATTGTCTGGGTATACCTCAGTATTTATCCATTCACCTACTGAATGATATCTTGGTTGCTTTCAAGTTTTGGCAATTATGAATAAAGTTGCTATAAACATCTGCATGCAGGATGACTATAGATGAATGGTTTTATTTCTCAGCTCTTATTTCTACTTTATTGATCCATATGTTTATCCTTATGCCAGTACCATACTGATTACTGTATTACTTTAGCTTTATAGAAAGTTAGGAAATTGGGAAGTGTGAGTTTTCTAATTTTTCTTTTTCAAGATTGTTTTGGCTATTCAGGATCCCTTACAATTTCATATGAATTTTAGGATAGGTTTATGTTTCTGCCAAAAAAAAAAAAAAGGTCATTGAGATTTTGATAGGGGTTGCATAGAATATGTAGATATATTTGGGAAACATTACCATTCTAACAATATTATATCTTCTAATCCATGATCATGGGAATTTTCTATTTATTTAGGTCTTCTTTAAATTCTTTCAGCAATGTTTTGTCATTTTTAGTGTACAAGTCTTATGTCTCCTTGGTTAAATTTATACCTAAATATTTCATTCTTTTTGATGCGATTATAAAAGGAATTGTTTTCTGTATTTCTTTTTCAATTGTTTATTGCTAGTGTATAGAAATACAGCAGAACTGATTTTGTATCATACAATTTTGCTGAATTTGTTTATTAGCTCTAGTAGGTTTTTGTGGATCCCTAGGGGTTTTCTATGTTTATGATCATGTCAGGGGCGCCTGGGTGGCTCAGATGGTTAAGCGTCTGCCTTCGGCTCAGGTCATGATCCTGGGGTCCTGGGATCGAGCCCCACATCAGGCTCCCTGCTCGGCAGGGAGTCTGCTTCTCCCCTTCCCTCTGCTTCTCCCTCTGCTCATGCTCGCTCTCTCTCTCTGTATCTTTTTGTCTCAAATGAATAAATAAAAAAAAACCTTTATATTTATGATCATGTCATCTGGGAGTAGATAATTTTATTTCTTCCCTTCTAATTTGGATGTCTTTTATTTATTTTTCTTGCTGAATTACTTTGGGTAGGACTTCAGTGCAACGTCATTGAATGTAAGTAGTGAGAGTTATCATCTTTGTTGTGTTCTTAAGGGAAAGCTTTCAGTGTTTTTCTATTGAGTATGATGTTAGTTGTGTTTTTTTTCCATAAATGCTCTCTAACCCATTGAGGAAGTTTGTCTTCTGTCTTTAGTGTATTGAATGTTTTTATCATGAAAGGATGTCAGATTTTGTCAGATGTTTTTTCTGTGTCTATTAAAATGATTAGGTTGTTTTTTCCTCTTTCAGTCTATTAATATGGTGTCTTACATTGATGGATTTTCATGTTGAACCACTCTTGCATTGCTGGGATAAATCTCATTACATCATCAGGCATTGTCCCTTTAATGTGCTGCTGAATTTGGTATCCTAGTATTTGTTGAGAATTTTTGCTTCTATATTCATAAAGGATATTGGTCTATAGTTTTCCTGTGATGTCTTTGTAGGGCTTGGTATCAAGTTAACACTGGCCTCATGGAATGAGTCAGGAGGTGGTCATTCTATTTCTTTTAAGAGTTTGAAAAAAATCGGTGTTAATTCATCTTCAAAAGTTTGGTAGAATATACCAGTGAAGTTATCTAATCCTTGGCATTTATTTGTTGGATGATTTTTTATTCCTGATCTGATCTTTCTACTTGTTAGAGGTTTATTAAGATTTTCTATTCCTTCTTATGTTAATTTTGGTAGTTTGTGTTTCTAGGAATTTGTCCATTTTATCCTGGTTGCCTAATTTTTCGGTATAAAATAGATCATTGAATAATCCTTTTTATTTCTGTAAGTTCAGTAATAATGTCTCCACTTTAATTTTTGATGTTAGTCATGGAATCGTCTTTTCTTAGTTGTTCTAGCGAAAGTTGGTCAATTTTGTTGATTTTTTTCAAAGAATTAACTTTTGGTTTTATTTTTTCTTTCTATTGTTTTTCTAATTGTTTTTCTGCTATAACCTTTACTATTTTGTTTGCTAGTTCTGGGGTTCCATTTGCTTTTCTTTTCTAGTTCATTAAGATGTACAGTAAGATTCTGATTTGAGATCTTCTTTTTCTAATGTAGGCATTGATAGCTCTAAATTTCACTCTGAGCACTGCTTTTGCTACATCTCATACATTTCTATTCATCTCAAAGTTTTCCAATTACCTTTGTGATTTCTTCTTTAACTTATTGGCTGTTTAATCCCATATTATATTTTTAATGGCTGTAGTGATATCCTCTGTTTCATTCCTAATAATGGTGATTTATGTCTTCTCTCTCTTTATCTTTCTCAGGGGCATATTAGAAGTTTATCAGTCTTATTGGTTTTTTTTTAATGAAGCAGCTTTTTGTTTTGTTGATATTCTCTTCTGCTTTTCTGTTTTCAATTTCATTTATTTCTGCTCCTAATGTCATTATTTCCTCCCTTCAGCTTGCTTTGGATTTATCTTGCTCTTCTTTTTATGGTTTTTTGAGGTACTTAGATTATGGATTTGAGATATTTTTCCTAATGTAAGCATTTAGCAGTATAAATGTCCCTCTTAGTACTATTACAGCTTTGTTCCATGTATTTTGATATGTTATATTTTTATACTAAAATATTTTAAGATATATCATGACATGTTTAGTATCTAATGGCCCCTCATTTCCTTAACTGTAGACCCTCTCCTTTATCCCTAGCTCTCTTAAATCATGGCACTGAGAACACAGTATTCTGGACCTGTCTGGCCGTTGAAGAATAGAGCAGAAATGTCTGTTCATTCCTTTGCTCATTTCTTCAGTCAACAAACATTTGCGAATTCCTATAGCAGATTTTGTGCTCACTAGGAATATAGAGATGATTAAGACAGACATATTTCCTCTTTTCATTACTCTCTGTCAGAGAAGACAAATAATAAAACAAATAATTTCAAGGGTTGCCACTATCTCCTATATTGTAGAAATTCTACCGCCATTAACACAAAGCTAGGTTGAAATGCCATTGGCTACCCCCTGCCAGAAATTTATCATTTTCTACCCCATTTTATTTCCTTTATGTATTTATGTATGTACGTATGTATGTATTTGACAGAGAGAGAGTGCACGCACACACAGGCAGGGGGAGTGCAAGGCAGAAGGAGAGGGAGAAGCAGGCTCCCCGTGGAGCAGGGAGCCCAATGCAGGGCTAAGTCCCAGGACCCTGGGATCATGACCTGAGCCAAAGGCAGATGCCCAATCGACTGAGCCACCTAGCTCTTCTACCCCTTCTACCCCGTTTTCATCTCCTTTTATTACCCCCATGTTCATTGGTTTCTTAAATTTCACATGAGTGAAATGATATGGTATTTGTCTTTTTCTGACTGAATTATTTTGCTTATCTAGCTCCATCTATATCATTGCAAATGGCAAGATTTCATTCTTTTTCATGGCTGAGTAACATTCCATTATATATATACATATCTGTATCTATATGTCCCCCACATCTTCTTAATCCATTCATCAGTCAATGGACATTTGGGCTTTTTCCATAATTTGGCTATTGTTGATAATGCTGCTAAAACATCAGGGTGCATGTATCTCTTTGAATCAGTATTTTTGTATCCTTTTCTACCCTATTTTCAAAATTCTCTGCTCGTCTTTAATCTAGGATAATCTAAAACTGCTCTGTACTCTGCAGGTTGTACCAATTGCCTAAAGCTGATTTCTTTCCAATTAATTAATTAGGGCTGTGGTTAAATATTTTCAATATCATGCCTGGCTGAATTATAATTGCAGACATCTCTATAGGTCCCTTTTCATTGACCATTCTTTTAGAACACAGTCCGAGTCCATAATAGAGTAGCAACTTAAATTTGGGTGAAATGATCAACTTTTTAAGTGTTCTCCTGTTAGTTGAGCCTTTGATCTTCATCAAAATCATGGGCAGATTTAAACCCCAAATGACAGATGAGGAAATTGAGATTTAGAGAGGTTTAAGTGACTTGCTCAGTTGGGAAAATAAAAAACAAACGCAGGTTTCTAGACTCCTACCTACGCTTTTACTCTTGCCTCAATTTCACTGCCTCTTCATAGCTGACCACTAAATATGTTTTAAAGAGGGCAGAGTCCAATTGTATAATAGATCTGCCTGTCTGAAACATGATTATTAGTGGTAATGGTTGGGTATTACCTGGCATGCATGCGTTGGGTTTACAGTAAAGAATACCTACTTTTTATTAACTGTCCTTTTAGATATATTAGCGACTGTCACACCTGAATTATAACAAAGAAGCACTAGAGAAAATTCAATGTGGGCGGCAAAATTCTTTGAAGAATAACTAGTTATAATTGGGGAGTCTGAACACATTTCAGAGTTGCACGTTTAATATGCAGTATGGTTAATTGCACCATAATTACAGTGTTTTAGAATGCCATGCTAAGTGTTTAATCCTTTTCAGGTTTGCCCTCCAATCAGTGGTCTGCCTTCATTTTCCAGATTGATGAAGTCTGCCTCAGAGAAGGGGGTAGGTAACAAGATTGTGCTGATGTGGCTAATCAACTGGGAAAGTTGTAAAATGAATCTTTCCTGTCTGGAATTTATATTTAATCATAGTTATGTGCTCTTTATGAATGAGTGTTGATTAGTTAGTTGTCAGAATGTGAAAACAATAAGAGCTTTTATTTACCCAGATAAGTTATTCTAGAGTCATTATTTGGGTCTGATTGAGTTGATGGGGATATTTACAGTACCTCGGCACATAGATCCACTTAGTCTTATTCATAATGTTAATTATATACTGCAAGAGTTACTGCCATGCCCTTATTTACAGTGTTTACTGTTAGAATTTGTTTGTACGTGTGGTGATTATATGGCTCCCCTCTCTCTCTCTGGACTATGTCCCTTTTACAGTTCCATCAGAGAAACCTGAACTTCAGTAGCTGGTTCACACTGATGACGTCTAATTCAAGGACCGCAACTCAGTTCTGTTTCAGAGAGTTGGTTTAGGTCATACCATTGAGCTGAGTTTTAGTAGTTTTTTTTGGTAGGCAAATAAGCCTTCACATGTTTGCATATTTTTTTTTTTCAGTGTCTGGCGTTTTTCTTTCTCTGTACATCCCCTGCAAAACGCTACTTATTCTTCAAGACCTGCCTTGAACTTCTAATCCTCAAGGAATCATACCCTAATTCTACCAAGGAGAGTCAATCGTGGCCTCCTTTATCTCATTCACTACTGTATCTGAACATTAATACCATCACAACCCCACCACACTGCACTGCAACTGTTCTTTCATCTGTTTGCTTTCTTTCCTTAATGGATTGGTTTGTTTGAGTGTGAAGGCCAAATTGTATTCATCTCTCCTATC
Source organism: Eumetopias jubatus (assembly GCF_037043125.1). NCBI lineage: Eukaryota > Metazoa > Chordata > Mammalia > Carnivora > Otariidae > Eumetopias > Eumetopias jubatus. The sequence continues at coordinate 14,456,307 of NW_028274823.1, forward strand.
ACCGAAGCCTGATAGTGTCTGGTACATAGTAAGTGCCTAACAACTTCTCAGTGTTGAATGATGTATGTTATACTTAAAAAAATCTTTCTCAGGATGCCTGGGTGGCTCAGTTGGTTAAGTGTCTGCCTTCGGCTCAGGTCATGATCCCGGGGTCCTGGGATCGAGCCCTACATCAGGCTCCCTGCTTAGCAGGGAGTCTGCTTCTCCCTCTGCCTCTGTGCTCTCTCTCTCTCTCTCAAATAAATAAATAAATAAATAAATGAACAAATTAATAAATTAATAAATAAACACAATCTTTTAAAAACTCTCATATTTAAAGACTATTTTTAAAAACAGTTTCAGGTTCACAGCAAAACGGAGAGAAGCTACAAAGATTTCCCATGTACCCTCTGCCCCAATACATGCTTAGCTGCCCCCATCTCATTGTCAACATCTTTCACCAGAGTGGTATATTTGTTAAAACTGATAAATGTACATTGATGCATCGTAATCACCCAAAGTCCATAGTTTATTTAATGGTTCACTCTTGGTGTTGTACATTATATGGGTTTGGTTGGACAAATGTATAATGACATGTATCCATCATTATAGTATCATACAGTATCACTCACTGCCCTAGATTTTTAAAAAAATATTTTATTTATTTATTTATTTATTTATTTATTTATTTATTTATTTGAGAGAGAGAGCACGCGAGCAGGGGGAGGAGCAGAGGGAAAGGAACAAGCTGACTCTTCTGAGCATTGAACCTGATGTGGGGTTCGATCCCACAACCCTGAGATCATGACCTGAGCAGAAATCAAGAGTTGGATGCTCAGCTGACTGAGCCACCCTAGGGCACCCCTGCCCTAGATTTATTTTTATTGAGATATAATTGACACACACACACACACACACACACCCATACATAACATTAATTAGTTTCAGGTATACAACATAATGATTTGATATTTGTGTATGTTACAAAATGATCACCACAAATCTAGATAACATCTATTACTATACATAGTTACAAAATTTTATTTTATTATTTTTAATTTTTATGTAATTATGTAATTATTTTTATTGAAGTATAATTAACACAGGGTTATACTAGTTTCAGGTGTACAATATAATAATTCAACAATTTTATACATTTCTATGCTCATTAAGATAAGTGTAGAGACGCCTGGGTGGCTCAGTCGTTAAGCCTCTGCCTTCGGCTCAGGTCATGATCCTGGGGTCCTGGGATCGAGTCCCGCATTGGGCTGCCTGCTCAGCGGGGAGCCTGCTTCTCCCTCTCCCACTCGCCCTGCTTGTATTCCCTCTCTCGCTGTCTCTCTCTGTCAAATAAATAAAATCTTAAAAAAAAAAGATGAGTGTACTCTTCATTCCCTTTATCTATTTCATCCATCCCCCCACCCACCTCCCCTCTGGCAACCATCAGTTTGTTCTCTGTATTTGAGTTTGTTTTCTGGTCTTTTTGTTTGTTTTGTTTCTTAAATTTCCACATATGAGTGAAATCATACGGTATTTGTCTTTCTCTGATTGACTTATTTTACTTAGCATTAGACCCTTCAGTTTCACCCATGCTGTTGCAAATGGCAAGATTTTATTCTTTTTTATGGCTAAGTAATATTTCAGTGTGTGTGTGTAAATATATACATCACATCTTTATCCATTCATCTATGGATGGACACTTGGGATGCTTCCCTATCTTAGCTATTGTAAAAGCTGCAATAGATATAGGGGTGCATAAATCTTTTTGAAGAATTAGTGTTTTTATTTTCTTTGGGTAAATAGTGAAATTACTAGATTATATGGTAATTTTATTTTTAATTTTTTGAGGAATCTCCATACTGTCTTCTACAGTGGCTGCACCAATTTGCATTTCCACCAACAGTGCACAAGTGTTCCTTTTTTTTTCATATCCTCACCAACACTTGTTATTTCTTGTTTTTGATTTTAGCCATTCTGACATGTGTATCATATATCTCATTATGGCTTTAATTTGCATTTCCCTGATGATTAATGATGTTGAGCATCTTTTCACGTGTTGGCCAGCCATATGTTTTCTTTGGAAAAATGCCTATTCAGGTTCTCTGCCCATTCTTTTTTTTTTTAAGATGTAATTATTTTTTTTTTTAAAGATTTTATTTATTTATTTGACAGAGAGAGAGAGACAGCGAGAGAGGGAACACAAGCAGGGGGAGTGGCAAAGGGAGAAGCAGACTCCCTGCTGAGCAGGTAGCCAGATGTGGGGCTCGATCCCAGGACCCTGGGATCATGACCTGAGCCGAAGGCAGACGCTTAATGACTGAGCCACCCAGGCGCCCCATTCTCTGCCCATTCTTAACAGGATTATTTTTTGGGTGTTGAATTGTGTAAGTTCTTTATTTTGGGTATTAACCCCTTATTGGATATGTCATTTGCAAGTATCTTCTCCGGTTCAGTAGGTTGCCTTTTTGTTTCATTGATGGTTTCCTTCACTGTACAAAAGATTTTTATTTTGGTGTGGTCCCAGCAATTTGATTTTGCTTTTGTTTCCCTTGCCTGAGGAAACATATCTAGAAAAATGTTTTCAGTTATCTTGGGATATATGTAGGAGTGAAATTCTTGGTTACATGGTAACTCTCTGTTTCACTTTTTTTTTAATTTAAAGATTCTATTTATTTATTTGACAGAGAGAGACAGCGAGAGAGGGAACACAAGCAGGGGGAGTGGGAGAGGGAGAAGCAGGCTTCCCACGGAGCAGGGAGCCCTACATGGGGCTCAATCCCAGGACCCTCGGACCATGACCTGAGCTGAAGGCAGACGCTTAACAACTGAGCCAGGTGCCCCTCTGTTTCACTTTTTGAGGAGCTGCCAAATTGTTTTCCAAAATGACTACACTATTTTACATTCCCATTAGGAATATATGAAAGTTCCCATTTCTCCACATTTTCCCCAACACTTGTTATTATCTGACTTATTGAGTATAGCCATCTTAGAGGGTGTGAAGTGGTTTCTCATTGTGATTTTGATTTGTATTTACCTAGTGATTAATGATTTTGTGCCCCTTTTCATGTGCTTATTGGCCATTCTTTTCTTGACATTTTTGATATGATATTCCTAATTATAGACTTTTTGGTATTTATTCTGCTTGGTAATTTGTCAGGATCCTCATCTATGATTTGATGTCTGTCATTAATTTTGGAAAATTCTCAGTCATGATTACTTCAAACATTTTTATATTGTTTTTTTCTCTTTTGGTATTTCAATTACATATATATTATACCTTTTGTAATTGTCCTGTATTTTTTGGATATTAGTGTTCTTTTTTTTTCTCTCATACTTTCCCCTTTGCTTTTCAGTTTGGGAAATTACTATTGATGTATCTTCAAGTTCATTGATTCTTTCCCCAGTCATACTGAGTTTGTTCATGAGTCCATCAAAGGCATTTTTAATTTATGTTACAATATTTTTTATTTCTAGCATTTCTTTTTGATTCTTTTTACAGTTTCTATCTCTCTGCTACATTGCCCATCTGTTCTTGCATGTTGTCCACTCTTCATTAGATCCCTTAGCATACTGACCACAGTAAATTTCCAGTGTGAAATATCTAACATTCTGCCATATTTGAGTCTGGTTCTGATGCTTACCCTGTTTCTTTAAGCTATGCTTTTTGTCCTTTAATATGCTTTGTAATTTTTGTTTAAACCTAGACAAGATCCACAGGGTTAAAAGAAGTGAGGTAAATAGGCCTTTACTGTGAGGTTATGTTTATCTGACTAGGAGTTAGGCTGTGTTTACTCTTGACTGTAGGTGTAGGTGTCAGAGACTAAATTTTCCTCTGGTGTTTTTATTTTTGTCTCCTCCGTGTCTTTGGCTTTCCCTAAAGACTTCTTCTTAAAGTCTGCAATGTGAAATTCTTTCCATTATAATTTTCCCTGTTTTTATAGAAATCCTATGGATGTGGTGGTAAGGGCTAAAGGGGAAAGGAAGCATTCCCTAGTCCTATGATTAGATCTCAGTCTTGTAGTGAGCCTGTACCCCTGGGCTGTGATCTTAAAAATTACTTCTCATTGAGCCTCTCTGGAGACATGTGGAAGCTGTAGGGAACTGGGGTTGGGTATTTCCTTTACTCCACATTGAAGGCTAGAAAGTACTGGTGTTGGATATTTTTCCTCCTCTGTGTGGGAGATTGGAGAAGGCTACAGTTGGGTATTTCCATTCTCCTGGTTAGTTAGGCTCTGGTAAATTCTCATTAGGTTAGGCTCTAGTAAAATAGTTTCTCTTGAAGACAGGCCTAATTAAGGACAATAGAATTCTCTGGGCATATTTCAAAATGGCTACTACTGTAGTTGGAAAAGATACCTGATATGATTACAATCTTAAATTTGTTAAGACTTGTTCTGTGGCTAACCTATGATCTATCCTGGAGAATGTTCCATGTGTACATTCTGAGAAGAATGTGTACTCTGCTGCTCTTGGATGGAATGTTCTATACATTGTCTTTTAGGTCCATTTGGTCTAAAGTATAGTTCAAGTCTAGTGTTTCCTTATTGATTTTCTGTTTTATTTCAAGATTTCCTTGGTTATTCTAGGTCCTTTGCATTGCCATATATTTTAGAATCGATTTTCATTTTCTAACCAAAAAACCCTGCTGAAATTTTTATTCAAATTAAATTACGTCTATAGATAAATTTGACATTTTAGTCATATTAAATCTTCCACTTCCTAAGCCTGGTATGTCTCTTTATTTATGTTTTTGATTTTTAAGCATTTAAAAAAATTTTTCAGTGTATAGGTCTTAAACATTTTTTGGAGGGGTGGTTAAAGCTATTACTCAATTATTTGTTATTTTGAATGTTATTGTGAATGAAATCATTTTAAACTTTCAGGTCCTAGTTGTTTGTTGCTATTACATAGACATACAATTGATTTTATATATTGCTCCATATCTTATGTCTTCGGTAAGCTCATTTATTCGTTTTAAGAGCTTTTATCACAATTCCTTCAGTTTTTCTGTGTATATAATCATGTCATTTGTGAATAAAGACAGTTTAGCTTCTTTTTTTTCCGGGATCGTATGCATTTTACTTATTTATTTTTTCCTTACTGCACTGGCTAGGACATTCAGTATGATGTTTGATGAAAGTGGTGAGAGCAGACATGTGATCTTAAGGGGTGAAAATATTTTGCCTTTCATCATTATTGTTAGATACAGGATTTCTAGACCCTTTCTCAGTTGAGGAAGTTCTCTTCTATTTCTGGTTTGCTGAGATGTCATCATGAATTAGTACTGAATAGTTTTGAATACTATTTTTCTAAATTTATTTGAGAGGACCATGCAGGATTTTATTTTTAAAATGCCAACTGATTTTTAACTTCTTATGCTGGAATAATTGTAGATTTAGAGAAAAGTTGTAAAGATAGTACCAAGTATCCTGAGAGTTCCTATGTATCTTTCCTTTATATTCATAGCCTGCTGGGTACATAACCACAGTATATTTGTCAAAACTAACAGATTAACACTGACACAACACCCTTAACTGAACTACAGACTTTATTTGGGTTTCACAAGCTTTTCCACTGGTGCTTTTTTTCTGTATTAGGATCCAATCCAGGATACTGCATTACTTTATGGCTTAATCCTCTCTGATCTGTGACAATCTGTCTTTCCTTGGTTTCCATGACTTCAGTAACTATAGAGTGCTGGGCAAGTATGTTGTATGAATGAATGAATGAATGAATGAATGAATGAATGAATAAAATGACCTTCAGTTTGTGTTTGCCTCACATTGTCTCATGATTAGAATGGAATTATGGGTTTCATGAAGAACACCACAGATGTGAAGTGCCTTTCTCATTGTATCCTATCATTGGACATAAGATACCAACATGACTAATCACTATTGATGTTAACCTTGATCACCCTTGATCACTTGGTTAAAGTGCTGTCTACTAGGTTTTTCCTCTGTAGTTACTATTTTTTTCTTTTCCATACTCTATCCTTTAGATGAAACTCTCTAAGACCAGTGCACACTCAAGGGGAATTAACTTCCACCTCCTGGGGGGGGAATATTTACATGCATTAATTCAAATTCTAAAAGGAAGTCTTTTTTCCTTATTCCCCATTAACGTATTTAGTTAATTATTTTTGTTAGTATGGTCTCATGGATATTTATTTAATCTTTGAGTTAGAATCCCATGTTATTATTTGTCTTATTGCTCAAATAGTTTCAGCTGTATCCATTAAATGCTATTTTGGGCTGACTCCTGAGTCCTTTTGACACATCCCTTCTCTTCTTTCCCTCTCCTGGCACTCTACAAGATACCTGAGGCTCATCTTGCATTCTCTCTGCTTCAGTCTTAGAATCAGCCATTTCGGGGCACCTGGGTGGCTCAGATGGTTAAGCGTCTGCCTTCAGCTCAGGTCATGATCCCAGGGTCCTGGGATCTAGCCCCGCATTGGGTTTCCTGCTCGGCGGGAGGCCTGCTTCTCCCTCTCCCACTCTCCCTGCTTGTGTCCCCTCTCTTGCTGTGTCTCTCTCTGTCAAATAAATAAAAATCTTTAAAAAAAAAAAAGAATCAGCCATTTCCCCAAGGAGCCCCAATTCCTGAGAATGGTATTTAGAATGGTATTTAGAAACTAAGATTTGGGTGTTGGCTCTCCTTGATAACAGGGATGTCATGATTTCTAGGCCTGATTTTCAGTGGACAAAGCTAGGAAATACATTATGTAGATTAACCTATCTATAGGTATAAGCTATAGGTATAAACATATCTATATGTATATACCTAATTATCTGTATATATATTAAAAGAGCTCTGTATTACAACATCAACAGGTTCACTCTAGCCTTCCTTTCTTGCTTATTGGTATAGTCAATTCTGATATAATGCTTGTTTTTTGAACATGAATTTATTCAAGTGCAACTGATATATTCAGGAATAATTTGAGCATGATGTACATTTCACATTTTCTTTTCTTTTTTTATTTAAAAATCTTTTTTAAAAAGATTTTATTCATTTATTTGACAGAGACACACAGAAAGAGGGAACACAAGCAGGGGGAGTGGGAGAGGGAGAAGCAGGCTCCCCGCTGAGCAGGGAGCCCGATGTGGGTCTCAATCCCAGGACCCTGGGATCATGACCTGAGCCGAAGGCAGATGCTTAACGACTGAGCCACCCAGGCGCCCCCATTTCACATTTTCTTTTGCATGATTTTATCCCTGAGGAACACTAGATGAACAGAGAAAACTGGGCCCAGCTGAATCAAGCCATGCTGGAGTACATAAAACACACACATACATACACCTCAAATTTCTATAGCTACTTTAACTCATTGCATGTATTATCCGACAACGTTATGTTTTGCTATTCTTTCACATTTGTGATTCATTCATTCATTCATTCATTCATCCATTCATTCATTTCACAAACACATCTAAGTGTTCTGGTTCAAAAACACCAAGCAATGAATGGAAAAGGAAAGCTTTAACTATTGAGGAGAAGCTAGAAATAATGAAGTATTTTGAAAGAAACAAGAGAACATGTGATGTCTCTCAAGCAACACGCATAAAGGAATCCACATTGAGGATTATCTCAGACAATGTTGTTAAAAGAAACTTCTCTGGTGGAACAGTTTTTTTTTAAAGATTTTATTTATTTATTTATTTGAGAGAGAGAGAATGAGAGAGAGAGAGAGCACATGAGACGGGGGAGGGTCAGAGGGAGAAGCAGACTCCCCGCCGAGCAGGGAGTCCGATACAGGACTCGATCCAGGGACTCCAGGATCATGACTTGAGCTGAAGGCAGTTGCTCAACCAACTGAGCCACCCAGGCGCCCTGGTGGAACAATTTTAAGTGATGTGAAGTCAATAAGAACTAAGCCTAAAGAGTTAAAAGAAATGGAAAGATTGTTGGGTGTGTGAATTGAAGACCAAACAGAAAAATTCAGGATCATCTATTCTCATAATCAGAGTTAGAAAGCACTATTTACAAAGATCTCTTTTTAAAAAAGATTTTTATTTATTTATTTGAGAGAGAGAATGAGAGATAGAGAGCACGAGAGGGAAGAGGGTCAGAGGGAGAAGCAGACTCCCTGCTGAGCAGGGAGCCCGATGCAGGACTCAATCCCGGGACTCCAGGATCATGACCTGAGCCGAAGGAAGGCAGTCGCTTAACCAACTGAGCCACCCAGGTGCCCTATTTACAAAGATCTTAAGTGGAAATTACCAAATCCTGTAAAAGTGGTTCCTTTTAGTGCTGGTAGTAACTGCTTTCATGCTTTTAAACATTCTTACAATTTTCAAAGCCAACAGGTGTCTACAAAGAGTCCAGCTGAGAAAGACAAGTACAGGTGAGACCAGCAAAGGAATTTCTAACAGTGATATAGAAGTTAATTGAAGAAGAATGCTATGTATTGGATCAAAAATTTTAATTGTGACAAAACAGGTATCTATTATAAATGCTTTCCTTAAAAGACCTACCTCTCAGTATCAGAAGAACGTGCCCAGTGGGCATTAAGGAGGGCACCTGTGAAGAGCACTGGGTGTTGTATGCAAGTCATGAATCACCAAATTCTATACCTGAAACTAGTATTACACTGTATGTTAACAAACTAGAATTTAAATAAAAACTTGAAATAAAAAAGAAAAAAAAGAAAAACATGCCCAGGATTTAAGACTGTGAAAGAACTGTGATGTTCAGGGCCACCCATTGAATCAAGGACAGTAAGCCATATCCATCCATATATGGTTTTAAACTTGTCCATTTAAACATATTTTATTTTTATTTTTTTAAAAGATTTTATTTATTTGACAGAGAGAGAGAGAGAGAGAGAGAGAGAGAGCACAAGTAGGCAGAGTGGCAGGCAGATGGAGAGGGAGAAGCAGGCTCTCCACTGAGCAGGGAGCCGGATGTGGGGCTCAATTCCAAGACCCCTGGATCATGAACTGAGCCGAAGGCAGCCGCTCAACCGACTGAGCCACCCAGGTGCCCCTAAACAGATTTTTTTTAAAACAAGATTTATTCATCTATTTTAGAGAGAGAGAGAGTGAGGACGGAGAGGCAGAGGGATTGGGAGAGAGAATCCTAAGCAGACTCCCTGCCGAGTGCAGAGCCGGACATGGGGTTTGATCTGGTGACCCTGAGACCACAACCTGAGCCAAAATCAAGAGTCAGACGTTCAACTGACTGAGCCACCCAGGTGCCCCTAAACTTCTCTGTTTAAAGGAGATTTAAGATAATCATTCTTTTCTCACTCACAATAACTCAAAGTTCAGCCCTTATGACATCATATCAATTTCAGTATCCTGTATTTCCTAATTGTTTAACATGCATAAAACTATGCTTCCATTTTTGTTAGGTTCCTCTATTTTTTTACAATGTGTCACTGTGAGTTTTTGAATGTTGTGCCCAATCTCGTTTTTCCCCCAGAAGATGTATGGTTTTTATTGTGCAATTTTGTGCAGTGTGATGATCTTTAAGAACACATATGTCATGTTGTAGCAGAATTGACTATAAATTCTTTCTCTGACAGTGAGAAACCTACCTCCTGTTATGTACAATTTATTTACTTATTTATTCAACCCGAGTATATGTATTGAGGAGTTTGAGAATTGGTAACCCATATTCCAGTGGGAGGCACATTTGTCAACTAGGTAGTTTTTGTGTACAGTTCATTTTATCTTTAGCATATGGTAAGCCAGTCAAAAATACTGTTATCCAAAGTACTTAGGTCAGCTTCTTTTGCTTCCATCCCCTTTAGTGAGATAATGTCATACATTAGTAATACAGTTACACTTGTTTAGCTCTTATACTTTGGGTTTGATCCATTTTTTAAAAGATTTTATTTATTTATTTGTCAGAGAGAGAGAGAGAGAGAGAGCATGCACAATCAGGGAGAGCAGAAGGCAGAGGGAGAAGCAGGCTCCCTACTGAGCAAGGAGCTCAATGCGGGACTCGATCCCAGGACCCTGGGATCATGACCCGAGCTGAAGGCAGACGCTTAACCGACCGAGCCACCCAGGCATCCCGGGATTTGATCCATTTCGAGTTCATTTTTATATGTTGTAAAATAAGGGTCTAACATCATTCTTTTGCATGTGGATATTGTTTCCCTAGCACCATCTGTTGAAAAGACTGTCCTTTCCCCAGTGAGTGGTCTTGAAATGCTTGTTGAAATCAATTGACCACATATGTGAGGATTTATTTGGGGCTCTCTTTTCTATCCCATTGGTTGATATGTTTGTCATTATTACAGTTCCATACTGTTTTATTTACTCTGGCTCTGTAGTAAATTTTGAAATGGGAAGGTTCCAATTTTATTTTTATTTTTCAAGATTGTTTTAGCTTTTGGGGCTCCTTGCTATTCATGTATGTATGTATGAATTTCAGGATCAGCTCATCCATTGCTACAAAAAGGGATGTTGAAATTGCACTGAATCTGTAGATTGCTTTGGGAATTACTGATGTCTTAACAATGTTAAGTCTTCCCATCCATGAACACGGGATATCTTTCCATTATTTAGGTCTTCTTTATTTTCTTTTAGCAGTGTTTGTAGTTTTCAACATACAAATCTTTCACTTCTTTGGTTAGTTATTACTAAGTATTTAATTTTTAAGAAGCTATTATAAATGGAATTGTTTTTTTAATTTTCTTTTCAAATTGTTCATTGATGGCATACAGAAACACAGTTGATTCTTGCACATTGATATTGTACTTTGCAACTTTGCTGAATTCATTTATTAATTTTATTAGCTTTCTTGTGGATGTTTTTTGTTGTTGTTATTGTTCATTAATGATGTATCACATTGATTTTTTTCTCATATTGAACCACCTGGTAATGTTGTATAACGCTGTTGGATTAGCTTTGCTAGTATTTTGTTGTAGATTTTTGTATCTGTATTCATAAGGGTTACTGGTATATAATTTTCTTTTCCTGTGATATCTTTATCTGGCTTTGATATCAAGTAATGCTAGTCCCATAGAATGAGTTAGGAAGTGTTCCTTCCTTTCTATTTTTTGAAACAGTTTGAGAAATATTGGTGTTAATTGTTCTTTAAATGTTTGGTAGAATTCATCAGTGAAAGCATCTGGTCCTGGAATTTTCTTTGTTGTAACATTTTAAATTATTGCAATCTCTTTACTTGTTATGAGTCTGTTGAGTTTTCCATTTCTTCTTGAGTCAGTTTAGGTAATTTGTGTGTTTCTAGGAATTTGTCCATTTCATCTATGTTGTCTAATTTGTTGGTATACAAATGTTCATATAATTTTCTTATAACCCTTTTTATTTTTGTATTATTGGTAGTATGTCTCCAATTTCATTTTTGATTTTAGTTATTTGCATTGGCTCTCTTTTTTTGTTACTCTAGCTAAAGTTTGTCAATTTTGTTGATATTTTCAAAGAAATAACTTTTGATTTTATTGATTCTGCTATTTTTCTCTTGTCTATTATTTTATCTCTAATCTTCATTATTTCCTTTCTTCTGCTAACTTGGGGTTTATTTTGCTCTTCTTTTTCTATTTTCTCAAGGTGCAATGTTAGCCATTTATAGCTAGAAACTTCCCTCTGAGCACTGCTTTCAATGGATCTCCTAAGTTTTGGTATGTTGTATTTTTGTTTTTAATCCTCTCTAGGTATTTTCTGATTTCCCTTGTGATTTCTTCTTTGAACCTTCGGTTATTAAAGAGGGCATTGTTTAATATCTATGTGACTTTTCCTGATTTCCTTCTATTACTGAATTCTAATATTTCAGTGTGGCTGAAGAAGATACTTTGTATGATTTTTATGATTTCAGTCTTTTAAAATTTATTAAGACTAAATTTTTGGCTTAACATAATATCTATCCTGGAAAATGTGCCGTGTATACTTGAGAAGAATGTGAATTGTGCTTTTGTTGGCTGGAGTGTTCTGTATATGTCTGTTATATTTATTTGGTTTATAGTGTTGTTTAAGCCCTCTCAATCCTTATTAATCTTCCATCTGGGTTTTACATTCACTATTGAAAATGAGGTATTGTAGTCTCCAACTATTATAGTTGAACTATTTCTCCCTTTAATTCTGTAAATGTTTGCTTCATATATTTTGGGAGTCTGTTGTTTGCTGCATATATGTTTATAATTGTTACATATTCTTGAGGAATTGACCCTTGGTGAGTATAAAATGTCCTCTTCTGTCTCTTGCAACAGTTCTTGACTTAAAGTCTGTTTTGTCTGATATTAGTATAACCACCCCAGCTCTCTTTTGGTTACTGTTTGCATGAAATATATTTTTCCCACCATTTTACTTTCAACCTGTGTGTCTTCAGATCTAAAGTGAGTCTCTTGTAGACAGCATAGACTTGGACTTTTTTTTTTTTTTTTGGTATTTGCACTCTGCCAATCTCTGACTTTTGATTCAAAAGTTATACATTTACATTTAAAGTAATTACTGATAAGAAATGACTTACTTCTATCATTTTGCTACTTGTTATTTATATGCCTTATATCTTTTTTGCCCCTCATTTCCTACATTATTGTCTTATTTTGTGTTTAGGGTTTCTGTGTGTGTGTAGTTAACCATTTTGATTGCCTTTTGTATATATCCTATCGATATAGGATAAGTATAGGATAAGTAACCTTTGTGGTTACTTTGGGGATTATGTTTCACATCCTAAATTTATAACATTCTAATCTGAACTAATGCAGTCTTAACTTCAATAACTTTCAAAAACTCTGCTCCTATATAGCTCTGCCCCTGTTATGTTATTGTCAGAAATTACATCTTTAGGGGCACCTGGGTGGCTCAGTTGGTTAAGCGTCTGCCTTTGGCCCAGGTCATGATCCCAGGGTCCTGGGATTGAGCCCTGCATCGGACTCCCTGCTCAGCAGAAAGCCTGCTTTTCCCTTTCCCTCTGCTGTGTCCCCTGCTTGTGCATTCACTCTCTTTCTCTGTCGAATAAATAAAAATATTTAATAAAAAAAAGAAATTACATCTTTATACAATGTATGTCTGATAACACAGATTTATAATTATTTTTAATATATGTCTTTTAAATAATGTAGGAAATAAAAAGTGAGGTTACAACCAAGAATATAATAATAATGACTTTTATATTTGTTCATATATTTACCTTTACCAGAGATGTTTATTTCTTCATATAGGTGTGAGTTACTGTCTAATGCCTTTTCATTTAAACCTGAAGGACTCCCTTTAGCATTCCTTGTAGGACAGGTCTAGTGGTAATGACTTCCTTTAACTTTTGTTAATTTTGTTAACTTCTCCCTCATTTTTTAAAGGACAGTTTTGCTGGATATAGAATTCTTGATTGACAGTTTTATTAGTTTTAGGGCTTTAAATATGCCCTCCCATTGCCTTGGCTTTCCAGTTTCTTTTCTTTTTTGTTTTAGATTTTATTTACTTGAGAGAGAGAGTGAGAGAAAGAGTGCACACATGAGTGGGAGGGGAAAAGGGAGAGGGAGAGAGAATCTCGAGCAGATTCCACGCTGAGTGCAGAACCTGATGCGGGGCTCCATCTCATGACCCTGAGGTCAGGACCCAAGCCCAAACCAAGAGTCAGATGCTCAACCAACTGCACCATGCAGGCGCTCTGGGTTTCCACAATTTCTGATGAGAACTCTGTTATTAGTCATACTGAAGATTCCTGTATGGAATTAGTCACTGAACTTGAACCTATAAATTCATCTTTCAGCAAATTTGGGATCTTTGTAGCCATATTTTGTCACTTAAAAACATTTTTTTCAGGGGTGCCTGTACAGCTCAGTTGGTTAAGTGTCTGCCTTTAGCTCAGGTCATGATCTCAGGGTTCTGAGATCGAGTTCCCATCAGGCTTCCTACTCAGCTGGGGGTGGGAATCTGTTTCTCCCTCTGCCCTTTCCCCCCCACTTGTGCTCTCTCCCTTTCTCTCTAAAATAAATAAATAAAATCTTTAAAAGGAAACAAAAAACCACATTTTTAAATATACCATTCTTTCATCTCCCTGTGGGTCATCAGTTTCATGTGCACTCAACTGCCTGATGTTGTATTTCAGATCTGTGCTGCTTGTTTAATTTGTTCTGCATGTTTCATTTTGGATTGTTACTATTGTTCTGTCTCAAGATCACTGATCTTCTGTATTATCTAATTTGCAGTAAATCCTACCTGATGTGTATAGGGATTTTTTCATTTCTGATATTGTATTTATCTTTTGTAGTTCCGTTAGAATATTTTTTTTCTATAACTCCTGGTTTCCTCCCTCATTTTGTTTATGTTTCCCTTTATATCTTTGATATATCTTAAACATATTTATAAGACTTATACTATTGCTTATAAGGTCCTTGTCTACTAATTTCATCATCTCTGTCATCTATGAGACATGAGACTGTTTCTGTTCACTAGCTTCTCATTGTGGATATTTTTCTGCTTCTTTGCTTACTGTAATTTTTAGATGATGGATATTATGAATTTTACAATGTTGAGTGTTGAACATTATTGTAATCCTTTAATGATTACAACATTAAATAATAATAAGTCTGTCATCACTCTTATTATTGTTCTCCTGAATGTAGTATGTACTTTTCTTTGGCTGCTTTTAAGACCTGAGTGTCATGTTTACTTTTTATCAGTTTGACTATGATATGCCTTGGCATAGCCCTTGTATTCCTGCTGCACTATTTATAAAGAGACAAAAATTAGTTAACACCTCAAATATCTAAGAATCTGAGAATGGTTAATTGTTCATTGACATAATGTAATGGCATTGAATAAATATGTAGATTATGTTGGTATAAGATAAAGTATATCTGAAATAATGTTTAGTAAAACTTGGAACAAACCATTATATATAGTGAGATTTGAAAAATGGAAAATACTTGTATAAGAAACTTTGGTAGAGTTATGTAAGTTGTGTATTGAAGTAAAACATTTCTTCTCTGAAAATCTGTTTTTATAATAGCTTTTGAGATGTAATTCACATATCATAAAATTCTCCCATGCAAAGTGTACACTTAAAGTATACAATTCTCATGGTTTTTAACATATTCAGAGTTATGCAAACATCACAATTAATTTTAATAAAATGTCATCACCCCAACAAGAAACTCCATACCTTTTAAGCAGCCACTTCCTATTTTCCCCAATGTCGCCCAGTCTTCAATAACCACTGTTCAGCTTTCTCTCTCAATGGTTTTTGCCTCTTCTGGACATTCTGTGTAAATGGAATCATATAGTATCTGGTGTTTTCTTACTGGCTTTTTTCACGCTTAGCATAATGTTTTCAATGTTTATCCATGTTGTAGCATGTATAGATACTTTGTTTCTTTTTATCATTAAATAATATTCAATGTTATCAGTTTTATATCAATTAATATTAAAATAAATAGCTTTATATATAAAGACTTTGAAGATAATTTCCTAAAATGGAGTTAGTAGATCAAAGAAAATGAACCTTTTTTCATGTTCTATTTTCATCTGATTTATCTATATACTTCAAAAGATTACATAAATAATGTGAATTTACTTTAATTTTCTGAAAATGAAAATAAGCATTAAAGAGAATATCCTTTTGACTACTGCTCTCTCCCACTCCACTCCTCACTGCTTGGGCCATTATCCTGAGTTTGGTACATATCCTTCCAATTCATTTTTTTTTTTAAAGTCTGTCCTCTCCCTCTCTCTGTCCCTCTGTGTGTGTGTGTGTGTGTGTGTGTGTATGCACATTTTAAAAATACTTTTTAATTACATGTTATATGGAGATTAATAATTCCATTGTGATGCCTGTAACAGAAATCCCTATGTGCATTATTAAACAGAACAAAAACTAATTATCACTTCTATCTTTTCCATCAATATTCATATCCTATAAATAAACCATAGTGTAATGGGAGATCTGAATCCCAATAATTGACTCTAACAGCCATCCTAATAATTCATTCCATGTCCGGAAGATAATAACATATTGTATTTCAGGAGGCTATTTTAATTTCAAGGAAGGTAAACAGGATTGATTTCAAGGGGCTTCAGATTCAGCATGGGACCAAAGCACTCAATTTGATTATAGATTTGATAATTAATTCATTCTTAAACTCCAAAAGCGATACCTAATTACTGTATAATTGGAGTAGACGATTAAATCAGCCATTAAAATAATGGAACTTTGCGAACTAACTCAAATATTTAATAGGCACTGTGCTGATATTTGGTTGAGTATGAGAAAAAATTTCTGATCAGTTAGTTTTGGAGGAGGCCTTTGGCAGTCAGGGTGACTGGTCAGGTTTAACAGGTTTCCTGGCTGCCTTACAAAAAAGCCAGGTGGCTGTGATTTGTTGCCCAAATCTCTTGATTTTTTTCTGGAAAGAAATGATTTCTCTTTATACAAAATCCCTGGCAGCAGCACGTATCATTCATACTTTGTCATAGTTGAATCTGAATTGTCTCACGTTTCCTGGCACTTCTTTAAACTCTGAGGATTAACAGAGGTAATCTCAGGGCAAAAGCCTTTTGGTTAATCTCTTGTGGACCTTCATGACAGTTGATCCGCAAATCTTAAACTAGTTCATGAAAAACTAGGGGAAGGTTTGGATAAGACCCCATATCAAAACTAGTTTTGAATTTTCAAAATTCTAATTCACTCTAATTTAAAAATACTGTGCTGCTCTTTTAGATCATCCTGCCACTAAATCACCCATCCTAAAATATTACATCACCTTTTTAGGAGAAAGCAGAGCTATTATTTTTTTCAAAGTTAGTTTTGACTTAGAATTTAGTAGGAATATCAGACAGATACTAGTTACAGCATTTACCGGTATTCCAGTCCCCTGTCCCACCTTTCACAGGAGACTCACTTTGTAAATGGAGGGGGACATTTACAAGTGAGTATTGAGTAGAAGCCCTGTGCTGATGTAGTAATCACAGTAGGGGCTTGTTAGTGAGAAAAACCAAGATGTGCGGTGAGTCTAATTCATTTTGGATTTATTTTGGATGCTTAATGATCAGGGCAAAAGAACTGTGCCTGTTTTAGCCTAAAATTAGCATCCACAACCCCTTTTTCCTGACCTGTAACCTTAATTGTAAAAAAGAAAAAAGAACACCTACAGTATGTCAAATTCTAGATTTGGTGCTTTGTATCTTCCTGGAGAGTAGGTATGGTATTATTACCATTCTTTAGATGAAGTTTGAAGGCGTCAGGAGGCTTGACCAAAGACTAACCAGCCAACTGGGGCTTGGGGAGAGCCATTTTGAAATCCGACAGGCCTGCCACACCTCTTCTGGTCAGGGTCTAATCCAGAGCCGGATTTAAACAGCGCAGAGGGCCGTGAAGTGGGACAAATTGCGGGTTTCCCTCCGCCAGCACTGCTGCCTCGGACATTCGGCCTGCAGGAGCAGCCGCCCCATGGTCAAGGTCCTGCCCGGGAAGAGCAGCCGCTCCGCTAGGCCCGGCGACCCACGTGCTGCAGGGCCCACGTTCTTCCCACCTTCCAAACCCCGCGCCGCCGGGGCCCTGGGCACTGTCAACTCACTACCACGCCCTCCTTTGCTCTGGAGGCGTTAACTTACCGGGCCGGCCCGTTTCAGTCCCTGCCGGCTTTCCAAGGCGCAAAACGTGTGCACTGAGCTTGCCCCTGAGGGCACCTGAGAACTGGGTTAAAACCTCGGTGTTTACTGCCCACCACGCCCCGCTCTCCCTTGGTGGCTCGCGAAGGGCGGCCCGCGGCAGCGCTCCAAGTGCGGTCGCCAGGGACGCCGCAGCCCCAACGCCGGCTTTCCACCCCCGGATCGCTCGTCCAGGGGGCCAGGGGGTGGGGCGGAGGAGGGGTGCAGAAGCGAGCCGGGGCGCACACCCGCGGGCCCCACGCCCCAGGCCGCCTCGCGCATCCCTCGGCTCGGGCCTCCGCGGGGGAGGGGGAAGGCGAGGCACTGCAGCCGCCGCAGGCGGGGCTCGGGCTGCGGACCCCCCGGGCCGCTGCGGCTCCTCCCGCCGCCCCACCTACTGCCCCAGGCTGCCCGCGCGGCCCGCCCCCGGCCACCGCGTCGCCCGCAGGTGCAGCCGCGGCGTAGGTGCGCGGGGATGATCTCACTCGCGCGCTCGGCGCCAGGAGGAGGAGGAGCGGGAGCCGACCCAACTTCCGGGTAGTGCCGCCGCACGCCATCGGCATCTTGCTTTTGGTCCCCCTCCCCCCGCTGCACCCCTCGCCTCTCCCTCCTTTCCTTTATTCCCGGCCCCACCTGCCAAAATGAACAGCTCGGACGAGGAGAAGCAGCTGCAGCTCATCACCAGTCTGAAGGAGCAAGGTAGGCGGGCGCGCGGCCGCCAGGTGCGGGCCGCCGCGGCCCGTGGGCGGGGACGGCTCTCCCGCGCTGGGTTTGGGCTGCGGCTGGCGGGCGGGCGGGGGCGGGGGCATGTCGCGGCCGCCGAGCTCACCCCGCAGTCCCGTCCCCGGTGTGGGAGCGTCCTCCGCGCCCTGCGCGCCTCGGAGAGCCAGGGGCCGCGGGTAACGTGCGGGTGCCGGGGACGTGGGGCCCGGCAGTGCGGGGAGCGCTCCCCGCAGGTTGCTTGAGCTGGCGATCGCGGGCTGGGGGAAGGGACCGAGATTTGGGGCGGACGAGGGCCCAGGGTACCCCGTCACACGCGGGAGAAGCGGGTGCACCAGATGTCTCGGGAGGAGGCGATTTGGGCAGCCCCGCCGGCCCTGCTTGCCAGCCGCGGCCCCACCCTTGGACAGTGGCGCCGGGAGGCCTGCCGCGCAGCTTCGCAGCCTTCCCTGCTTTTCAGTCCGCTTGGGTCTAGTTCCTCTTTCCGTCCCCAGCCAGATTCCAGGCCGTGATGTGTTTTATCACTTAACCATTTTTAACAGTCTGTTAGTCAGTGAGCCAACACCCGATTTGGCTCTGGCCTGCAGGACTGCCAGGCCGTGTCCTTGCATTTCCACGCTGCCAGGTAACTGGAGATTACCTCCTCTTAAAGAACTGTTCTGATCAATCATTTTCATCTCTTACTGCACTTCTCAACAAAGCCAAATTAGCGATCAAATGTGAGTTCGACACTCTTTCCATTTAAAATTACTGTTATTATCCTGGCCAAGGGTGGCCTGAGAATATGGGTCAAGAGAGAGGGGAACTGCACCGAATTAGGAAATAAAAATGTGTAGGAACATGTGCTTTTCTGAATCACTTGGTGACATGGCCACAGAGTGGAAGAGGTCCTGCTCTGTGGCTAATCCTGCTGTTCTCTTGCTCTTTCACTTCTGTTGGCTCAACTTGTCAACTCGGTGACCTTGAAGAATCTCTTCCCTTCCATGGGTCTTGTGGTTATCATGCCTTACCTGACTAAAGACGGGCTGAACCAGATGATTTTATAAGGTCCTGTCCGGTACTATGACCTGTTGCTCCTGGAAACCACAAATACCATTTGCTGGGGTGTGTGGACTTCTCTGGAGTTGACACTCCTGGAAACAAATCTCAGCACGATTGTTTACCAGTCCTGTTACCTTGGGGAAATTATTACCTCACTGAAATGGACAGAGCACATTTCTTTGTGGTATCTAGCATTTAGAAAGTGTTGGATAAATGTTAATGGCTTTTGCCTTCCCAGTACCTTCAACTCCCTTCCTAAACTAGACTATCCACGGTATTGGAATTTTAGCGGATATATTTCCTTGATTATGGGCATATCAAAGGCAGTAGAACAGACTTTGAAATTTGTGTTTCTTAAAAGGTGCACTTTTTTAAAGTATTGAGTCTGGTTACACAAGTGTTGGGATTTTTTCAGCCCATCTCAAAACCAGGGCATTTATTTGTCATTGGATCATAGACTGTGATAACAGTTGACTTATTTCAAGAGCATTTGATTGCTGTTTGACCCATGGGACTAACCCAGAAGCTAGGGATTTGAGGTGGAAAGACAGGCAACTAGGTGTTTGGGCTCTCAGTATGATAATTAATTTTGTAAGCTGATGGTGTATATGACTTATTTTTTATACTACCTGTTAACATTGAAAGTAATTCCACCACTCCTGTTAAATGTGGACAAGAAGAACCAATATTGATGAACACTTTATTTTTCCTTTTTCAACACTGACTAAAACATATTCATTTATTCTTTTAACAAATACTTAGCCAGATATCTACCATACATGAACCCCATGTGGTAGGCACTAGGGGTGGAGATAGTAAACCAGACAGACAGTATGTGCTCCCCCCAAGTTTATTGTCTAGTAGACAGTCATGAATCAGATAGTCACACAGATGTGTACAATTACCAATTTTTTTTTTTTTTTTTTTTTTAGGCTAGATTCTTAGAAAGGTAATTGTTGGATCACAGGGCCAGTAGCCATAAAGTTTTGCCAGGCGTCGCCAAAGTGCCCCCCAAAATGGCTGTACCAGTCCACATTCCCCTCACAGTGCCCATTTTCCCCCACACTTGTCAATGTTGACCAACAGCAGTCTTTACTAATTTTGGCGGTCTGACAAGTTTCTTAATTTTTGCCAGTCCGATGAACAAAAATAGTACCTTTAGAAAAATGGTATTACCTGGTTCTCATGAGGTTTGAAATCTTTCTGTGTGTTTATTGGCCATGAGGTTTCCTCATCTCATTTCTTCCTTAGTGAATTTTCAGTCAAAACTTGGAACCCATTCCCCAGGAGGGTGTTCAGAGAGAAGATTCCTATCTACTCTGAATGGCAGAGCTGACAGCAGCCTTCCCTAATGTGAAGCCTTCAGTGGTGTGGTGAATAAGGTTGCTTTTGACAAAAGTTGTGAAATGTAATGACGGAGTCTGTCATAATATGAACAATCTCTAATTTATACTTACCATTCCCTAAGCTCTATGTCTTATAAATCACACCCACATCTGAATTACTTCAAAACATTGTATGTTCCCTTCTCGTGAATGGTATAATTAGCTATATTATGTCTTTCTAGAAAGTTATATTATGTCCCTTTAAAAAAATTAGCCAGTGTGTGATTGCTTATGTTCAAGCAGATGTTGAGGTAATGAGGTAATTCTCTTTTTGTCCTTTTCGGAGCTTTATTTTATTGGACTGATTGATGTCTTTAATGCACTGACAAATGGCAACTTGGGGTACTATTTCCGATGCATATTTCCTAGCTACTAAAGTGGACATTTCCCTTACAAAACATCATACAATTTGCTCCCCCTCCAGAATGCTGCTGGGAAATGATCGACTTAGCTCAGCATTTGTTTAAGGTACATAATTTTCTTTGTAATGTATTCATTGCACATGCATTGAATATTCATAGCCAGGCACTGTGCTAGGCATCAGAGATAGAGTGATGAATAAAACCTTGTCCCTGCTGGTGGGGAGTTCCTAGTCTAGAGATGGTGGTAGGCATGTAAATTCCAGGAAGAGTGTCTAGGAGGCCTAGTTTGGGTCATGGGTTTAAGTCCTTTGGACCAGGAAGGGCAGGGCACCTTGATTGGCAGCTCCCACAAAGACCAATGGATTGGAATAGTTGTGCAAAAAAGCATGGCGCACCACTACCAGAAGAGGGGACGCAGGCTGGGCAGACACAGACAACAGCTGTCCACTGAACTGGTCAGTGTAGTCATAGCCTGTCATTTGGAACTTGGTGAGGAAGTTTTGAAGGCAGTGATTGCCACCCAACAGTGAGGATGCTATCACATGAGACCAGAGCTACAACCACCACACTGAAGACACTATCCTATGGTGAGATGATGGGTTTTGAAGCAAGGTAACCTCCTTTTATCTTTAGAGTTGGTTATCATTTTCCCCAAGACTATAGAGATAGTGCTTGAGGTTCATTTGGAAGTTTAGCCAGGCTTATTCTTAGAGCGGAGTTAGTAATTAAAGAGGCTCCCAGTGTTCCCTTGACGGCGAGGCCAGAAAGTAGCTAGAGCATTATTTTGACAAAGGGGGCCAAATGATTGGCCACCTTGGTGACCTTATCAGTCAGGAAAAGCTGAAGCATTGTCAGTCTTGGATACATACAAAGTCAGTCAGTAGAAAGCAGTTTGGGATTAAATGGTTGCCATGGTGTCAAGTGCAAACTTGGCTTTACATCGTTATTTTTCCAAGTGTGGTTCGGGGGCCATCCATCTCTGAAAAACCGGGGTACGTATGCACTTTCTTACCTATTATTTATAAAAAGAAGCCTCGTAAATATATCTTTCTTCATCTGGGTATATTTTTGTAAAATCGACATTTGCAGTGTTTTGCTTTTACAACGAAGTATACTGTAGGTTGAGAAAAGTGTACAAACTGTGAATGAACATCTCAAGGAATTATTGAAAAAAATGTTTCTAACAACACTTGAATCAGAACATCTCCAGAAACCCCTTCATAACCCCTCTAATCACGATCGCCTGCCTTTCCCCAATATCTGTGTCACCAAGGTTTTGCCAGTTTCTGAAAGATAAGTAAATGGAATCGTGCGGGATGCAGTATTTGTTTCTGTCTTCTTTCACTCATGATGTGTGAGATTTATCAGCACTGTTGTGTGTAGTTGTAGTTGATTTATTTGCATTGCTGAACAGTATTCCATTGTATGAATACGCCAAAAAATGTTTTTAAGCGAATATACTGTAGACTAGAAGTCAGCTGACTTTTCCTGTAAATGGCCAGATAGTATTTTAGGCTTTGTGGGACACTTGGTGTTTGTTGCAAACCAACATACTGATTAAAAATGCAACTTCCTCCTAAAGATTGTGAGCTCCTGCCCAAGAGACACCAACCGGGCAACCCTCCATGAGATGGACCCTCAGCATGGGCTGATGAACTACATCTGATAGTCAGAATTTCCTGATTCATCTAACACTTCCATTGGCTAGATAAATCTGACTTTTTTAAATTAAATTTAAAAATAAACGTATGCTCATAGGAAAACAAGCATAGGAAGTGAAAAGTACAATGAACTGTTCCCTCATTTCTTAATCTTTATTTCATTATACTCTCTTAGGGAGTCTTTTTAGACATTTTTTCCCCTAATTGTTCCTACTCCCCATGAAATTTTTTTTTAAAGATTTTATTTAGTTATTTGACAGAGAGCAAGCACAAGCAGGGGGAGTGGCAGAGGGAGAGGGAGAAGCAGGCTTCCCCATGAAATTTTAATATCACGGATATACCGTATATCCCTTTATATACTGTGATCCTTTGGAGGTTGCAAACCATTATAATACCTGAGATTGTATTCCTCTTTGAGGCATTGTCACCCACTGATAATGCGTGCTCTAACCCCCTTTCCATTGCTCAGAGTTACACTTTTTGTTGTATTTCCTTTAGAAAATTGACTTTTTGTTGTATTTCCTTTAGAAAATTGTGCACTTGTATGTACATATGTAGTTATCACTGAATATATATTACAGAATTCATATCAGTACATATAGAATTAAATCTTTAAAAATTGATTGGTTAGGGGCACTTGGGTGGCTCAGTCAGTTAAGCGTCTGACTTTGCTCAGGTCATGATCTCAGGTCCTGCAATCAAGCCCCACATCACGCTTCCCACTTAGAGGGGAGTCTCCTTGTCCCTCTGCCTCTCCCCCCTGCTCATGCTCACATACTCTCTCAGATAAATAAATAAATAAATAAAATCTTTAAAAAACTTGGTTGGATAGTGTTCTACTCTACAGTTTTCCCACAATGTAGTTAATGTCCTCTGGATGGACACCTCTGTGTTTCTATGTCTTTGCTATTAAAAATAATGCTTTGGGCAATAGATAACAGTTGGAGACGTCAGTATGAATTCATGTTTTGCTTAGATACAGGTGATTACATACAGAAATATTTATAGATACATGTATGTCTATGTAGTGAGAAACTCTCATAGCCAGGAGGTGTCTAAGGAGACCTGACAACTAAATGTAGCATGGTACCTGCGTGGAATCCTGGAAGGAAAACGGAACATTAGGGAAAAACTAAGGAGATATGAATAAAGTGTGGACCTTAGTTCATAATAATGTGTCAGTATTGGTCCATTGATTGTAATAAACGCACCATACTAATATAAGATGTTAATAATAGAAGAAACTGGGTGCAGGGCTTATGGGAACCGTCTGTATTATCCTTGCAATTTTGCTATAAATTTAAAGTTTGTAAAATTAAAGTTTATTAAAATAAAAATGTTGCTTACATGCTTGTACACGTTTATCTGAAAGTGCAGCTGTGGGAAAAATTCTCAAAAGTGGATCCAGAAAGCGGGAATATTCTAAACTTGGTCAGGCTGTAGATTTTATTCTCTTAGACAACTAGGTTTTGGTTTAAAACATAGAAGGAGCATGGCTTTTGTTGTTGTCTGTCTACCATGCTGGTAAAAATTAGATATTAAAATGAGTTCTGAAATTTTTTTTATGTCCACAGAACAGTAATGTATTAGGATCCTTTCAGTTACTTGATTCTATCTCAAATCCTCTGTAGCACAAATCAGAGTATGATTCTGTTACGTGTGTGTGTGTGTGTGTGTGTGTGTGTGTGTGTGTATACGTTTGTTTTAAATAAGACTTTTGGGGCACAGTTTTAGGTTTACAGAAGAACTGAGCAGAAAGTACAGAGAATTTCCACATAGCCCCTCATCTTCCCCCACTCTCTGTTTTCTCTATTATTATCACTTTGAGTTAGTGTGGTGCATTCCTTAGAATTGATGAGGCATACTGATACATTATTATTAATTAAGTCCATAGTTTACATTGGGGCTCATTCTTTGTGTTATATACATCCTATGGATTTTGACAGATGTATGACTCGTACCCACCATTACATTACCATACAGAATAATTTCACTGCTCCAAAAATTCCCTCTGCTCTACTTGTTCATTGCTCCCTCCTTACCTCTGAACTCCTGGCAGCATCACTCATCTTTTTACTGGCTCTGTAGTTTTGCTTTTTTCACAGTGTCATAGAGTTGGAATTACTCGGTATGTAGCATTTTTATATTGACTTCTTTCACTTAGCAATATGCACGTATGGGTCCCCCATGTCTTTTTGTGGCTTGATAGTGCATTTATTTCTTTGTATCACTGAAGAATACTCAGTATCATGTATGTACCACATTTTGTTTATCCATTCACCTGTTGATGAACATGATGGTTGCCTCCAGGTTTTGGCAATGGTGCATAACGCTGCTATAAACATCCATGGGGGGTAAGGTATGGGGGAGAGGAAGCCTCCCATGGTCCTGTGATGTGATCTCTGTCTCTTGGTGAGCCTGTGCCCCTGGGCTGTGACTTTCATCTGTGCTTCTCTGTTTTGGTGTTTCCTGCTTAGTTGAGACAGGAAGGCTAGAGGGGCCTTGGAGTTGGCTATTACCTTCTGCCAAGTCTGTCAGGCTCTAGAGAAATAATTTCTCCCGAGGGCCGGCCTTGCAACGAAGAACAGAAGCTCTGGGCATATTTCAGCATGGCTCCTCACCCCCTTCCCCTGCCTGAAGCAGTAGGGAAATTTCTTCTGATACTTCCTCTGAGGCTGTGGTAGCGCTCCTGGAGATAAAACTCCCTAAAGGTTGGGACCCTCCTAAGACTGGCCCACCCATTGGAGTTTTTAACTCTCAAACTTGTTAGAACTGAGCCTTCAGCAATTCGCCATCGACAGTTTAGATTTCCCTCTCTTGGCGCTGGTTGCCGAGTGGGTTCCACACCTTGCCTTCTGCTTCAGGAAGTCATTATTGTCTGTATCTTGCTTGTCTCTCTAATTCTGGAATAGCAGTTTGCCCTGTGACCTCAGTTCTCTGGTGGATCGAAGAAGAATTGTTGATTTTCAGTTTGTTCCACTTTTCTGTTGTTAGGAGGACAGGAGTGGTGACAGAAAAGCTCCATGCCCGACTGGAAACCAGACTTATACAATTTTATCAACATGCTCCATTTCCTTCCTTTCTGTGGGTTAATTTGAAGTCATTCCTATAGTTCGTTGGGAGTACTTCTTAAGCATCATTAATTCATTAGCACCGAACTGTGTGTTCTACCAAGTAATGTGTAAATTTCAGGTTTGCCATCATTTCTTTTCAGATGTGAAATCTGTCATCTTTGTTTTTTGATCACGTTTTCCAGTAGTGTTTTTTTTTTTCTGGCTTTTCTAATGCTTTAATTAACAAGGGAGGTATAAATGACTTCTCTTTCTGCTCTGGCTCTAAAAGAGGACCCATTGTCATATGTGCAGAAGGGAATAATGTCCTAATTGAACATTATCTCTTATGACTCATGTCCTCGTTCCCCATTAGTAAGAGGTGTTTCAAGGCTACATGAGTCTCAAAGATGCAGACTTAATGGATGAGAATCTACATTAGAAGATCTTATGAGGCAGTGTTTTTCTGGTTATATTTGATGGCTATTTAAAGCTTCACTTTTATTAAGTATCTTGTAACACGTGATGTAAGAGACCCTTTTAATATGGGGAGGACAGTACATGCTCTTTCATGATTTGTTCATGGGAAGACCTAGATCCATTCTTCCTTCTTCCTTAATTTAACACACATTTATCCAGTGCCTGCTATACGTCAAGCATTGTGCTACATGTTGGTAGCTGTATGTATAAAGACATAGTCCTCACCCTAGAGGATTGTTTCTGGTCCAGTGTTTTAGCACACTGCTCACAGTAATGCCCAGTAATGTTTTTTTACACGAATGACTTTGGAAATCAGTAGACTGGTCCTGCCTCCAATATTTCTTACTGTGGAATTTGACTTCTCTATGTATTTGTATCTTCATTTTTAAAATGGGGTTGTTGATATTTGGCTTAATTGCTCCACATCACAGATTTATATGAATCAGCCATTCAGTCAACATAGGTACCAACTCTGCTTCGTATTCTGCCGGGTATAAGATCTATAGCAGTGAATCAGATGGGAGAGAAGACGAGAAAACAGACTTGTGCTCAGGTAGTTTATAATGTTACACGTTGATGCTCTAGTAGAGATAGATGAACAGGGTACTCTGGTAGTATATTAGAAATATAAATGTTGATTTTTGCCTTAGGTATGTGGGGAAGGTTTCTTACAGGAAATGACAGTTGAATTGCATTGTCAAGGAGGAGGTAGGGAAGATGGGGAGGTGAAGGGAAAAATGTTTATAAAGGCACCTGGGTGTGAACGGTCTTAGAGGTATGATGGACTGAGTGATGGTCTCTAAGGCTGAATGGCAGGGGTGGGGATGGGTGTCCCAGGTTGTGAAGTAACATCTCGGTGGGCTACCAGAATGATGTAACCAGGCTGCCTTATTACTGTGCTAACCATCTCTTTTGTGAAGAGTGAACTTGGGATGGAGGGAGGCTAGAGGCTACATGAGAGGACTTTACCATTATTGAAGATTAGAATTAGGGCAGACATACTGTAGAGGAAGGGCAGACTGGGGAGACGTTCTAAGAGATGGGAGCAGTTTGATAGTTCTTTGGAAGGTGGGAGAAAGAGGGGAATCAAGGATGATCCTGAGGTACTAGCTTGAGGACCAGGTTGGTGATGACCCCAGAAGGACATCATGCATATGGGAAGGAGGAGGTTTGGGTGGAAAGGAGTTTGATGAGTTCACTTTCTAACATGTTGAGTTTGAGGTGCTTGGAGGCTGGCTGGATAGAGATGTGCAGAATAGTACTGCCTAGCAGAACTTCCCGCGGTGATGGAAATGTTCTTTGTCCGCTGTCTGCTCCGGGAGTCCCTAGCCACACGTAGCTGTGGAACACTGGAAGTACGGCTAGTGCAACTGAAGAACGAAATTTTAAATTTTCTTTAATTTTAATTAATTTACATGTAAGTTAGCTACCTGTAGCTAGCGCCTCCGTATTCGACAGTGCAGGTCTAGAAGGTATTAGTTGGGAAGTACTGATGTGGTGCTTATCCTTGGGATAGGGCGATTAACCTGCTCAGGACTGAGAGGTGTCCAAGGGCACTGGGCTCTCTTCTTCTTTAGTCTGTAACTGGGAAAGTCCCGGGCAAACCGTGATGGTGACTCATCCCAGCCAGAGGTGTTATTGCCTGTGTTGATGAACTTTAAGTGCCATGCTTCTGAAACGACCAAGTCTACTCATCTGATTTCTGGGCTGACTATGTCATGATTTGCAGCTTGGAAAGAAAGCTCCCTTTCTTGGCATTAGGGAGTTGGAAAATGGAAAACCAGCATGATTCTTGAAACACGTGCTCTGCCTGATATTCTCCTTGTTTTCTCCACATCTCCCTTTTTCTTCCATTCTGTACCCTTACGGAGTGATTCCCCTCCCTGGCTGCACATTAGAATCGCCTGGGGTGTTCACTTCTCAAACAAATATGGTGCCCAAGGTCCACCCTAGACTAGTTAAATTAGAATCTTGGGGTGGGGTGGGCTGCGAGGGGGCTAGACATCTGTATAATTTAAAAGCTCCCCAGGTGATTCCGATGTGCAGCCAGGATTGAAAAGTACAGCTCCCAGATATGCTTCCACTTCCTTGCTGTTTTTTTTTTTTTTTTAAACTACAACACACTACAACTGATTGTTGGCCCTCTTTCTCCTTTTATTTGGGTAGCAGTAGTAGGGTTTCGGAGATTTTCTGCTCTACCAGCTTTCAGGCCATGTACTGAGGGCATTAGGGAGCAGCCTGATCTCTTACCATGCACACAAGATCTGATGTACTTTGCTGTATCAGTAACAACAAGCATGGCTAACATGTATTGAACACATAACATACCTAAGCACTCTTACACCTTACATGTTAGCTTACTCTTAATCACCATACCATGTGAAAGACGTATAATTTTCGTCCTTATTTTCCAGAGGAGGAATCTGTGATTTAGAGAGGTTAACCAACTACACCAAAGTCCCTTGGTTGCACTTTTTAATTACTGTGCGATGTGACCTTACCGTACATTGAAATCCTCTGTACCTGAAACCCAGGAGATGAAGTCTTCCCAAGCCGTGGGTATCTTTCATGTGGTAGAGCGTTGGTCCAGTTCATCTTTACTTTTGCATTGGTTACTTCAAGATTTGGAGGATCTGTATCATCCAATCACTTGAGTTGTGTGACTCACTTAAAAAATTTCCAAACTCTGAGCCACTTCTGAAACAAGAAGAAGGCTTTCTCTGTGACCCTTTAGCATTGCCAAAAAAGAAGTAGCTGAATACTATAGGTCACTTCAGTTTTTGCCAGTTTTCCTGAGGATGGGGTTACATGTTTATTCACTATGGTGTGTGTGTGTGTGTGTGTGTGTGTGTGTGTGTGTGTGTGTGTGTGTGTGTAAATCTTGTTTAGGACAGCGAGTTTGGTTTTCTAACTTCAGTGAAAAAAATATGAATATATGTTTTTCTTTCCATTTATGCCCTGTTCCCCAGGTGCTACATTCCCACTGGGAATTCTGCCCATACTTTTCCTCTCCGTTCCCTTTACCTGGCTTTATTTTTTTAAGTTGCACAGAGTCACAAGAAAGCACACTGTCTGTGGTTTCCATTAAGGCATGATAGGTGAAGGGTTCTTAATTAATGCTTTTCATGAAGACCCTATAGTTCAGAGTCTGCAATGTTTCATCTGGATTTTATTGGCAATATAATGGAAGAATAGTATCGGTATTTTTAAAAAGCTTCAAAGGTGTTATCTAATGTTTTAAATAGAAAAACATTTTCTTAATGTCAATATGAGATCGTGGTTTTATAAGCCTTTATTGTTTGTTCGTCTGTAAAATAGGTCATCAAGAATAGAGTGGTAAGTCAATCTTGATTTTTCAACTTCATCTACAGATACTTTTATTTTTTTATTTTTATTTTTTTTACTTTTAAATGTCAAGTAAACTAAAGTCTCTCAGTAAAATATATATTTATTTTTTGAAAGAATATTAGATATAGTAATAAGACTTAGGACCATGACCATAGACTACCCAGTGCATAAGTGTATATTTTTAGAATCTCTTAGTTTTGTTTCTTTCTGTTAAAAAAGGAGGGGGTCATTTTATTGATTTTTTTTTTTTCATAACCAAGGACAATTGGCTTTATACCCATTGATTGGGCTTTGTGTGGTGGTGGCTGATGAGGAGCTGGTGTGCATAAGACTTCATCGTGTGGTCACTCAAATGTTTTCTGTTGAAAATATAATTATTTTTAAAAAGGCTCTATCTTTACCTGTATACATTCAGCTATTTTATTGGCTGTCTCATTTTCAAGAATTCTTTTTGGGTGTGGCTTCAATAAAATTGTCCATTAACTCTTATTTAGATGGTCAGAGAGTGCCAGTAAAACCTATGGGCATTGGTGGTGTAATCCCATAAATATTTGTTCATTTGGTTGGATTTAAAGGTTGTGGTTCTACAATCACCGTAGCTATTCTAAATCCTTTGGATCACTGTTGGAGGACACAAATGATATACTTCACCATGTGCATTGTTTGTTTTTGGGTTTTTCTCTGTTCCAGTGGTTAGAATCCTACACTTCTAGAATTAATAACCAGATTATCTGGGATGTTCTTGAAGCCACTGGTTTTAGATTCTTTTTTTCTATCATCTAGTTATTGATGGAAATAGGAAACTCTATTTGTCTTTTCTTTTTTTAAGAAAAAAACTGAGCTTTTTGTAGATAAATCCCAATTACGTTTTTTTATAGGTACAAGTATAAAAATCCAATCTAATAATGGCCTGGCTCTATGGTGCCAGTCAAGGTGCTGGTCTGGGAGTAGGCCCACCTTACACATTCTGCTCCATTCTTAATGCTGGATCATGCTCTTTCTTCCCATCATATGCTGTAAACATCATATTCTCAACGGTGAGGCTATCTAAGAGTGGTGCTTTGGCTAAGAGATGAATGTGGGTGTTCAGGCTACACTTTCTGGCAATAGAGGGTTTTAAATAATAAGTTGCTGTTTTTTCACATAGTTGGAAATATTTCCAGACAGTTCACATATTTTTCCAACTTAGTGAAATGAATCTGGCTGGTATCCGGTCGTGGCTTGGTGGTGGATGATCTTGCAATGCCTGAAAGTAGTTGTTCTTAGCTGAATGCTCATAGTGTAAACTTTTTGCTCTGTGGATAAAGCAGATGTGTGACACTGAACTGAATGTGTAAGCTGACATTATTTTCTGGAGGCTGATTTAAAAATAAACCTCTGGTTATAGCACCACAGACTAACGGTGCTAGAAGGAACGTCAGGGAGCATCCACCTGTCTCCTTTCACGGGACCCAAGTGCTGAGCACCAAGGAGAAGTGACTTGTCATAGGTCACTTATGGCTCTGAGGTCTTTCTGTGACCCAGGGAGAATTGGAAATTTGGCTTGGTGGTCTCTTTTTCTTTCTTACTCTTAAAAGCAGAAGCCCTTCTTCTGTGGCCTCTTTTCTACCCCACCACCAACATACCAAAGGGACAATAGAGATGAGTAGTTGGATTCTGGGTTTTCCTACAGTAAACTTTTGATGGTGTTATAACGTTGCTTTCCTTTTTTTTTTTTCTTTTAGCCATAGGCGAATATGAAGACCTCAGAGCAGAGAACCAGAAAACAAAGGAGAAGGTTTGTACTTTACGCTTTCTTTCCTTTCTTACATGTGTGAAAGCCTGGACGGCATGGTGCATTGTTCTGCCACCAATTTCAGTTAAATGCGAATGAGAGTTTTTTTCTTTTTTCTTTTCTCCTCCATGTGTGGTTCAAGCTAATATCAACTCCAGGCTCCAGATGGTAAAGAATAGCAGGAATGCCACAGTAGGCACTGCTCTGGGAGATTAACTACTCAGCTAAATGTGCAGCAAGGCACCAGGCCAAGCAACTCAGGCCCCCAAGAATTGTACTTTTTCCCTGACAACCAGATTTGGGATTCTAGTGATGGAATTGAAGGGAAGACACTTATCTTTGGGGCTTAAGACAGAGTAGATTTTGGAGAGAACTCTTTGCCATTAGTCATTGGTGTCTAGCCCATCTTCTTTCATAAACCTTTTTTATGTTCACATCCTCTTAAGTATATGAATAATATACTGGAGGTTGGAAAATCACCCACTATGAAGATGGTAACGCCTGGTGCATGTTTTCAGGGGCCCTGGCAGTTTTATTTTTAAACTGAAATCATTGAATTCTACTTACCTTTTTAAACTACTTACCTTTTTGTCTCTGCACATGTCCATCTAAGATTTGTGAATATTTGTTTATGTATCTTCCCCCCCCCTGCAAATTCAGGGAGGGGCAGAAGGGGTTCTAAGTTAAAAAAAGAAGAGAGTGCTGAATTGAACTGAAAAGTAGGAGACAGAGAGAGAGAGAGCAGAGCTGTCCATTATTGCTTTTAGATAGAAACAAAATTTGTGTTTAGAAATTACCTTGATAGACTAAATATTTCAAAACGTAATGTCCATGGTGGGAAATTAATAAAATATGTCCTTTGTAGTTATTGAAGCAGATGGTCATCATGGCTATAAATTATGAGACCTTGTATTTAAAATTTGAGAGTAAGATCTATAATGAAAATGGGCAGTGAGCCGAATATTTGTAAAACCTTTGGCATATTTGAGGCTATTTATTGGGTTCTTGAACATCATATTTAAGTTTTTCACTCATATTAATTGGCTGCCTATATTAGCTGTAACATGGTTGGTGATATTAATGGTATGAACTCTAGTTATATAAAAATGGATTTTGAGACTATTATTTTTCACCCAGTTTTTTAAACATTTTTTATTGTTATGTTAATCACCATACATTACATCATTAGTTCTTGCTGTAGTGTTCCATGATTCATTGTTTGTGCATAACACCCAGTGCTCCACACAGAATGTGCCCTCTTTAATACCCATCACCAGGCTAAGCCATCCCCCCTCCCCCCTCCCCTCTAGAACCCTCAGTTTCTTTTTCAGAGTCCATCATCTCTCATGGTTCCTCTCCCCCTCCGACTTACTCCCCTTCATTCTTCCCCTCCTGCTATCTTCTTCTTTTTCTTTTTTCTTAACATATGTTGCATTATTTGTTTCAGAGGTACAGGTCTGTGATTCAACAGTCTTGCACAATTCACAGCGCTCACCATAGCACATACCCTCCCCAATGTCTATCACCCAGCCACCCCATCCCTCCCACCCTCCACCACTCCAGCAACCCTCAGTTTGTTTCCTGAGATTAAGAATTCCTCATATCAGTGAGGTCATATGATACATGTCTTTCTCTGATTGACTTATTTCACTCAGCATAACACCCTCCACTTCCATCCACGTCGTTGCAAATGGCAAGATCTCATTCCTTTTGATGGCTGCATAATATTCCATTGTGTATATATACCACCTCCTCTTTACCCATTCATCTG
Organism: Eumetopias jubatus; assembly: GCF_037043125.1. Lineage (NCBI taxonomy): Eukaryota > Metazoa > Chordata > Mammalia > Carnivora > Otariidae > Eumetopias > Eumetopias jubatus. Next base: position 14,489,439 of record NW_028274823.1, read on the forward strand.
TCGATGGACATCTTGGCTCTTTCCACAGTTTGGCTATTGTGAACACTGCTGCTATAAACATTGGGGTGCACGTACCCCTTCAGATCCCTACATTTGTATCTTTGGGGTTAATACCCAGTAGTGCAATTGCTGGATCGTATGGTAGCCCTATTTTCAACTGTTTGAGGAACCTCCATACTGTTTTCCAGAGTGGTTGCACCAGCTTGCATTCCCACCGACAGTGTAGGAGGGTTCCCCTTTCTCCACATCCTCGCCAACATCTGTCGTTTCCTGACTTGTTAATTTTAGCCATTCTGACTCGTGTGAGGTGGTATCTCACTGAGGTTTTGATTTGGATTTCCCTGATGCCGAGCGATGTTGAGCACTTTTTCATGTGTCTGTTGGCCATTTGGACGTCTTCTTTGGAAAAATGTCTGTTCATGTCTTCTGCCCATTTCTTGATTGGATTATTTGTTCTTTGGGTGTTGAGTTTGATAAGTTCTTTATAGATTTTGGATACTAGCCCTTTATCTGATATGTCATTTGCAAATATTTTCTCCCATTCTGTCGGTTGTCTTTTGGTTTTGTGGACTGTTTCTTTTGCTGTGCAAAAGCTTTTTATCTTGATGAAATTCCAATAGTTCATTTTTGCCCTTGCTTCCCTTGCCTTTGGCGATGTTTCTAGGAAGAACTTGCTGCGGCTGAGGTTGAAGAGGTTGCTACCTGTGTTCTCCTTTAGGATTTGGATGGACTCCTGTCTCACATTTAGGTCTTTCAACCATTTGGAGTCCATTTTTGTGTGTGGTGTAAGGAAATGGTCCAGTTTCATTCTTCTGCATGTGGCTGTCCAATTTTCCCAACACATTTGTTGAAGAGACTGTCTTTTCTCCAGTGGACATTCTTTCCTGCTTTGTCAGAGATTAGTTGACCATAGAGTTGAGGGTCCATTTCTGGGCTCTCTATTCTGTTCCATTGATCTATGTGTCTGTTTTTGTGCCAGTACCATACTGTCTTGATGATGACAGCTTTGTAATAGAGCTGGAAGTCTGGAATTGTGATGCCGCCAGCTTTGCTTTTCTTTTTCAATATTCCTCTGGCTATTCGGGTTCTCTTCTGGTTCCATACAAATTTTAGGATTATTTGTTCCATTTCTTTGAAAAAAGTATTTTGATGGGGATTGCATTGAATGTGTAGATTGCTCTAGGAAGCATTGACATCTTCACAATGTTTGTTCTTCCAATCCATGAGCATGGAACGTTTTTCCATTTCTTTGTGTCTTCTTCAATTTCTTTCATGAGTATTTTATAGTTTTCTGAGTACAGATCCTTTGCCTCTTTGGTTAAATTTATTCCTAGGTATCTTATGGTTTTGGGTGCAATTGTAATGGGATCGACTCCTTGATTTGTCTCTCTTCTGTCTTGTTGTTGGTGTATAGGAATGCCACTGATTTCTGTGCATTGATTTTCTATCCTGCCACTTTACTGAATTCCTGTATGAGTTCTAGCAGTTTTGCGGTGGAGTCTTTTGGGTTTTCCACATACAGTATCATATCATCTGCAAAGAGTGAGAGTTTGACTTCCTCTTTGCCAATTTGGATGCCTTTGATTTCTTTTGGTTGTCTGATTGCTGTGGCTAGGACTTCTAATACCTAATTTAGTTTCAAAGCATTGTGGTCTGAAAATATGCAGGGAATAATCCCAATCTTTTGGTACCAGTTGAGACCTGATTTGTGACCTAGGATGTGATCGATTCTGGAGAATGTTCCATGGGCACTAGAGAAGAATGTGTATTCTGTTGCTTTGGGATGGAATGTTCTGAATATGTCTGTGAAGTCCATTTGGTCCAGTGTGTCATTTAAAGTCTTTATGTCCTTGTTGATCTTTTGCTTAGATGATCTGTTCATTTCACTCAGGGGGGTGTTAAAGGCCCCCCCCCCATTATTGTATTGTTGTCAATGTGTTCCTTCGCTTTTGTTATTAATTGCCTTATATAATTGGCTGCTCCCATGTTAGGGGCATAGATATTTACAATTGTTAGATCTTCTTGTTGGATAGACCCTTTAAGTAGGATATAGTTTCCTTCCTCATCTCTTATTACAGTCCTTGTTTTAAAATCTAATTTGTCTGATACAAGGATTGCCACCCCAGCTTTCTTTTGGTGTCCATTAGCATGGTAAATGGTTTTCCACCCCCTCACTTTCAATGTGGGGGTGTCTTTGGGTCTAAAATGAGTCTCTTGCAGACAGCATATCGATGGGTCTTGTTTTTTAAACCAATCTGATAGCCTGTGTCTTTTGATTGGGGCATTTAGCCCATTTACATTCAGGGTAACTATTGAAAGATATGAATTTAGTGCCATTGTATTGCCTGGAAGGTGACTGTTACCGTATATTGTCTGTGTTCCTTTCTGGTCTATGCTGCTTTTAGGCTCTTTCTTTGCTTAGAGGACCCCTTTCAGTATTTCTTGTAGGGCTGGTTTCGTGTTTGCAAATTCATTTAGTTTTTGTTTGTCCTGGAAGCTTTTTATCTCATTCTATTTTCAATGAGAGCCTAGCTGGATATAGTCTTCTTGGCTGCATATTTTTCTCGTTTAGTGCTCTGAAGATATCATGCAGTCCTTTCTGGCCTGCCAGGTCTCTGTGGATAGGTCTGTTGCCAATCTAATATTTCTACCATTGTAGGTTACAGATCTCGTCTCCCGAGCTGCTTTCAGTATTTTCTCTTTGTCTCTGAGACTCTTAAGTTTTACTATTAGATGTCGGGGTGTTGGCCTATTTTTATTGATTTTGAGGTGGGTTCTCTGTGCCTCCTGGATTTTGATGCCTGTTTCCTTCCCCACGTTAGGGAAGTTCTCTGCTATAATTTGCTCCAGTATACCTTCTGCCCCTCTCTCTCTTTCTTCTTCTTCTGGGATCCCAGTTACTCTAATGTTGTTTCATCTTATGGTATCGCTTATCTCTGGAATTCTGCCCTCGTGATCCTGTAGTTGTTTCTCTCTCTTTTTCTCAGCCTCTTTATTTTCCATCATTTGGTCTTCTATATCGCTGATTCTCTCTTCTGCCTCATTTATCCTACCAGTTAGTTCCCCCATTTTTGGTTGCACCTCATTAATAGCCTTTTTGATTTTGACTTGGTTAGATTTTAGTTCTTTTATTTCTCCAGAAAGGGATTCTCTAATAACTTCCATGCTTTTTTCAAGCCCAGCTAGTTTCTTTAAAGTCATGATTCTGAACTCTAGGTCCGACATCATACTAATGTCCATATTGAGTAGGTCCCTGGCAGACGGTACTACCTCTTGTTCTTTTTGCTGAGGTGATTTTTTTCGTTTTATCATTTTGTCCAGAGGAGAATAGATGAATGAGAGAACAAAATGCTAACAGGATAACAACGTCCCCAGCAAATATACTCTATACAAATCAGAAAAGACCTGAAACCAGGGGAAAAGAAAGGGAAAGAAAGAGAAAAGAAAGAAAAAGAAAAAAAAAAGAAAAAGATAAAAACAAAAACAGAACAATACAAAAAAGAAAACCAGAATGTGATCAAATATGATCAGGCTAGTGCATAGATCAGTGCCACACACTAGATTTGGGGCGTATTTTGGTCTGTTAGAAAAAAGTGCCTCCTAAAATTTTAGAGGAAGAAAGACTTATATATGGTTGATACAATGAAGGGATGGAAGATGACTGTAAAGTTCAAAATTATAGAAGATTTTATAAAAGGAATTGATAAGAAGTTGTTTGAAAAAAGAAAGAAGATTTAAAAAAGAAAAAAAGGAGAGAATGTGATCAGGCAGGAGACTAGAACAAAGCCATACACTAGTGATTTAGGGTATATTTTGATCTTTTAGAAGAAACTGTATCTCAAAATTTTAAAGAGAGAACAACTTATATATATATGCCAAAAATAAGGGTAAGTACTATGAAGGGATAAAATTTGACTCTAAAAATGAAAAATAAAAAATGTTTTTTTAAAAAAAGGGATTCATAAGATGGTTGAAAAAGGGAAAACGAAAAATTAAAAAAACAGTTAAAAAAATTAACTTTGAAAAACTAATGAATCATGGTAAAAAAAAGCCATGAATTCTATGTGCAGTATTCCCCTAGCGCTGGAGTTCTCCCGTTCTCCTTGATCGGTAAACTTGGTCTTGGCTTGCTGGCTGGTCGTGCTGATCTGGGGGCGGGGCCTGTTGCCGTGGTTCCCAAATGTCTTTGCCGGAGGCGGAATTGCCCCGCCCTTGTCGGTCCGGGCTAAGCAAGCTGCTGGGTTTTGCTCTCAGGAGCTTTTGTTCTGTGCAAGCTCTGGTACAGCTTTGGAGGACCAGGGTGAAAATGGTGGCCTCCCAATCTCCACTTGGAGGAGCTGAGAACTCGGGGCCCCGCTCCTCAGTGCGCCCCCAGAGAAAAGCAGTCACTCCCGCCTCCCCGGTCTCCGGCCGCACTCTGTGCTCGCCCGGCCTGTGACCGAGCGTTTCTGTCTCTGGCACCCGACCCCGTGTAGAGTCTCCAAACCCAGCAGATCCCTCCGCACCGCTCCTCCCCGGGGGGAGGAAGGGGAGTCTCCCCGGATCTGCCACTCATTGGGTCCCTGCTGGAGGAGCAGTGGCCCGACTGTCACACTGATCACAGTTTATGGCAACCCCGAGCTGAGAGCCCGTGCCTCGGCTCTGTTTCTGCAACTGGCTTCCCTGCTCTGATACCCTGGAGCTCTGCCTAACTCAGGCACCCCCGGTCTTTCTGTGACCCCGAGGGTCCTGGGACCACACTGTCTCATGAGGTTTCCACCCCTAGCTTAGGCACTGGAGTGACACCTCTCCGCGGAGCCAACTTCTAAAAATTCCGATTTTGTGCTCCGCGGCTCTAGCACTTGCCAGAAGCGGCCGTCGGAGGCCCCTCCCCTGCCATCTCTCCTCCTGAATATCGCCTCGGATTCACTTCTCCGCACGTCCTACCTTCCAGAAAGTGGTCACTTCTCTGTTCAGAGAGTTGTTGCTACTCTCCTCTTCGATCTCCTGCTGAGTTTGTAGGTGTTCAGAATGGTTTGATTCCTATTCAGCTGAATTCCTGAGACCAGACAAAATCCAGGTCTCCTACTCCTCCGCCATCTTGGTCCGCCCCCACAAACAGACTTTTTTCACCCAGTTTTAAGGCTCCTTTGCTCATTTGCAAATAAATCCTTGATGTTCTGTGAAATCTTTCAGTTTCTTCTCTTCTTTCCATCAGGTGATTTAGGGAATGGTAAGTAGGTGGGGATGATGAAGATCTCTGTGATAAAAAGTGGTTGGTACATGCATCTCTAATGTGGTAAGAAAGTCCCAGAAAAATAGTTTGACAAGATTCCTAATTCTAACACAGTAATGACCCCAAATCATAGATGTCCTGAGGATGCCAACAAGCGGGGAGTTTGGGATTAGATCCTGGTTCCCTGATGCCCCATAACCTCAGAGTGGACCCAGTGGGGGATGCTCAGGCCAGTTAGCTTGAACCTCTTTGCCCAGATGCACAACCATCTTCCAGCTCTAGGAAAGAGAGCCAAGAAGATACCAGTTGAGTCTTTTCTGTAGGTGTCCTGGCCTAGGAGGAAAGAGCGAGACAAGTTGGAAGGGTTAATTCAGGAGAACTCTTTGACTTAACCGAGAAGGAGAAGATAGAAGGGGAGAAAGCAAACAAGTGTCTTCATGTGATGAAGGAAGGATATAGAAGAATATGAGAAACATGAGAGGCAGAAGAGTAAATTTTTTTTTCTTTCTTCCCTCCTCTAATTCTTCCTTACGTATAGACCTCACATTGCCCTAAAAATAGTGCACAGCGAACAGAACCTCGGGGCTTCACAGAGTCATGTTTGTTCTATAAACATCTGTTGCTGGTGGTGTTGATGGTTATTAAACTGAGAGCCACTTTCTGCAGTGAGGTTCTTAAGTGAACCATCTGTTACACAAGTGGAATTATAGGTAAAATGCATTTGGCAAAAGGAGGACTATAAATTACTTTTGCCCATTAACTATTTACATGTTTCTCTACATGGAATATGGCCTAATACTTCTGTAACATCTGTATGCATTACTGACCTTCTTCTATGCTAATTCTTTAAAAATAACTGTTAACAGAAATGGGGAGAAAAGAAATGAATTCAGTATGGAATGCTGTGGTTGGGTAAAACAAAATAGAGTGGTGTTAAGTTCACTGCATTCTGTTTATCTTCTGTTAAAGGACTAACAGGCTTACTATTGCAGATTTTTTCCCAAAAAAGGGGGCGGCTATATTACAAAGGATGGAAGTATATAATAAAAGCCTTTTATACAGCATAGAATGAGTAAAAGCAGCTTTAGTTCTGGAGGTAGTAAACGGAGAACACTATTTTCTCTGGCAAAGCACTTCCTTGTGCCTGGCCAAGTGAGCTTTGTCCAGGCCATATCTGCAAATATACATGGCCATCCTTCCCTTGTAGCCCGAAACCAGAGTTTAAAATTAGTCAGGATCTAAAGTGAATCTAAAGTAGAGGTCGTTTTGCCATAGTTAATTTGATCTGGGGGAATTTTGCATGAGTGGAAGGGACCAGAATAAATTCACTGCACGTTCTCTCTCCCTTCTACACGTCCACATTAAGTCTATCTTTGTTGCTAGATGATGAACCTGATCAATAAGAAGAGACAAAGGGTTTGATTTCTCTGGATAAGAGCTTTTGATGCTCTGTTTGGAATCTCCTCTGGTGAGACAAGTGGTAGGACATGAGTTTATGCTTAAGGGGCTGTGTTTATTATTAAGAAGCTACCATGGGTCACATACACTCACTTATGTTCCTCTTCTGATGCTCCAGATAGCCCCGTGTCGGCTCTAGTGCACAGAGAACAGAACCTCGGGGCTTCACAGAGTCGAGATTCATACACGGGTCTTCTGACCACAGATGTTCTTTTTGAAGCTGGTAAACTCATGGGAGCTGATTGACTTTTTCCACCAAGGTCTTGGTGTTATTCTTCGTTCTTTGTTGTTAGCTCATGAATTTTCCATAGCAGATTATCAGACTCAGGACTTGTCTTGACCATCTGTAGGTTTGTACTTAAAAACCGAAACTTAAATATGAAATCAGTCTGATGTCAGAAACATCACGTGTGTGAGTGCATGCGCATGCAGATTCTAATATACGTGTGCCAGGGGGAGGAGTAGACTTGGAAGGGTGGGCCAATGTGTCAATGATCTTTTCCTTTGCAGTTATCCCTATTTAAGAAAAATGTAATGTTGATCATTTTCTGGTTTTTCTCATTGTCTTTGAGGATGGAATCAAAGTCTGTTTGAATTTATAAGGAAAGCTTTTTTGAAGGGAAGACCATTTGCTGAATGCCTTTTGAGTACTGGAGTACAAAGAAAAATTGATGAAGGTCCCACTCTTGAGTAAAACCACTCTAATGAGGGACATAGGCACGTGGACAAATGATAAATTATACTATTGTAAGTGAATGTCTGGGGTTTGGAGGTGGGATGGGAAAGGGACAAAAAGCTAATGATCCTACCCTAGACCATGTGACAAAGTCTTATTAGCTGTTAATGCTTGGCTTAAATGTCCCTTATTTTTTTTTTTAAGTCTTCTCCAACTTTTTCTCAAGCAGAATTGTTTACTTCTTTGTCATAAAACATCTGTGTATTTCTTATTTACTTATCACCTTTTATCAACCAAAATTATTATCAAAATATTATATAGGGTACGAGTAAATTGTATGGGGTTGGATTATAATGTAAAACGTTCAGTTTTTTTTTTTTTTAATGTCAGGGTAAGTGGAGATTATGGAAAGGGTGCTACTTTTTGTTATTTTTTGCCTAGTTCCTAAGTGACATTATCAGCAGTATGTTAAAAAATAAGAAAGCCTATCACATGAAAGTCAACAAGACTTTCAAATCTGTTTTTTGAGGTATGGAAAAATAGAAGACTGTATATTTTGGAATCAACCAAATAAAATGTGATTGCTTGTGAAGCAGTCCCCATATTCATACGTTAGTCATGCTCCTACAATTGAAGGGCATTCCCCTTATGACTCACTCAGGGTCTTTGTCATAATTGTTTGGGGCTTTTTCCTGTATGGGGGGCAAAGCCTCACTGAGCTTTTAAGGGAATAGCTTTCACATTTCTCAGGGTGGCTGGGGTGTGTGTGGAGTGTGCGTAAAAAGAAGGGAATGTGTATAATAGAAGAATATCTGCCTTTAAACAGTAAGTATTTATATTTAATATTATGTCTTGAGATTGAGTTTTGAAATGAATACATGTTTAAGTGGCTGATTAGAAGTCGTTTGGATGAGCTACTGTAACAGTGCATCAGGCGGATCTGTCAGCTTGCCAGGAACAATGAATGAAAGGGAATGAGGCAGACACTTTCCAAGACTTATGTTTCAAGAAGCAAGATATATGATACTGTTTGCATCTTGGCTGCATTGTCTATTGTTAGGATTTCTTTCTCTTGTGTCAATTTCAGAGGTGAAGGTCGCAAAGTATTTTATTTAAAAAAAAAAATCAGCAAAGAAGCTACTTTAAAGAGCAAGATATGCATCCATTATGCTAACTGTTCATGCATAATACATCCACATACATGCAGTTTCTTTAGAACAGAGTGGCAAGTGGTTGTGCCAGAGAAAAAGTAATTACTTAGCAGTTTGAAAGTGAAAATGAGTCTCTTATTAACAGCAATCTATCCAGAAACAAAGAGCAAGGATCTCTGTTCTGATGACATGTGTTTCCATCTAACACACAATACCTAGAATTTGGAGAATGCTGCAAGACAGCTTCAGGGGGCAGCTACTGAAAATTGGAGGGAAAGAACTTTGAATTGGAAGAAAGAACACTACCAAAAGAGAAAGAGAGTGAAAGGAATTCCATCTAAGTGGGAATGATTTCTTTTATTGTGTTCTTTAAGGACAAGCACAGTTGAGTTCTAGCCAAACTTCCATAGGTGGAACAATAGGATTGTCCAGTATTATTAGAAATGATTTTGATGGTCCTCTACATGCATCACCAAAGAACCTAAAATAGGTAACTATGTGCAGATCTGATGCTGTGCATGTTTACATTTTTAAATCTTGTAACTGGACACAAAGGGAGTGAACTTCAAGAAAAAGCAGTAGAAATGGTGGCACGCTGAGACCTTTTCAGATCTGGTGTTAGAGCCTCTGCACCGTGTCCCTGTAGTGCAGCATTTCCCCCCTCAGAGCAAGTGTTCTTATAAATTGCTTGCTTCATTGTTGACCTTTTTGGTAGATCATAAGCCTTGTGAGAGCACGATGTTAGGTTCCCCCTGGCCTCCCCCGACCCCAGGACTTAACACAGTGCCTGGTCTGTGTGGGTGCTGTGTCAATAGGTTGTTCAGGGCTCGGAGGAAGGAGATCGAGGCATTCAGTGATTATGGTAGATTCCCTCGACGAAGGCCCTTGCCTGGTGTACATTGTCTGCTTTGTCGATGGTGTGTGTGTGCAGCCATGTGTGCACTTCTTGGTCCCCAAACAGGACTTTTTATAGGTTGGCAGCCCTCCACTGCATTCGTGCACCTTAAAGATCAAAATGAATGTTTATATTAGTGGAGGCTAGACACAGTTCAGAATATTGGGGTTTTCCTTGCATTAACTATACGCCCGGCAGCATATAAAGACATCTTAGTATCTACAACTTCTCTGGCTCTCTGCTGAGCCTGTGAGGCAGACACTTTGGTCTAAACGGTAGTTGATGTGTGGGGGAGAAGGAAGGGAGCTGCCCATTTCAGTGGGGGAGGTTCAATGCTGCCAGTTCCCACTGGAGACACTCACCTCTGCCAATCATTCTGCCAGTGCTTTGAAATGCCAGTTGAGTCTCGGAAGCCAGGTATCTGCCTGGATGAAGCTCACAGAACAGATACGGAACATGGCCAGGGCTTTTCATATTGAGACTAGGGCCTCTCCTGTTCGAAACCGGCAAGGCCAACCTCTGGTCAGTGCACCACTTCATAATGAGCCACCCTGGACTCTAGAAGAGACCTCATGTTATCCAGCTTGTGGAAAGTAGCCATGCACAAGCTGCCGGGTTCTGCCCCGGCCACAAGCTCTCCAGAGAGTCGCTGGGCATCCTAATTCAGTGATGTGGGCCCTCACATCTGTTGCTATTGCAAAGTCTTCATGAGCAATTCTCACACAAAAAGAGGCCGTTTCTACAAATGCTGCAGCTGCCTGGGCAGGGTAGAGGAAGGGGCAGGATGGGTGAGGGGCTTCTGCAGGACACAGAGACATAACCCTCTCCCGTAGAGGCCCAGAATCCTTGCTGACTTCCCTGTTGGTAGAAGGAGAGAAAGGTTGCGAGCTATTTTGCTGGGTTCACCTAAAATGATGAAATAAGCGGATGCCTGGATTTCTGCTTAGTAAACGGGTGCATCCTTCATATTTTGTTCAGCTCTGGTTTGGGGATAAGTCAGCTGCACTTGCCGTACGTGTAGGTCCCCCCTCCCCCCAACGCACACCCCTTTCAGTATCCGTAGCAGATGGTAAATTCTGTGGCTGCCAGTTTTATCATAATGTGGTTGCAGAAAATAGAAAGCAAAGCAAAATGAAGACCCCTGATAGAGTACAGCTGGGGTTGGGTGACAGCGTCTGAATTCTCTGGTGATGTCTGTAGGGTTCCTGTAAAAACATACGGCTGGATGCTGGAAACTGGCTACTGGCATAATGGAAGAGGACCGTGATGTTGAGACCTGTTATTAACGAGAGCCCGTCTACCTGGGCCTTAGGAGCAGAGAGCAGGGGCATAACGCTTTCCTTCTCGGAAGCTGGTGTAAGCCTCCGTAAAATTGCCATGTGTTGTTCATGACCAGTACGCGGGAACTGCATGGTGGATCTTGTGTGATGTCAGTTGGCGGGCTTTTTCAGATCTGAGTAGGTAGAGTGCCATCCAGTTTAATGCTCTTGTCATGCAAAATGTCAGTGAAAACTCTGACTTTTGATTTAAGTAACAATTCAAGTGGAGCTTTGAGAGGTATATAGAAGAATCCAAGTGGTATTAAGTCAGGGGCAGCGCTCCCAAGCACCAAATCTTAGGTAAAGACAGTTCTTCACAGGGCGTCTTACACCTTCAGAAATGCCAGATGAAGAAACATGAAGTTAATTTGAAAGTAAAACAGCAGAGGGACGCCTGGGTGGCTCAGTCATTAAGCGTCTGCCTTCGGCTCAGGTCATGATCCCAGGGTCCTGGGATCAAGTCCCACATCGGGATCCTTGCTCAGTGAGGAGCCTGCTTCTCCCTCTCCCTCTGCTGCTCCCCCTGCTTGTTCTCTCTCTCTCTGACAAATAATAAAAATCTTTAAAAAAAAAAAAAAGGTAAAACAGCAGATTTGTTTGATTTGGCAGTCATCACTCAGGAGAGTGAGTCTAGTCAGAAATTGTTTCTTTTGTGCTTTAGACTAAACTGTGCATTGTTGGAGGTGAGTGTGCAGACTGGCAGGGGGGTGGGGAAGCACCGCATAGACAAGCCGCTTTCTAGAAAACAAGAACATTCCTGAAACAGCAGGCCAGCAGTCTCTGTCTGGTGGGGGAAGGATCTCAGAAAGCTTGTTTGAGAATCCAGAACTCTAGTGTTTAGAATTTTAAACACCAAAAATTAATAAAGACAGTTTACTTGTTAAGTTGGAAGTAGAAACTGTATTAGACAGCATTACTTTTTTTTACAGAGGAGAGATTCCTCAAGAAAACCTTAATGAAAAAATATGCATCCTCCTTAAGGAAATGGCCCAGCCTGACCCCTCCTAAGTCAGGGTTTGGTAAACAGCCTTGCTCATTTAGCATTAGGACTTGTTTCATGTACTCTTGCCAGAATGGATTTACCCATATAAATGAAGATACAGACTTTTCAGGTTTCAGTTCTTGAGACATTAAAGGGGAAGACCGAACTGTTGACTTAATTTTTTTAAATTAAAAAAAATATTTTAAAGCACAGAGAAGGGCAGAGAATAACAACAAATATGTAACCCACAGAATTAACTGTTATTTTGGGGTGGCTGGGTGGCTCAGTCAGTTAAGCATCTGAGTCTTGGTTTTGGCTCAGGTCATGATCTCAGGGTCCTGAGATGGAGCCCCACATCAGGCTCCACGCTCAGCAGGGGGTCTGCTTGAGATTCTCTCTCCCTGTCCCCTTCACCCCACTCTCGTGCCCTCTCTCCCTCTTTCTCAAATAAATAAATAAATCTTAAAAAAAAAAGAATTAACTTTTATTTTTTTTTAAACTTAAAAAAATGCTACAGATATAATTGAAGATCCTCTGTGTCACCCAGCCCTGGTCCCCTTCCCTCTATTTTAAAAAGAGATAACTAATGTGATAAATTTTGTATGTATCCTTCTATTTTGTCTTTTTATATTTTTATATATGCCATATGTATCATGAAACATACATTTATAGTCTAAGTCTATAAAGTGATTTTATTTGCTTAAGGTATGTATTACCATGGATTCTCCAGCTCCTCTTATTCACTATTATGGCTTTTGAGGTATAGGTTGACACATACAGCTTATGTTCATTCATTCACTGTTCTCTAACGTGTTATAGGAATATACCATGATATGTGCTGAATGTGTATGTGGAACATTACTAGAGATTCCAGTAATAGACTCTAGAAGTGGAATTGCAGGGGTGCCCGGCTGGCTCAGTCAGAAGAGCAGGTGACCCTTGATCTCGGGGGTGGTGAGTTTGGGCCCCACGCTGGGTATAGAGATTACTTAAAAATAAAAATTCAAAAAAAAAAAGTAGAAGTGGTATTGCTGAGTCATAGGGCGTATGCATTTTCAATTTTGATAGTTTATTTCCAAACTAGTTATGTCTCTTGACATTCCCACCAGCAGTATATGACAGTTTTCAACTCCTGATAGCAAACTTTTTCAGTTTTTGCCAGTCTATTAGATGAGACTGTCTCACTGTCTTAATTTGGGTTTTCCAAATTATCAGTGGTATCATAATTTTTTAGCCATTGAAATTTGAAATAAATATCCAAAAGCATGAAATCCCAATATATTTATCTGGCACAGTAGGAATAAAATATAATTTAAGGTTTTGTTTTACTGAGGCTCCTGGGTGGCTCAGTCGGTTAAGCATCTGCCTTTTGCTCAGGTCATGATCCTGGAGTCCCAGGATTGAGCCCCATGTCGGGTTCCTTGCTCTTCAGGGAGCCTGCTTCTCCCTCTGCCCCTGCTCATGCTTTCTCGCTTGCTCACTCTTTCTCTCAAATAAATAAAATCTTTAAAAAAAAAAAAAAGTTGTGTTTTGCTCACATGACCATCTTGTTACAGTATTATAGTATTCCCAGAAAATTCAGTTTTTAATTATTGCTCTTAATAGTTAAAAATCACTTTTTGAAATTTTAGACCTTTTTGATGAAAATCTTTCTAAAATGTGTTACACTTAACCTGTTTTGTGAAATTCACAATAAGTTGAATCAGTCCTCATAATGAACATGAGGTGTTTATAAAATTCATTAATACTTTGAGGACCTGTTAAAATAATGGATCCTTGTTTCTATACTAGATACCCTGAAAGGTCCTCATGCCTTAATAGTTACTTTTGGCTTTTATAGTCTTACCTCCTCCTCGTGTTTTCAGTGAGTCCGCCCACCTTTTAAAAACTAAAAATTAGTTTATGTAAATGATATATGCTTATTTGGGAATATTTTATTTTTTTCTTATCTTAATTTGCTACCTTCTATTTGGAATTTTAAGGATATGAGGATATTTTTCCTTAACTGAAGATTTCAAGGGGGCGCACGGCAGCAGTTTGTCTTCAAGTAGGTGCCACTTCCGGCTGTGCACCAGTGTTCTGGATAGTTCTGGAGAGTTCGTCGCTACCCAGTTTCAGGGAATCTGACCTGCAGATGCGTGGGGTGTTCACCGTATTAGCAAAATAGCTACTTAAAAATCGGCACGTATATTCTCTTAAAAGAATGAGTAATTTGAACTCAAGGATGTTAAATTGGTCTGTTCCTGAGGAGATAATGAGCACTAAGATGACTCATTATCTTGGAAGGTCCAAGGCAAGTGGCCAGACACAGATGGTACAAAGACCGTGCTCGTTGAGTAGTGTAAGTACCATGTGACCATTAATGCTTTTTAAAGGTTTTTAATTTTTGTTTTCTTTTCATAAAACTGTTACTGTTTATACTTTTGCTCTTTCTTGCCTTCCCAAACTTGTGACACAAATTTAACATTTCTGTGTTTTCTCCTTTCAGTGTGACAAAATTAGGCAAGAACGAGACGAAGCTGTTAAAAAACTGGAGGAATTTCAGAAAAGTATGTAAGCATTTCGTTGGAATTATTATAACACACATAACTGTGTTTGGGAATTATGTGGGTAGACACGTCCCCTATGTTTAATTGCTGCTGCATTGGGCATCCGAGAAAGCAAGAATTGTCTTCCCATTTGCCCCCCAAAAAATGTCCTGACATTACTGTGATTTTCAAACAAATGGAATGACCATTATTATTTCATGAGTATGTTATTATAAAAGACAGTTTACACTTGTTATAAAAAAATTTTACTATGCAGGACAGTTAAAGGAGAACAAAAATTGCTTGTTGTCTTGACTCTTTGAGAAAAGGCAGTGTTAGCATTTTATAGTCTTTCTTTCTTGGTCTTTTATCTGTGGCCAATATTTATGTCTACAGAAAATAAAGTCATGCTTTGCATTCGGTTTTGCAGCCTGCTTTTTTTCAGTGAGTGTTATATTATGGTCATCTTTGCATGTTAGTAGGGATGTATATTTTTTCCTGTATCCTATTACATGACAATACCCTAATTTATTTAAACATTCAGTGATAGATGGATTATTTCTGAGTTTTAGATATTCTAAGTAATGCCATGTCAAGTGTTCTTACACATCTTTACAGTGGTCTGATTTGTTTCTTACATTAATTCATAGAAAAGGAATTCTAGTTAACAGAACTTACATATTCTTAAGAGTCTGAATGTTTGAGATGGCCCTCTCACCAAGGAATGTTGTATTCCCACAAAAGCTGTAATAATCTTCTAAATTTTTGCTGTGGTATTTTTGTGTGTCATGCAAATCTGTCATTACCTTATTCCCTAAGACAGAATGTATCTGATCACACTCAGAAGGATCAGAAGGAAATAGGTCATGGGAAAAGGACCAGACCTTAGCAGGAAAAGATGGCCCTCCCCCTTGGAAGCTGGGTCTTTCTCCAGCTTTCTGCAGATGCTATATCAGGCTGTTTGATTATATCGTAAAGTGTTGACTTGGTAACTACACAACAGAACATTTTATTCTTGTTGAAGGTTAAACAGCCATGAAAATGGAACATTATAGTTCATTTCAATAGCCAGTTTATTTCAGGTGTCTGGCTGTAACAAAACCTCAGGGGAATATTGTTGATGTTACTTTTCTTTGGAGGCCAATATGCTATGACAGAAATATCTTTTATTTGTGAATGTATGAATTGCAATTGCGTAGGACTTTCTTCTTCTCTAATGCAGGATTAATTTGATGTTCTTACACTTTTGCTGACACTGGGTCACAGTGAGTTATACCATCGACATTGTTACCAATTCATGTTCTCAAATTAATTATTGATAGTGGATTGGCATGCTTTGTGTAGTAGGAGTAGTTCAAGTTCTTAGGGTCGGACTTATAAAATGCTTTGGTTGGGCAGGTAGTATGCATGTTGCCTCTTGCGTTCTGCAGAAATGGAAGGAGCTTCTCCCCAAATCAGCCTACCTTTAGAGTAACAAGTAAACTGCTTTCTTCTCCCACTTCCTTTTTCCCTTTGTTTCTTCCTCTAAATATCTTTGATAGTTTAATAAAAATTCACATTTTTCCTTATGAGCAACTCAAAGCCTGTGAAAGAATCGATTGAAAGGTTAGTACAACGACCCTTATTGTTGTATGCATTGAATTTTTGGCTTTTCTAAGTCAGCTTGATTAATTTAAAGTTAATGTATTAACTTAGGGGTACAGAATGCTGACTCTTGACTCCGTCTCAAAAGAACAGAAAATGGGGACGACGAAGACTCGAAATATTTGTTAAAACATTGTGTCTGGGGTAAATGTTGCTGACTTTTGAACAGAGAGCAGAATTTCCGATTTGGAAGGGATTGCAGCGGTTACCACCAGTAAAAAGCACCGTTTGATGTGCACCCACGTAGTCCTGAGCAATTTCTGCATTAGTCAGATTGGGATAAATGACCCTGCCTCATAGGCTGTTCAAGGAATAAATGAGATAATTCATGTAAAAAGTGCTGAACACAGTACCTGGCATTATAGTTTAAGTGCTCGATAAATGTTAGCTGCTGCTACCACCATCTCATTTACTGTCCCATCCCGAGCCTGAGTGCCCTTCAGCGTGAAGAGTCCACGAGTCCGTTCACGAGTGAGTTTTCAGACCCTGGTCTTGACACTTGGACAGCCCTGGGGGAAAAGTATCTTCAGGCGCTAAGTTGAATGCTGCCTGACCGTCATGTTGACCGACTAGGCCCAGATCTCAGTGAGGGAAGAGCCTCAGGAAGAGCTCCCTCAGGTCGGCGGGCTCTACTCACCTAGGTGACCATGCTCTTCTTAGCTGGTTTCGTCCGTATCTCCCTGCCATTTTCCGCCCTCCCCCAGCTCTTCCCGAGCCTCTTCTCCTGTCTTCCTGCACAAAGAGCACCACTGCAGAGCAAAGCCACGTTCCCTAGGGAGACAGATTCATGTGTGAGAAGTAACTAACGGCCTCTCATGTCCTTCAGCCAGAACATGAGAGCCTTTGCTGTGTGTTAGGACATACCTGTTTTCCCACACACCTGCCAGCGCGTCGCTGTTTCCACACTGTGAAGACCTCTCAAGGGATCTGATGTTGCAGGAGAACGTACAGCGTGTTCACCATGTATGCTGCAGAGACATCCTGCACCTTGCTGAGGGTTCGCTGGATGGAGAGGAGTTTTGCTCAGGGCAGTCCCATGGGTGGTGTCACATTTGAATACAAGTTAGAAAGAAGCCTAGAAAATTGGAATGGCCTAGAAATTAGTTTAGCTGGGCTTTACTAGTTAGAACTGTATTTTGGGATATATGCTACTTGACTTTTCTGGGCTTTGATGTTCTCAAATAGAAAATTGCTGTGATGATACCTACCTCCTAAGCCTGTTGTGAGGACTCACCACAGAGCACGTGGAAAGGGTTTAGCACAGGCTGAACACACAGTTGGCCCAATAGTGGGTGATGGTGGTTGTGTCCTAAGTAGTTCTGTTCTAGAGAGAACATTCTTATAAAGGGGTGTCCACAGACAGATCTAGGCCCGATAGATTTTTCCAGGCATTCAAGCAAACACAGACGTGACTGCCTAGTTTATACCTAGCAGTGTGCCAGGTGCAAGAGAGTCAGATGTGAGTAAAGCAAAATCGCTGCTGTAATGCTTGTAGTTAATAAAAGACAAAAACAAGTAAAAAGGAAAAACCCAGTTGCCCTCCATTCCATGATGGCAAGTATGTTAGAGTGTTTTGGGGTCATGAAGAGGATAAAAAAATTTTGCTGATTCAACTAGACTGGTGGAAGCAATCATTGGTGTACTTTTAGCTTATGCTTCTGAGTTGTCAGAGTCATTAAAAACAACTCTTACGGAAAATATCAAGCTTATTATACAAAAGAGAAAATAATGCAACGAACCCCCATGTATCCATCATTCAGCTTCAACAGTTACCAGCTCCTGGCCAGTCCACTTTCATCTCTGTCCATACATCCATTCTCACTGACCTCAGATTATTTGGAAATGAATTCCAGTTGTCATATCATTTAATGATAATTTCATCATAAATGAATATAAATATTTCAATATGTGTTTCTAAAAGACCAGGATTCATCTTTCTTCTGTTTTAAGGCTCCATGTCATCCAAATTACAGATATTTTAGGTGTTATCACTCATGGTCTGTGGATATTATGAGATAAGCCTGAATTTAGCACCATAGGACCAAAAACTAAATGAACAAATTAAAGGTTTTTTAAAAAAACTTTCATCCTTTGAAAGGTGCAAATAAAATTATATGTTACAAAAATTTCTGTTTTGTGTCATGTAACCTGACTTGTGGTTTTAGCAATGGGGTCGTGCTTTTTAAAGATATAAATGCCTTCTGAAACATGTTCTTTTCTTTTAAATCTAGAAAGTCGATAGGTTTCCTTGCTCCCTATTTAGCGTTGAGATAATTTTTTTAAACTAGAAATCAAAGCACAACTTTTGATTTCTACTGTTCCCTCTTAGAGGAAGAGATTAAAAAAAAACGTATTAGATGGGGCCTGCTGTATGAGAATTGGAGAAAAATGTGGGCTAGTGCTGCCTATGTAAGTTTTATCAAGTTAAATTACAGGGCAGCTTTTTACAAAATATTCAGAAAATAAATGTGTGTGTGTGTGTGTTTCTTTTTGCTGGGCCTAAACCTTGCTATGTGGAATGATTTTTCCTTACTCTTCCCTGAGCAAGAATGTTACTGAATAAAAAGTCAAATTCCTATGAAACATGCAGAGTGTTTATGTTTTTGTTATGATGGTGGAAATACCAGATTGTGGCAGAAGAAGTCAAGTAGTTAAGGCTAAAAATTCAAAGTAATATTTGATGTTGTAAAAATTGTATAGGTTTCTTTTCTCTTTCCTTCACATTTTTGAAGAACCTACCTTGTAAACATAGTGATAAAATGCCAAGAATATTAGGATTTTAAGGAAATAATAGAGCCTATTATTTAAACTACAATATAAAAGGCAATTATATTGATGAAGAGCTACATGGGCTTTGTGTGTGTGAATAAACTTGGCCTGTGTTCAGCTTCTATTTGTTCTTCTGGCATAAACACATATTGTGTGTGATTCCAGTTTAATGGGGACCCGTTTGTATGCCAAGCAGCTGCATTTTAGGACCTATTGCGTGATTTCATAGCTCTCTGAAAATTGGTTCTATTCAGAACAAGAGATAGAAGAGGAGAGGGGGGTGGTGTGGAAGGGGGGGGCAGAGCCTCCACACACAATCATTTCTTTTCAATTGGAGCCAGAAAGGTTGATGACAACATGACCATTGTGTTATAATGATAAGACCACTAAGGCATCTGTACCTCTCATCAAGGCTCACACAACAGCAGATACAATTTAATTCACAGCTCTGTCAGCGCCGCTGATACCATTATGCCGTCTGTCTCCACAGTTATAATCACTGTCCTCGGAGAAATGCAGTTGAAATGATCTTGAGCAGTCAAAGAAACTCTCAATTAAGGCTGCCACTTCCAATGTGTCAGATTGTGTCTTATGCACTTGGTACAATTTTCACTTCCAATCCTGTTTATTTACCATGTCTACCAGTAATTACGCTTAACGTGTCATTTAGTGAGGGGGGCCCCTGCCAAGCCGATTGTTGGGTGCTGCTGTACCATTGAGTGGGAGTTTCTCGAAGTCAATGCCATCAGCAGCTTTTAGGCCCTGATGGGATGCAGTAGTAATGTTGATAATGCAAGTATCGTGCTCATCAAGTCATAATTAGATGCCACTCAAATGTGCCACTTGTAATAACAGTGTTGATTCATGTTTTTCTCGGTGACTGCAACTACTAATTAGTTAAGTGGTTTTTGGTTGGCCTGCATTTGCTGCAGATTATTATTACCCCTGAAAAAATGTCAAGGTTAGAGATGTTTCTGGCCATTGAGTGCTGCTTTATGAATTTGAATATTAACATAATAAGAACTTTGGACAGACTTAGGAAGTAATACATTTTTGTATTTAATTTGGAGAGAAATTTTTTTCCCCTGAGTTTAATCATAATTGCAGGTTAATTAAGCTTAAATGAAGCAAAAGTAATCTCTCTTTGTGTTACGTGAGCCCAGTGCTTTTTGCTTAACTTTGTTGGGTTTCGCACTTGGGTGTACTTCATTTTTTTTTTTAAGCCAAACAAATGTCAATAAGCATACACGTCTACAGTGAAGTTTAAGATTCTGAGCATTTTCCTTTAACTAGAAATGTGGGTGAAAGGAATTGGCACTTTGCTCTTCCTTGATTTTCGAAGTATAATTCAGGTTCTAAATTACTTTGTACCTCTGAATCTCAGTTTGTATAAACCAGCTACTAAAAGAACCTGAAAATTACTATTTTTCAAGCATTGGTAAAGTGTCCAGTAAAATTGTATTTTTCTTCCAATCGTCCTGACAGTCTGTGATGCAAGAAGCATCCACTTTCATTGTCACATAGAGTCCATAACTCTCATTGCTATACTTTTCTGCCCTGGAGTTTATTAAATCACAGTAACTACTTTATCACTCATAAAGAGGGCTGTTGCTTACTGACCTGAGCTAAACTGCCACATTGTTATTCCGGTTAAGGAGATCGTGTGGAGATTTAATTTTAAAAATTTCTCACTCGCTAATTTTCCTTATTAGATCCATGTGTTCTGTCCCCCTAAGAAAAGGAAATCATGTTTGCCACTTTTTATTTAGGAGAGATACTTTCATCTAAGTTAGTGGACGTGTCTATGTCTCCGTGTACAGCTGCATAGAAAAGACACTTAAAAAAATCCTAACTAGCTTTCTTAAAACTGTGTGCTCTAGCAGTGAAGGCTCTTTGTTGCGTTCTTCCCCCCCCCCCCCCACGTCCAAATATTGGCTAAGATTTAATCAGGGCAGCGTCTTCCAAGACTTTTTTTTTCTTTTTGCTCCATGCTAGCTAAAGGTCTGGCGAGTTAAAGAAGTGAAGTATTCTGAATCATGGGACACAATGTGTGGGCTTCTGGAATCGCTGACTAATTTCTGAATGCTGAGACTTTTTCCCTCTCATTCCTAGTTTCTCACATGGTTATAGAGGAAGTCAATTTTATGCAGAACCATCTTGAAATAGAGAAGACTTGTCGAGAAAGTGCCGAAGCTCTGGCGACAAAGGTGAGACTCTTCAAATAAGGGAAATCTACCTGCGCTTTTTAAAAAAATTTCAACTTGCTTTTCTGAAGAGTGGTCTCCTATCCGCTTTTGCTTTTCTAATCCATTGCCTCTGCTCTGCTGAGGAGGGAAAGTGTCTAAAGTGTTGCAAATTCTCAGAGTTCTAGAATAGGATTATGTAAATATCTTAATGCCTAGGTTCTTTCCATTGTAAAAGGGGCATTTGTATGTGTGCATTTCAGCATTGGTGCTTTTGCCTCTGGAAAATGGCCCCAGAGTCGTTCGTCCAGCTGGACTTTCTAAGTGTCTATGCCTTGGGTGAACAGCTTAAAACGAACCTGGTGTGACATAAAGGGGTGCAGTGAGTGTTTCATGTTTGATTTAGATGAAAAAGTCAGCCTCCAGCCATACATTTCAGGTGATTATTTGTGAAAGCAGAGTGAGGGCATGCTGAAGGTGACCTCCAGTGCTTCACTGATTGCTTCTCGCTGATGAATTTACCAAGAGTGTAATTTTCTATATTCTGTCTCATCAGAAGTACATTATTATTATTAAAGAATGTTTTTATCTCTGTCTTACGTATTTTGGGTTGGGTAAAACGCATCTGAACCACTTCATCAGAAAATGGATTACAGCAGTTTTTAACCAAATATCATCAGTAATGCCGGTTGTGTGTCTTTCTCTCTTCCCCATCACCTCCCTCCAAAGTATGTCTTTGGATGTGACTGAAAGTCTGCAAATCAATCAGCCAATCTGCCTGTATCTCTCTCTATTTAATTTGGATGCATTAGCAGTGTGCTTGCTAGAGGTATTTGCTTAATTGTTTGGGTAATGACACTACATTAGAATTCATAAGATAATGCAGTCAGAACCTAAGAATATAAACATGTGCATGCAACTCCTCTTCTGTTATTCATTTGAAGAATACACAGCAATACAGACCGTTGCTTTAAAAACAGTGATTGTGTGGGTGCTTTCCCATCATTTCTCCTGCGCTACCCTTCATTAAGTGTTCACTGGTTCACAGAACTGGGTGAATTCTCTTTTCGTATCCTTTATCCTTTCTTTGGCAACAGGTAGAAAAAAATATCTGTGGAGCATACTAGCTGCTCTGAATCTTGCAGTGGCGAAGTCCAGTCCTTGTATTTTCTCTTGCTATCGTTAAGTATCTCTGTTGCCAATAGTACATGCAAAATGAGAACAGGGACTACCTTGCAGGACTGGCAGAGTTAATGGAAAGCAACAGTTTGGGAGGCAGTATATACAGGTTTTATTCCCAGTCATGTCATTTTGGTTATATGTGACCTTGGGCAAGTTATTAGTTCTGGTCTCCGGACTGCCATAGTCTCATCTCAAATGTCAGGATGGACTAGCGTTAGGACGGCAGGGAGAATGGGACAGACTTTTCCTTTTTTCACGATGCACTCCACTCATGGGTCTGTACAGTCCCCTTTAAAAAAAAGATTTGATCCCCGCCCCTTCCTTTTTTTAGCTAACAGGTGACTTGGAGCAAGAGAATGCACCTCTCTGAGCTACAGTTGCCTTGTCCTAAGTGTCAGGGTGGACCAGCATTGATTTCTTAAGAATATCCTAGACCCACTGGCGCTGGGAGTGCAGCCCAGGCCAGCTGTGTGCTGAGAAAGCTGCCAGGGGACCGTTGTCTTCATCCCTGGTTATGAACCACTGTGTTACTAATCTCAAAAGGTCAGTTTTATAATTTAGTCTGACAGTGGGATCGTTCACTTACACGGTTTGTCTTCTATTCATGAAATCTTCCGGAAATGGCTGTATGGTGGGTTTTTGAGGATACAATGTGACCTCGTGGGACTTGGAATAAAAACAGGTCAGAAAGCCTATAGTTGTGCTCATTGGATTTGGAAGATACTACAGCTTTGAATGCAAAGTTTGGAAGCTCCATTATATGCATGATCAATAAGTAGCACATCCTGATTTAGGTACCCCAACTGTCATTTTCGAAAGTAGACTCCATTTTTAAAGCAGCAACGTTTCTATAAATTTATTCTTATTTTTCTAAATCTTTGCTCTCAAGTGAATGACAAATGGAATGTTTAATTCTTAAGATGCAATTTGTATAATTTTCTTAAGAGCAAGGGTGGCTACTTTGCTAAAATGTGTAGGTTGAACTGATAAATGTAGACCAATTATTTAAACCGTATGGTTCAGATCTGCTTAAACTTGCTTATTTTGTATCTTTAAATATTCATTAAGCTGCACCCAATATAAAAACTATTTAAATTTGAATGTAGTAGAAGATTCTGTTACTGTAGGGTTATAAAAGATTTATTTTTGCTTTGTGACTTAGAATGGTTCCAAAAAACAATTAGCATGCCATTAACGTATATCACTTGATGAATAATAACTTCAATGAAATTGCTTAGCCAAAATTTGTGAATTCAGAGTTTTCAAAAATATCCAGGTAGTATGGTTATGAGATCTTTATGTACATAAATCTTATGTTTCTTCCTTCAAAATGTGAGAATGGTGTTTCAGAGAAATTGCCGTGTGGCTTTTTTTTTCTTTAAGAGTAGGCTCCTCACCCATTGTGGGGCTTGAACTCATGACCCTGAGATCAAGAGTCGCATGCTCTACCGCCTGCCAGGCGCCCCATGTGTAGCTTTTTTCTTGAGTTAGTAACTTTGTTAATGAGAGTAGTTGTATTATAGCCAGATAGTGCTGGTGGATTTTGGTGCCTGGCTTGATAGAGGCATTAAACTCTTTTGAGGGTAGAACTGTTAATGAACAAGTTATTAAGTATTATTGTGACAGTGGCCCAGGGATGAGCCTATTAAGCACCAGATGGCAAAAATTAGTATTTTTGTGCTTTTGTGAATATCCTGGAGGAAGAAAAAGTTGCATTGGATGTATATCTTGATGGAAGAAAACTAGCTGATAAAGTATTCCCAAATGCACAACCTGAACCTCTTTTGTTACTATTAGGAGCAGACACTGAATTTTTCCTGCATGTCCGTCACTGTATTGAATACTTTCTGTGTAATATCTCACTCAATCCTCACGTTATGGGGCAGAGGCTTTTTTTTTTTTTAAAGATTTTTATTTATTTATTGAGAGAGAGAGAGAATGGTAGAGAGAGAGCATGGGAGGGAAGAAGGTCAGAGGGAGAAGCAGACTCCCTGCTGAGCAGGGAGCCCGCCGTGGGACTCGATCCCGGGACTCCAGGATCATGACCTGAGCTGAAGGCAGTCGCTTAACCAACTGAGCCACCCAGGCAGAGGCTATTTTTATCCTTAGTTCGCTGATGAAGAGGCTACCACTCTGAAAGATGAGGTTATTCTAGAGGCAGAGTCGTTGGATTATAGAGCAGGATTCTTAACTCTGATTTTATAGAAACGGATACGGAAACATTGCCTTTCTCTATATCAAAGAGTCTTCGTATTGATGTGCATTAGAATCACCTGGGACCTCAGAGAGAGTACTCTGCTGGGTTCCACTGCCAGAGATTTGGATCTGGTGAGAGCCTGTGCACTGGGATTTTTTTAAAAGCTCTCTACAGATTCTAATGTGCTAAGATGGAAACCATTAGTTTAAGTATTAGGAAGCAGAATTACAAATGAAGGCTTGAGTGTTTTTACTTTTTCCGTCAGTTGTGGTTTTCTCCTGCCATTCAGAAAAGATGTGGCATCTTACCAGCCAGGATCCTTGAGCCTCCAGTGCCCCACTGTAGCATCCATGGTGTCAAGAACCCACAACAGGCTTTACATGAATGTTTCATCTTAAGGGAGAGGGGCTTGGGGATCATGGGCTTATCTCTCATCCCTGATCCTCTAATGTACTGTGGGGAGCTAGAAGCTGGAGCTGTGCGCTGGGGACAGGGAAGAAAGGGGCTGTGTTGGATTCCCTGAGTAGAGCTTACGAGGCTTCCCAGGGGGAATCTGGGGAAGGGTTCATAGCCATTTCTAATAGATTCTTCCTGATTCCCCAGAGAGGTCAGGGAAACCACTTGTGCTCCAGATCAGGCTACTTTAGATATAGTTAGAGTCAGTGTTACTGGGGTGAGAGTCAGATCTCCCAGTTTGAAATGGCCTGGGCTTTTCCCTGAGGGAAACCCTCTAGGGTCCTAATTATCACAAATGAAGGACCAAAGTCGGACAGGTTGCCAACATGTCTTACTCTGATGTAAGGTTTATAGTAGAGAAGGTAGTTAGCTTTCCAATGAATTAGGTTTCTGTTTCTATTTATTTCCAGTGTCAGTTATTTAATTCAGAACTTGTCTTGCTGGCCATTAGCCCTTAGTAAAAGAAAAAAAGTTGCTTTTTTTTTAAGATTTTATTTATTTATTGACAGAGAGGGCACAAGTAGGCAGAGCAGCAGGCAGAGGGAGAGAGAGAAGCAGGCTTCCCGTGGAGCAGGGAGCCCGATGTGGGGCTCGATTCCAGGACCCCGGGATCATGACCTGAGCCGAAGGCAGATGCTTAACCGACTGAGCCACTCCGGCACCCCAGAGGTTGCATTTCTGTATGTGCATGTGTTCAGAGGAGACCTTTTATTTTTTAGTCTTGAGAAGAGAAAACATAAGGAGACCATACTTTTCCTCCTATGGGCTTTGGACCAAGTTAGTCTTTGTGTGTGCTTTGTACTAATATTGATAGGCACACAAACACGTGAACCAAAGAAGGCAATGACAGTTGAGTAACTGAAACTAAACAATTCATTTCTGCAAAGGGAATAACAAATACATTAATGTATTAGTATTTCTTTTCTTTGCTATGAACTAGAACTCTTTTTATAGAGAGAACAGAAACATATCTTGTACTTTCTTCCACTGTCAAAAGAAAAAAAAAGTAGGAATTTGTTAGTAAGGGATGTTGGAGAATCCCATGGAACCCATAGGCAAGGAGCATTTTGAGAATGGACCAGAGTCCTTTGGGAAATCCATCTCCATTATTTTTCTCTGCCTGTCTCTACACGTCAGCTCCATTTTGGGCTCTGCTACAGACTGCCTTCCTCTGTTCCTCAATTCACTAGTGGATTGTGGTTGCCAACAGCTTCTGTACATCTAGGCACATGGAAGGAACCTCATCTCTCTGTTCAGCCTCCAAATTTCTAGAGAAGGGATTTGACTGGCCAAGCTTGGGCTCATGTGCCTGATTCCTTGGACTGATTAGCTGCAGTCAAAGGGATGGGGTATGCTTTGGGGGAACACTGTTGTTTCCACAGGAATCCTGTGGAACAATGAAGAAGAGTAGCAGGTGTTCAGAGAAGAGGGAGGGCTGGGCTAACAAACATTTAAAGGGTGTGCCCAGCAGCAAAGAAAACACTTTCTTAAAAATGCCTTAATTAAGACTATTAAGGATGGAATAAGTTGAAATTTGATTTAATCTATACTGGTGTCTTATCTTAATTCTTCTTATGTTATCAGTTATAACTAGCATTTTCCCATGCTGCTGGCTGTAATCCAGGCATCAGGTCTTACTTTAATAAGTTTAATGCTAAAAAGTGTAAATAAAACCTTACTTCATGAATCTTCTAATTGTTAGTTCATGCTGTGGGTGTTGATGAATATGTAAGACAGAAGTACACTTAATCTGTCTATTGTTTAAAAATCCAAGACACTCATTTGACTGCTGTTAAAATAACTGTTTTTATATTTTGCCTTAGCTAAATAAAGAAAATAAAACATTGAAAAGAATCAGCATGTTGTACATGGCCAAGCTGGGACCAGATGTAATCACAGAGGAGATCAACATCGATGACGAAGATGTTAGCACAGACCCAGAAGGCACCCCAGAGACCTGTGTCTCTGTGCAGTGTCAGAAGCAGATCAAAGGTGGGACTCTGGGCTTCGTCACTGAGCATATTTTGGATAATGTTTCTCAGGCCTGGTTGCCCATTGGAATGACCTGAAAACTTTAGAACTTGGGTCCTGCTTCAAAAAATTTCGAATTTAAATGTCCCAGGGAGTAGCCCGGTTGAGAATCACGATAGGACGTAACTTTGGTGCATTATGAATTACTTTCTCATTTGGGATTAGGCACTTTTGAAAGCGTTGTCTTGATGGAAACAACCAGTGTGTAAAAATTCTTAAAAATGTGGACTATGCATTGAGATATTTTTGTTAAGCAAAAGAAAGAACGTATACAAATATATTTAGCCAATGCCTCTCGTTTGTCTGGTTCTTTTTTGGAATCTTTGGGGAGGATTCCTCCCCAGAGTGCTTAAGTCTCTGCCCTCAAAGGACTTCTCATCTGATTCAGGCACTGAGCTGTAAGCAATATGCGGGTGTTCAACTTCAACGCTGTTAGACCTCACTGTGTGGGTCAGTGGGAAGTGGAATATTGCACGGTACCTCTGTTAAATATACTTTAATTTTATTCACGATTATATATACACGTGATTATATGTACACATTGTTTATGTTACAGATGGAGGAAAGGGGCTCAATAACTTTTAGGGCATTTTAGCATTAGGCACATGCCAGAAACAACACTCGCTAGCCTGTTGGTTTGGATAAAACTGCAGTTGGAAGGAGAGGGAAGGAAGTATAAAGAAAGCCATCGTTAACTGACTCTCCACCCCCTTGACCTAAGACAAAATAATATTTGTGTCGGTGGGGAGGGAGAAGAAGTTTACAGGATTTTCTTTTGTTCATGATTCTCCCCTCCTCTTAGGTTCAGATGGTATTGTCTCTCGTTCCTCCTTCAGGATTAGCCAGCCAGTGGAGAAAGAGATTTTGAAATAAGCATCTGAGAACTTTTCCAGGCTGGGTTCCTGTAAAAGCTTGATTCAATTTATAAATAACTCCAGAGAAGGTTTTTAATTAAAAGCAGTAAAAACCTGGGGTTCCCGGGTGGCGCAGTCGGTTAAGCATCTGCCTTCAGCTCAGGTCATGATCCCAGGGTCCTGGGATCGAGCCCCGCATCGGGCTCCTTGCTTGGCAGGGAGCCTGCTTCTCCCTCTCCTTCTGCCTGCCGCTCACCCTGCTTGTGCTCGCTCTCTCTCTCCCTCTGTGTCAACTAATTAAATAAAATCTTAAAAAAAAATGCAATTAAAACCTAAGTAGCAAAACTGGAGATCTTGGTTATCAATTTTAGGACTCTGTGCTAATCTGCGTATATATATTTTTAAAAAGATTTATTTATTTATTTGAGAGAGAGAGATGGAGAGAGAGTGAGCAGAGGCAGAGGGTGAGAGAGAGGGAGAATCCTTAAGCAGACTCCTAGCTGTGTGTGGAACCTGACTTGGTGCAATCCCAGGACCCTGAGATCATGACCTGATCTCCAGGCGAAATCAAGAGTTGGACAGTCCACCGACTGAGCCACCCAGTTGCCCCTTTATATATATAAAATATATAAAATATATTTTATATTTAAAATATAAAAATATATTTTTATAAAAAAATATATTTCTTTTTACTGTTTGAGTGGTGGAAGTAACTTTCATCTATCACCAGAAGCTTTTGCATTTAATGGTTGCTAATATTTTCATTTTGGTAATACAGTTTTCATTAAATTCCGATAATAAGAAATATGAAATAAATTAAGAAACAAAACAACAACTCGGTAGAGAAAATTACTAGAATTAACCTTTTTCAAATAGGTTATATTTTGAGTCCATTCAAATAATGTTTGAGGGCTATAAGTTGGCAGCAGGTCAGGATTTTTTTTCTGCAAAGCAAAATCTGCAAATTATCAACTGCCCCATTTGTTTGTTATATTTTATTGTGACAAGAGCCCATGGTCATTTTAAAAGAAAGAGGAAATTGATACTATGCCTTAATTTGTTTTGCTGAAATCTTAAAAAATTTTACTTCTAAAATCCCAGATAGTTTTCTAAAATATGGGTTTGATAGCGTGCAAAGAAAACATGATCTGGTACATTTAATAACACAGTGAGATTGCATGATATAAAATTATTAATAACTGTGGCTGTATACAGGGGCACAGAAGTGAGATTTCCATCATTCTCTGCTTCTTTATTTTCATTTTAGCTGTTAAATAATCTTGACCGTAAGCTACACATGGACTGGCATATTTCAGTTCTTTTGACAAGATTGATTGCTTCTTTTAAAAAAATAAGTTTAAAAAAGTTACTACATGTGAAACTGATGATGTACTATAAGTTCACTAATTGAATTTAGATTAAAGAAATGTTTGTTTAGATTGTTTCCCTCCCCTTATCTTTTCTTTAAAAATGCAGAACTTCGAGATCAAATTGTATCTGTTCAGGAGGAGAAGAAGATATTAGCGATTGAATTGGAAAATCTCAAGAGCAAACTTGCAGAAGTAATTGAAGAAGTATGTATCTTAGGCCTGAAAGGCAAGACTTCTGGTGTTTTCAGGGTGTTTGGAGACTGGCTACATTAAAAACTTGCTGTTGGAAGTTGATTTCAGGCGTGAGAACCATGTACCAATTTTTATCTTCTCTTCTACCCTCTGTTTCAAATATACAAAAAGGTGTAGAACATAAGATCGTGAACATTTGTATACTCAATACCTAGCTCACTAAGTAAAGCACCAAAATAGCAATGAAGTGTCCCTGTTGTCTCCCATATTTCACTACGGGAGGCAGATTTGTAAGAATGATATCTGCAGTTTAAGTCATCTGCTTTATTGTTGCTGGTGAAGAAGTATTTGGCTTCTCTATCAGACAGTTTGGCTTAGTTGGGAATGGCTGTCCTCTTGTATACTTCCAACCTAAGTGTATGTGATAGATGGCAGAATGGGTTCAAGTGGGTGTTTCGAGAATCTTTTTATTTTTCCTTTTGAATGGTCTTTAAGAACAGGAGCACATAATTGCCTTTCTGTGCATGACACTTTGAGGAACTGCCTTTGCAATCGTGATTTAACTTGTGTCAGTGGTTCCCAGATTCTGCAGCTCAAGCTTCTAGACCCGTCCCTCAGGTGGCTTACGAATAATGCTGAGGAATCAAGGCGTTGGTCCCTTCAGTGGGCAGCCTTACCCAGCTACCTCAGTTTGCATACCTATCTTAACAGTTTTCATAAGGGCCAGAATGCGAAAAAGGTTGGGAGATGGTGTTCACCAGTTACAGCCTTGCTCACATTTACTTATGGTGTCCACCAGTTACAGCCTTGTTCACATTTACTTACCGTGGCAGAACATACTGATGAATGGGAAGAAGGATGATGCTATTTTGGAAGCGACATTCCTTTTGGAGAGTGAATACCAGTTACTAATTCAAACCGAAACCAAAAATAGAGCTTATCCTAAAAGCATCCAGTTCACAGGCTCTCTGGCATGCCGATGGATTCAGAGTCCTTTTCCAGGACCATTATCTTAGTTTGTTTCTTTTCTTTTTTTTTTTTTTAAGATTTCATTTATTTATTTTGAGAGAGAGAGAGAGAATGAAAGAGAGCACATGAGAGGGGAGAGGGTCAGAGGGAGAAGCAGACTCCCTGCTGAGCAGGGATCCTGATGGGGGACTCAGTCCAGGGACTCCAGGATCATGACCTGAGCCGAAGGCAGTCGCTTAACCAACTGAGCCACCCAGGTGCCCCTTAGTTTGTTTCTTGACTGTAACCGTTGTAGAGAGATAAGCACATTTTGATGCACTCTCTTCCTCCATTATGATTATTTACTGATGATCCTGTTCCCCTCCCACTTAGAGGTGGTATTAGAAGCCCTTTCAGAAGTTACTTTTAGACTATTTCAGACATGTGAAAAGTAAAAAAACACCCATATGTCTACTACCTGGCTTAATACATAGTCCTGAAAACCCCAGTGTGTCCCTAACTGCATTCCCCTCACTCTCTGCCCCATTTTCCTGCACAACCATTATTCTGAATTTGGCTTTTATCATTCCAATGCATGTATTTATATTTTTTGCTACAATACATAGTATTTTGAGTGTTTTTAAATGATGTAAATGTACCTGCTTTTATTTTTTTTTTTAATTTTTAAGTAGGCTCCGTGCCCAACATGGGGCTTGAACTCACAATCTGAGATCATAGTCCACTGACTGAGCCAGCCAGGCACCCCTGTACCTGCTTTTTAAAATTCAGCATAGTGCATTTGAGATTTATCCACTTTGATATATGTAACTTTGCGTTCTCTCTCTCTTCCAATTGATTGATGTCAAAATTATCTCAGAAATGTAAGTTTTTGGGGAAGATTTTCATGTGTGTTTTATTTAAGGCAGAAGTCATCAAAGTTTAAAGTATTTTTTATTTAAAAAATTCAAGTATTTTTTCCTTAATTTAAATGTCATCAAAGTTCTCTGACTATATGATTTGTCTGTTGTCTGGGTGTTTTCTAGTTGGATTTTTGCCTTAAAAATATCAATCATTTACATGGGTAGGGACCAGTGCTATTTGGAATTTGTAAAGAAGTTCTCTATAAAGGTATATCCTAACTTAAATAGCTACCTTTGAGGCCTTAAGAACGACTTTAATAAAATCCCAACACAGTAAAGCCAGTTACTGCTTAAATTATAACTTCATGTTGAATGTTGAACAGCAGTTTGCGTATCACACGTCACCTTATGTCATGTTTTACAGTGTTGTGTGTTTTCTTCTCTCACAATCTCACATTTTTAGGTAAATAAAGTTAAACAAGAAAAAGATCTTTTAAACTCAGAAGTTCTTGAACAGAGGAGAGTCTTAGAAAAATGCAATAGAGGTAGGTGTTTCCAGTCTTTCTTCTCAGGTACATATGTAATTTATTTGGTTTGCATACATTTTGTGTATTGTTTTATAGCTGCGCCTAAAGAGTCTTGTAAGCAAGAATATCCTATCTTGGTTTTCCTGATTTCTAACCACAAGTCTCTCTCTTCCCGGTTATTTTATCATTCACCTTAGAGTCTTGGGACTTCTAAAAGTGCTTTCACTTGAGGAACTTCTGACCCACTTCAAACCAAAACACTTTTCTGACTACATATATCCTAGGACAAAGGTCATATTGGCTCTCCCCTCAGTATTTGTGTATTTGGTAGGTTATTTTTAATCCAGAAGAGAGGATATCTACACAGATACATGCAACATGATATGAAAAAATTTTAAGAGAATATAGAAAATGGGGCAAAGCAAAAGTAAAATTAAATACTGCTATACAAGGTTGCATGCTTGCTGTCAGGTCTTGTGCATTCCTGTCCGTGTGCAGTCAAGTTCTGGCTCTGAGCTGTCTAGCGGCCAGCGTGATGAGAGATTCACGATCATTTATATGAATCATATGAAAATGATCCTCTTGGTCACGAGAGGCAGACCTGGTCTCATGGTGAGAAGGAAATTTCTCCAAAGGCTACCTCTAGAGAAAATGGAATCCTTGTTGTAAAACACAGCATCAAGTCCCATGGGGGCTGTTTTTGCGTCCCCTGGTTCAGGACAAGGGAGTGATGCCAGAGTGCAGGAAATCTCCAAGCCTTCCCTGTTGTCATTGGTGGTAGTTCTCCACCTTTGGGTGACAAATTGAGATTTTTGAATAAATAAAGGACCTCGTGGTTCAGTGTGGGAGATACGGTAGATTGTGACATTTCTCAGCTCCTTCCACATGTAAGAAGATGGAAATGGTCTTGATGTACTGTGCTAGAAACAGAGGGTTCTACAAAGGTTAATCACGTGGATCTTGCCTTCAGAGAACCCTCTCTCTAGGAAGAGGGAGATCATATAAATAAATGCATGATGAGGACCAATCTAATTTCTTTCAGAATCCAAGTCAAAAGGGCCAGGACATGTGAAAACTCACTTTTTATTATGCTGTTCTGGACTTAGAAAAGAGAGTCAGTTATGTTGCCCAGGGCCTTCAGAGAGTCATAGTCGTCTTTGTTTTCTCCGCGAAATTTCTTTTTTAAATAGGTTTGAAAATCATTTGGCTCTCAGGGACCTATAATTCACATCACAAACCACCACTTATATTGCTTTACTGGAGTAAGACTATTCGTCTTTCCTCTGAGAAGGCAGTAGATTTACAGAGTACAGAGCTTGAAATTCTATGTCATTACACAGCAAACCAGTCCTTAGTCAGTTAGGACTGAAGTGTCCTGGCGGAACATTGTGTGAAAGCAGCCATTAAGAGTGCCTTTTTAAAGACTTTATTGATATGACTCAGCTCAGGATTGAAAGTGCTTCTGTAGAAGCAGGTGGAGAGACCAGTGTGATACCTACCTATGTTGTGCCTAATTTCTAATGGCGTCATCACTCCCTTGGTCCTGTCTATATCATTATTTAAGAAAACAGGCCACAGAATGTCAAAAAGTAGCAAAGATTTTGTGTTGCTACTATTTGACAGGACCTTCCCTTTAAAGATTTCTGTCCTGATTCTTTAATTCAGAGCTCTGAGTCTGGGCCTGAATGGCTCTAAGGCTATTTCTCTTTGTAAACGTGGAGGACGCCTAAAAATAACATCTATATATAACCTTTCACATGTTTCCTTTTCTGTGAAATGCCTCGTCGATGTGTTTTGTATGCAGCTTGTATGTATATATATATTTTCTTTTTGTTCAGGTAATATACTTTTTTGGTGGAGCACATAGATTCAAATAGGAAAAGGAAAAAAAAAATCTCAATCTTTACAGTCCAAAGATAAGCACTATTAACATCGTGTATATTCTTCCAACCTTAAGAAAACCATATATATACATTAAATTGTTTGTTAAATGTGTTTATAACATTTGTGGAAGCTAAAAAAATATCAGCGAAAGAAATACCTCTTTACCCATTGATACCTTACAAGCCCCTGAATATCAGTCTCCACTTGTATCCCCTCCCTTGGATTTTTATCATTGCTTTTATTTCTAGTTCTACCAAGTATGTATATATCTCTAAATAGCATGTTGTTTCATTTTGTATGTTTTTGAACTTTATATTAATTCCATCAGCCTTGCATAATGTCCCTGTGCAATTTTTTGTTTGTGAGGTCTATCCCTGTTAAAGGGCTTTGCTCTGGTATGTTGACTTTCACCGCTGGGTAGTATGTCATTCAGTGTCTGTCCCAGAATTCACTGATCCAGTATGGTGTCGGTGGCTGTTTGAGTTTTTTCCAGTTTTTTGCTCTTCCAAGTCCTGCAGTTATGAAAATTGTTATTATGCGTCTCCTGGTGCATGTGCCCTAAGTTAACATGCCAAATGTAAAAGTTTATCTTCAACGTCAGTACATAATGCCAGATTACTTTTTAGGTAGATTTCAGCTCCTGTTAGCAGTGTGTTTGTTCCATTGTTCTGTATCCTCTCCACACTTGGTGTAACTCTGCTTCTTGATTTTTGCCAGTTCCCTCTTTGCTGAGTCTAAAAAGGTGCCTGTGTTTTTACTTTCCATTTCTCTGATTACTAATGAAGAAGAGTATCTTTCCACACATCCACTGGCCTTTCACACGTTTCCTCTTCTGTGAAGTACCTCGGTGATGTGTTTTGTATGCAGCTTGTAAAAAATAGAAATGAAGTCGTTTAAAAAATATATCTTTTGGTTCCATAAATATGCTTCTACAATGTCATTTCGACAGCAGAATCATGTTTCTTGTATATACCGTACTTCCCTGGGTCTGCCATGTGAGACCATCTGGATCATTTCACTGTTTTCAGCAGTGATGCTGAGAGTGTTCTGCAGCTTTATTGCTGGATGTGTTCATGATTTATTCTCTTGGGGGAATCGGTACATTCCTAAAAGCAGAATTGTGGAGTCAGAGGGTATGAATGGTTTTAGATTTTTGATTCACATTGCTGAGCTGCCCTCCAAAAAGGTTCGATCCATTTATATTTCAACCAGCAATGGCTGAGGGTGCTTGTATGCCGGTACAAAGAATCTTTTCAACACTGTTTTTCATCCGTATTCGTGACCGACCGTGTGGCACTTTGTCCATTTCTTTTCCTTGTCTTCCTAAGTGTCCATGTTAGCGGTAGAAGAGTATGAGGAAATGCAGGTAAACTTGGAATTGGAGAAGGACCTTCGAAAGAAGGCAGAGTCATTTGCACAAGAGGTAAGTATCCACAGAGACCTGGTTTTAAATTTGTATTTCTTAAAGAACTTTACAGATGACATGTCAAAATATGTTTTGAAGTTGAATAAGAACTTACCACTTAGAATTAAGGGAGGCCAGCTATGGAATAGTGTCAAGTTCACTAAAACAGGTGTTAAAAGATCTGGGTTCAAATTTTGGCCATGTCCGTCAGTTACTCACTCATTGTATGACCTGAGAGCAGCCCCTTAGCCTCCTTGGGGCTTCACTTTCACCACCTGTAAAATGGGTGATACTACGAGCCCAACCAAGTAGATTTTGAAATCCAATGGCACAATTCTGCAAAAGGATTTTGTACTATAAAATGCTGTTACAGGGAAAACAAATTATATTTAGGGATACCTGTCACTTGTGATGGAAAGTCCAGCTCAAGTACAGGATTTCTGTTTCAGTAGCCTTAGGAATCCAGGTTACATCTCCAAATACCATCTCAAATAACAGTATCATGCTGTTAGTATTTCTCTTCACCTGCTAGACGGTGATCTCATTACGTGAGTTGATTTTTCCACTAGCTGTGGAACATTGCCATGTTGTACATCCATCATTGTAGCCTTTCACCAAATCACATGTCAAGAGATAAGCTTTGAGCTTCTCATGTTCTGGCTTCCCTTTGCTGACATGTTGTCGCTGGGTATTCCGTGGCCCCAGGGCTGGTTTACAGCAAAATGATGAGGTACCAGTTGGCCAAGCTGTTAACAGCTCATGACGGGCTGCTGGTCTGCCTGAGATTTCCATCATGTCTCAGTATTTTGAATCTGGGTGCACACTGTAGGTTGTGAAGGAAAGTAGTTAAGGAAATGTAGAACATTCGTAGGCAGAAGTATCCAAGGTGCTGAAGGAAGACAAAGCATGGGGTTACGGGAATGACATTTGAAAATCAGATTACGGTTTTGTGCAGAAATCCTTCTGCGCGTGAATGTAACTGTGCTAGCAATGAACTCTGTGAAAGATTTAGTCCAAGAAGATGTGATTTGAAATATTCTGATTCATTTTATTCAGAGATTTTAATGAAAGGTGAGTAAAAATTGTTATCTTATTACTTGGAAGAAAGAAAAACAATTGAAGTGTGTCACAGCCACTTGGAAAAGCTGCAGCGATATAAACAGTCGAGGGGGAGGGAGACTGGGGATAATGTGAAGATGCTTCCGCTGTAAAACTGAAAAGGTGGGCTTGTTTTGACTCGAATGCCAGGGTCTTATTTTGAGAGACATTTTCAGTTTTCCATCTGTTCGTGGAATGATGTTAGAATACAAAACAGCTGGAAGAAAACTTGGAGGGCCATGCGGTAGCAGACAAGATTGACCGAAGAAGCAGGATTCCGCTAAGAATCTGAAAATGAGTGACTTACTCTACCCACCTGGTAGTGCTCGGCGGAAACGGCGATGCAGACACGTGACCCCGCCTGAGGCGACGGAAGAGGCGTGAGGAGGGAAAGCCAGGGCAGCCGCTCGCACTCCTCCTACCGGGAGCATCGGGGTTTGCAGCCGTGCTGGATGGTTTTACAGTATCTAGAGGCCAAATACTCAATAGTGAGAAGAAAAGTGTTGGCTTGGGTTTTTTTTAAGATTTTTTTTTTTTTTTTTTTTTTTTTTTAAGTAATCTCTACAGTCAATGTGGAGCTTGAACCTACAACCCCAAGATCTGGAGTTGCATATTCTACAGACTGAGCCAGCCAGGCACCCCAGAAACTGTTCTTGAGGATAAAATTAGATTAGAACCCATATACCTTCCCCTTTGCATGGTTTACAGATTCTTAGCTTCTTTTTAAGATTTATTTATTTGAGAGAGAGAGCGCATGCGCGTGAGTGGGGGCAGGGGCACAGGGAAACTCCCGCAGCCTCCGGGCAGATGCGATCATGACCTGAGTGGAAACCAAGAAGAGTCAGGTGCTTAACCGTCTGAGCCGCCCAGGTGCCCCGACTCTCAGCTTTTCAACAGATAACTACTGCTTGAAGGTGTAGGTCTTGGTTTAACAAGAGAAGTGCCAGTCTTCTGCATTTTGGTTTTTCACGTGTTCAGCAAACATCTTCGTTAGCCAGACACTGTGCTCTTGGTGGGAATATAATGGTGAAGAATGCAACCATGATCCCTGCCTCTTTGGAGCTTAGAGTCTGGAGCCTTAGAATTCAATAAAGTTAATTTACTTTATATTTTTAATTACAAAAGGAATGTTTATACCTTGTAAAAAAATACAAACAGTTCTCAAATGTGTAAAGGGAAACATGGAAAGTTTCTCCCACACTCCTGCTTCCACTTGTCCATTTAAAAAGCAAAAACGTGGGGCGCCTGGGTGGCTCAGTCGTTAAGCGTCTGCCTTCGGCTCGGGTCATGATCCCAGGGTCCTGGGATCGAGCCCCGCATCGGGCTCCCTGCTGCGCGGGAAGCCTGCTTCTCCCTCTCCCACTCCCCCTGCTTGTGTTCCCTCTCTTGCTGTGTCTCTCTCTGTCAAATAAATAAAAAAAAAAATAAAAAGCAAAAACATGTGCATACACAAGTATACACACACACACACACACACACACACACAGGAATATTACTCAGCCATAAAGAAAAATGAGACCTTTCCTTTTTGCGATAGCATGGGTAGACCTAGAGGGTATTAGGCTAAGTGAAATAAGTCAGAGAAAGACAAATACCATATGATTTTGCCTTTCTGTGGAATCTAAAAAAACAAACTAGATCAAACAAATAAAAAGCAGAAACAGACCCACCAAAACGGAAAACAAACTGGTGGTTGCCAGAGGGGAGTAGAGGGGAGGGTAAGGGGATGGGAAATACGGGTGAAAAAAAAGGCACCATGAAAAACAAAACAAAAACTGTGCCCCTCCCCCCTCAATAAGGAGGAAACAGCCAGTTGTCTTCCTGTGTTAAGTTCTTGTAGTTCTTCAATGTAACTTCAATTTTCAATGACAAATTTTCCTGTACTTTTAGAATATATTTTTCTTGTTGGTCAGTGTAGTTCTTTGTTCAAAGGCGTGGCTACCTCATTCAACGTGTAGTCTGGATATACTGTGAGACTGTTTTGTAATGAGTTCTGTTTTCTTCCCAGACAACACAGATGACATTTTAATATTCTTTTGGAAAGAATGAATCCTATAGAAGTGACATAAGCTTTTCTTCTCTTTTTCATTCTTTGAAAAGATTTATGATAATCCTTGGAAATTCTGACACCCATGATGTCATTTGTGTGATAAGAGACTACCTCCCTAACCCTAGCTGTCAGGTTCTTATCATAGTTCAAAGCCAAATTCATCAGTGTTTGGTCACTAAATTTTCTTTTAAGCACATCTTTAGAAGGCACTATATAGAATATTTCATGTTAGTGTCTTAAGGCCTAGAGAATGTAGTCTAATGAATAAGTTTTTCAAGTTACCATGGTTATCTAGAGGAATTCCTTTCCTATATGTTCTTTTCATCTTATACTATTACTATTTAGGAATCGTTACAAGGTTTTACAAAAGAAATTCACATGATTAACATCCCCAAGACATAATCTTCACTCTTTTTCTTTATAAAATAACCAAGTTGAGATAATTCATAATCATGTAAATTTGAACAAGTTTTCCCGAGTGCTTTGTAGAGAAGGAGAACTGTTGCTTTTTCCCAAGAGCGAACCGAAGCTCGGAGAGGCAGTGCAGTGAGGGACACAGCCGCACCCTGACTGATGGTGGCCTGTGCCCCACACTGTTTGACCGCTGAATTCACAGTCTGGCCTGGTGGCCACACCGACGGCTGCCTCTCTCCCTGCTCCTGGCTTCCGAGCGCTCTTGGGGAAAGGCTCACTTGCCAGGAAGCCAAAGGACTCACTGAGTCCAGCTGCTATTTGCAGGTCTTCTTCTTGTTGGCTCCCTAAGGCATTTGCTAAGACACTGACAAGGGACCTCAACCAAGTTAAGTTGTAAGAGGGGGAAAAGGTATTTAAAAAATGACTAATAATAATAATAGTAACTCGAAATAGCTCCTTTCAGTTATATCATTGGTTTCAGATGTCAGAGACTAGATGAAATATGGGTGAGATATGGATGACTCTTCTCTAGCATGTTGATGCTTGCATTCTCACTGTCCTCGAGCTCAGCACCTATGCACGCACACACACACTCATTCCCTCGTGCCTTCGCAGCACCTTTCATTCTTATACAAAATGAGCTGTCAGGTGGACGAAGAATGTAAATATTCCTTTAAAATGCTGTTAAGAATCTGAAACTGTGAAGGTCTAATATAAAATGGGCCTAATGTCAGAGTTTATAAAACATTTCATGTGTAGAATCACCCACTGGCTAACTTGTGTAGGGTATTAAGGAAAAGAAGTAATAGGTTAATAGAAAATAATGTTGTATTAAAAAATGTGAACTTGTAAAGACTAAATGAATAATATATGTAAGTTGCTGAATAAAGTGGCCAATAAATATTGATATACCTTTTCCCATCTCTTCTTTACCCTCCTGACCGTTAACTGCTTTCATCACTGGGGAAAAGCTAATTGGTATAAAACAAAACACTAGGTTTAGTAAATACCAGAGGAAGGAGATTAGCCAGGTGGTTAAGAGCTTGGGCTTCTAAATCAGACAGATCTTGGTTTAAATCCTGGTTTTGCCACTTTCATGTGTTCTTGGGAAAGTTGAGCCACTTTGAACCTCACTTACCTTATTAGTAAAAATGGGATAATAATAATATCTACTTGACAGTGTTATTCTAGGGATTAGATGATGTGATATATGGAAAATCATCACCGTATCTTATCACATAGTGTTAGTCAATTTTAGCTATTCAAAGCAGAAGAATTCACAGGATTGATGTATGGATTAAAATAATACGTATAAAATATTTAGTAGAGTACCTGGCATAAGATAAGTTCTTGATCAATATTATCTAGTACTATTAGTATTCATGTATTTTAAAACAATAATAAAACATTAAAAACTGAGGTATAGGACTCAATTATTGCATATATACCTCGTTAGGGGAAGGGTGAAGATTCTTGAAGAGTGCATGAAAGTTACGGATGAAATCATAGCAATCATTACTTCTAAAACTGTAATACTGTACAATTCGGAAATTGCCCTTAACTTTTCAATAAAAATTCCATGTACTTTCCTGTTGCTCCACTTTCAGTTGAGGAGATACGTGAGATTGATTGGTATGTACATTTTTGTAATTAACTCTTGCAGATGTTCATTGAACAGAACAAGCTAAAGAGACAAAGCCACCTTCTGCTGCAGAGCTCTGCTCCTGACCAGCAGCTTTTGAAAGCTTTAGAAGAAAATGCAAAACTCATCCAGCAACTTGAAGAAGAGAGAATTCAGCATCAGAAAAAGGTAACGGATTTTCTTCTGGCATCTTAATACATACGCACAAACATGAGAGGGCTCAATCCGGTCACTTACAGCTCCCTAGTTGGCCTTAGTAAGTCTTTCCTGTCTTTCTACTTTTTAGTAAAAAGTAACTACTGAATGAACTTAATTTAGTTCCCAAGTAAAATTTACAGCGCACTATCGTAGAAGTGATCTTTAACCTGTCCAAAGGTCTGAAAAAGCAAAGGTAAGAGCAAGAACTCAAAAAGAGCTTGTATAGTGCACATAGTGCGCAGGGGGAACACCTGTGAATTGATTGTATTTTTGGAGACCGCATACACTGGGAGAGTACGTTAGTCTCGGAGAACTTACTGGAAGGCACAAGTTTTATTCAAAGAGGGAGGAAAAGTCCATGTTAGTAGTAATTGTTTGCTTAGAGAAAATTTCTCATTTTGTAAACTGGCACAAATGTATGTGTTTAAAGACTTCCCACGTGGTTATTTTATTTTGTTTGAGTGGAGCTATTCCAGCTGACACAGCCCACCTTTGTGTGCCAGGCAGAAAAGATAGTCATCCCAGTAGGTGAGAGAGAGGAGGCGGGAGGGGAGGGGAGGCAAAGACGTTTAACAAAGGCTTTGAAGGTAAAGAAACCACTTAAGAAAAATTACATCAATATTTATACTGCTTACAGTGTACCTCATTTGTGAAGAAAAAGCTGTTAGCTGCTATTTATTATCACCTGTCAAAGTCTCTTTAAACAATAATATTGACATTTAGTCCTTGGAAGTTTCTGAAGTTTTTACAAAGTTGGTCCTGAGGCAGAGCTGATTTTTTTTTTTTTTTTTTACCCTCAGTAAGAAATGCTGGTGTACGTTTTGAATTACCATTTCAAAAAAGAGAATAAAGGAATATTTATTTTTATTTAGCTCGTGCTAGAATTTTTCAGTTCTGAAAAGTCTTATTAGTTGTAGTTAACCCATTTAGTAAATAACACAGGCCTAGAACCTACTGAATTGCACTGAGGTGTGGGACTCAGTCATTGGATATGGACCTTGTTGGGGTAGGAGGAGAGAGAAGCTGATACTGAAGATTAGCTAAAATTCACCAATTGCTACTCAGTACTTCTAATACTGTTCTACTGTACTATACAGTTGTTCTGTGTAATCTTTCATGTGTATGGTCCTAAATAGTTCTTACCTGTCTGTAAATTCCCCTGCAGATTCTCTGTCTTTTAAACACTGCGTGGGGGCACCTGGTGGCTGAGTTGGTTGAGCGACTGCCTTCGGCTCAGGTCATGATCCCGGAGTCCCGGGATCGAGTCCCGCATCGGGCTCCCTGCTCAGCAGGGAGTCTGCTTCTCCCTCTGACCCTACCCCCTCTTGTGCTCTTTCTCTCAACCTCTCTCTCAAATAAGTAAATAAAATCTTTAAAAAATAAATAAATAAACACTGTGTTGTTTCCATGGTGATAAAAGCAACATTTGCTTCTTCTAATAAACAAATGTTTAAAATACAGTACAAGTTAAAGAAGAAATTAAGATTATCCAAGAATTCCGTATCTTCGTACCTATGCAAACTTCACACAAATGGATAATTTTATGAATGTAGTTTAAATGGGATCATACCATGCCTGATTTGTTTTCAGTTGGTAATATCTTGTTCCATGTCAGCATGTAGTAAGCTTTGTGATTTTATTTTTTTTTTAAAGACTTATTTATTTTAGAGGAAGAGAGCATGGGTGGAGGAGCAGAGGGAGAGAGAATCTCAAGCAGACTCCATGCTGAGCCTGAAGCCCTATGTGGGGCTCAGTCTCACAACCCTGAGATCATGAACTGAGTCGAATTCTCAACCAACTACACCACCCAGGCATCCCAACTATGTGATTTTAAATGGTTGTATAGTATTTCAGTTAGTGAACACAGCATGATTTATTAAATACATAATATTGGTGAATATTTAAGTTATTTTCAGTTCTTTCCTGTTATGAAGAATACTGTATGAACACATGTGAATACTTGTCTTACTATTTCCTTCTTTTTTTTGAGAGAGCAAGTGTTTGAGCATAGTGGAGGAGGGGCAGAGGGTGAGGGAAAGCGAGAATCTTAAGCAGGCTCCATACAGGCTCGATCTCACGACCCTGAGATGAAATCAAGAAGCATCGGTTGCTTAACTAACTGAGCCACCCAGGCACCCCTTTACTATTTCTTTAAAGCAAGTTCTAAAAGTAGTATTTCTAAATCAAGCGGTCTTTCCTTTCCTTTTTCTTTCCCTTTTCTTTCTTCTTTCCTGTTTTTAAGGTTTTTGACTTGTTACCAAATTGCCCTCCCCAAGGGTTCTTTATCATGCTACCTGAATTTTCTCTTAAAAACGGGTACGAAGGGAGGGATGGGGTGGCTGGGTGATAGACACTGGGGAGGGTATGTGCTATGGTGAGCGCTGTGAATTGTGCAAGACTGTCGAATCACAGATCTGTACTTCTGAAACAAATAATGCAACATATGTTAAGAAAAAAGAAAAAGAAGAAGATAGCAGGAGGGGAAGAATGAAGGGGAGTAAGTCCTAGGGGGAGACGAACCATGAGAGACGATGGACTCTGAAAAGCAAACTGAGGGTTCTAGAGGGGAGGAGGGTAGGGGGACGGGTTAGCCTGGTGATGGGTATTAAAGAGGGCACATTCTGCGTGGAGCACTGGGTGTTATGCACAAACAATGAATCATGGAACACTACATCAAAAACTAATGATGTAATGTATGGTGATTAACATAACAATAAAAAATTAAAAAAACGGGTACGAAGCTAATAATCAGTTTTACATGAATTTCTTAGATATTTTACCTTTTTGACCCATGTTTCAACACCTAATTATCTGAGACATTAAGTCTGCAATATATATTGACTTCAATAGCTGGTATTTTAGTATCGTCTATACTCCAGAATTTGTGTGGTTTTTAAGATGGATTGGTGTCTCTTTGCTACGAAATGCAAAGTAAAGGGAAACTGATTTTCCCCGCTTTATTTTTTCTTGACAAAGGAAGAGCTACAAAAGTCTGTTTGTGAATTACAGGTGAAAGACTTAGAAGAGCAGCTAGAAAATGCAGCACTCCACAGAGAGATTCGCAGCCTCAAACAGCAGTTAGGGCTTCTGGAGGAGGATAAAAGAGAATTGGAATTGAAATACCAGAATTCGGAGGAGAAAGCCAGAGATTTAAAGCATTCCAGTAAGTGTCCAGTGGGCTGCTGTGTCTGAGTAGTCTGTGAATTCCGCGCGCCCAGCACAAACCCCGGCCCGTAGCTAGTCCAGAACACTTGCTGAATGCTACACAGAAATAGCAAGATTGGTTCAGTAGAACGGCCACCGTAGTCCAGGAATTCACAAGCACTTCGACTTCTCTGTGGAGTCAGAGCATGTGTGAGCTTCCCATACAGAATGAAGAGACAAAGATACAGCTAATCTGGGAAGACCAACATTTCAGCATTTCTCAGGGCTTCCGATAGGACAGATAGGTGTATTCATTGAGTATTTATTTTGTTCATTTTAGGGAGGGTTTTTTTTTTTCCCCTTTCCTTTTTTAGAGAGAGCATGGGAACCAGCAGGGTTGTAGGGGAGGGGCAGAGGGAGAGAGAGAGAATCCCAAGCAGGCTCCACACCCAATGCTGAGCCTGATGTGGGGCTCGATCTCATGACCCTGAGATCATGACCTGAGCCAAAATTAAGAGTCCGATGCTTGCCCGACTGAGCCACCCAGGCGACCCTTAGGGTGCGTTTTTAAAAAGAAACTTTTAAGGTTCATACAACCCTCATCTGTGGTCTAATTATACCCATGAACTAATACTTTCAATGTCACACCTAACAATAAAATGGGCAACAATATGTATATTAAATGGAAAAACTTTTAAAACACCAGGGGATATTTAAATCAAAGGATTTATTCATTCAGTTCCAGAAGGCTTGACAGGAATGTGTGAATTGGATTATTACACAGGGATAAGTAATAAGTTTCTGTTGGAAGGTAGGTGATTTAAGGAGGCAGGTTGTTCCCTTTTATAACAGCTTCAATATTCACTTGAGGTATTTTTGGTTAATTTTATACTAGAATTTTGAAATCCGTATAGAAGAACCAAGTCGGCTTTTTTTCCCCTTTAAAAAAACATCCAGTGCTTTCTAACCCACAATGAAAATGACTTGCAATTTACTTTTTAAAAAACTGATCTAAAATTAAGAAGTGTTCCATTCTTTTTAAGTGAATATCCAGGCAGCCTGTGGCCAAAGCCATCTTTTTTATTTATGGAGGGGGCAGACACAAAAGAGAACCTGAGATTTAGTGTTGAGTATGTTTTATTTAGTATCTGCTGTGTGTATAGCCAGCCATACCCTAGGATACTATAAGAAATCTAGAAGAAAAGAAACCATGCCTTTTGTCCTTGAGGAACTCAAACTCTCTTTGGAGAGACAGACACATGCATATGAATAACTAGAGGACTCTTAGCCCTCAGAGAGATAGCCCACACTGCTTATTTAAGTGTTGAGAGTAGAAATAAACAGG
The DNA here is from genome assembly GCF_037043125.1 of Eumetopias jubatus. NCBI lineage: Eukaryota > Metazoa > Chordata > Mammalia > Carnivora > Otariidae > Eumetopias > Eumetopias jubatus. Next base: position 14,534,056 of record NW_028274823.1, read on the forward strand.
CAGATCATTGGGGGTGCAGTCGTTCATGGAGAGAGGAATGGCTGCGGACAGAGGGAGCCATTCCTGAGTGCACACAGTATTCTGTACCTAGAGCCTACTGGAGCCCGTCTTAGAGGTATTCGCATCTGCAATGAACATTGAAATCGAGCTCCTTGAACTCATAAACTGTGTCTTGAACAGCACCAAGCATAGACCCTTTCACATTATTGGTGCCAAAATACCTGCTTCATTAAGGACGTGAATGAATTGAGTGTATAAATTCTATTTCCAGAATGCTCCTTCAGAAGAGCAAAAAGTTTCTGAAGTTACAGACATTTGAGAGTCTGAGTCTGGTTAAAACCAAGAACTCCAGGATTTGCAACTTTGGAAGGAAATTAGGTGGAGGAGGAAAGTATGTTATTAAAATTCATTACTAAATGTCATCTTTAAAAATTAGTTCCTGGTCTATACCCTTTAAAAGTCAAGTATTCACAATTTCTTAGTGTTTTGAGTAATACATGCCATTGTTAACAAATATTTCTTCAGCCTACTCAGTCCTTACCTCCCACCCATCCAGCCGTTGTCCTGAATTATTTTTCTTTTCCATAGTTGTACATACGGCCATAAGACAGTAATGTTTTCTTGTAACCTACGTCAGGCCCCTCTTGTATTAGTGGTCGCAGCCTGGATGATGAAAAGGCTAAGATGTTTTGCAGTTTCATCCTGAGATTTCTAACTTTGCCTTAATACCATGAATTTGATTTTGAGAGAGGTTACTTTTTTTTTTTCCTTTATGTGTGTAAAAGGTGCTTAGTGGCTTGTTTCGGCTCCTTTCTGAATGCTTGTTCTCTGTGCAGTTGATGAACTCCAGAAACGGGTGAACCAGTCTGAGAATTGCGTACCTCCACCACCTCCACCTCCACCGCCGCTCCCCCCGCCTCCCCCCAATCCCATCCGGTAAGCCTGCGCAGGGAGACTGCTCTGCATTGAGTCGTTCCTCGTCAGAGAACCTGAAGTGTGTGCTAGTGGGATCCCTTCCTTAAAAACAGAACCCAGGACTACTGTCTTAGATTGCATCCTTGTCCTCGGAGGGGTGGGCGCTAGAAACTCTGAAACAAACTGGCTGGTATTTCTCTCAGAAAATTTTCTTTCTTTCTTTTTTTTTTTTTTTTTTTTAAATTTTAAATTTTTATTTTTCTAAGATTTTACTTATTTGAGAGAAAGATCATGAGAGACAGCACAAGCAGGGAGGAGAGGGAGAAGCAGGTTCCCTGCTGAGCAGGGAGTCCGATGTGGGGCTCCATCCCAGGACCCTGAGATCATGACCTGAGCCCAAGGCAGCCGCTCAGCTCACCGAGCCACCCAGGCGCCCCTCTCAGAAAATTTTTCTAAAGACCAAACTATCACTCCCTTCTTTTGTCGTATTTATAGAAAGGGCCCTAAGAAACACCTGGCAGAAACATTCTTGTGGCCTGCCACTTTCCTCTGCTATAGATGTTCAGATCCCATGTGGATGTTCCAAACCCCGGAGCTGGACATTCATTTAAGAAGTTTGATACTTCAGTGTTAAGATTTCAGCCCATGACGTTAGGATTTCCTTTAACTGGAAGACCAAGGAATTTTGAGCTTTTCCCCAAATGTTTTTTTTTTTTTTTTAATCTTTTCTTGCCCTAATTTGAATTTGAAAAGCTCTGGTTTGTTCATTTACTTTAAAAAATAAAAGTACTAAACAAAACAAAAACTTATCAGTACTAATTGTTACACATTGGTAATTAAGCTCGGAGTGCTAATTATGTTTTATCCCTAACCTCATATTTAAACCTTTAATAATACCGAGAGAGGAACCTTCCATAAGAAGAAGAAATTGGGTTTACGTTCTTGTGACAGGGAATCATATATGCAGACAAGAATTCACTTTTTCTGGAGCCTGAGGTGACTTGGTGGTATTGAGTGCCTGAATTAAGCACGGTACACCCCAGGAAACCTAGAGGCAAGTTTTCCTCCTTCGTGGTTCTTCATTCCACCACCCAAAGTTACTCAGGACACAACTTCCTTGTCATGGCTGTTTCTGTATAACTTATTCTTGAACAAATGGAATTTAAACTTTTCCTAGATTTTTTACCTTTCATTAACTCATGTGATTTGTTTAATCCTTTCACACAGAGAGGCCATTTATTCCTACTTTGCACCTTTGCTGATCTGTGTGAATAGAATGTGTAGCCTGTTCCCCCCACACGACAATGAAAATGAAACTGCCTTTTAAAAAGATTCTCATTAGTTTTTCTTACTGAGGAGGGTATGACATAATCTACTTTGAGCCAGTGAAGTAGCCAAGGCAGAATAATTTTTACACATGATTGATCCAAGAGTCCATTGAAAGAATTTCAGGTATTTTAAATTCTTTCTGTCCTGGGTAGCTAAAATCTGTTGGAGATATCCTGAATTTGACACTTAAAATAGGAGATTCATCACTTTGATCTTTCTCTAAGGTATAGAATTTTGAGCTGATAAGAAAGGTCACTTCTGTCTATGAGGAGGGAGAATATTAAAAACATGATTATAGTCTTGCTTTGTTGGCCTTTAATTTTTAGTCTCACAAATCTGGAAGCCCTTGGAATTAAAAGTAAAGTATAACCTAAATAGAATATTTTCCCGAAGAGCACTTTACAGTTTTACTGAGAAATGAATGTAGGATTCAGACTATGTATGTCTAAAGCATGAACTCTTTTATAAGGCCCTTTAAAGAAAATTTTCATTGAATAACATGAATGATTTTTATTTTAAGATGAATTTAAGTAGTAGAAGATGTAATTTCTCAGTAGAAAGATTTTTTTTTTTTTTTTTGGTAAGGAGTACTTTCTTGTCAAAGAAATATATTTGCATATGTATTGAGTTTCAATGGACTTTAAATCCACCAGTTAAGGTTTTCTAACTTTGTTCCTGAGCCTCATTTATTTCACCCTGACAGAGATCATAGATAGAAATGAAAGCGGGGGAAAAAAAAAAAAAAAAAAAGACTAGGGCCTGCTCATTTGACCCAGGGGACAGGTGGGCGAGAGGAAGTCGAGGAAGAAAGTAGACCTTGGTCATGTTGTACCAGCAGTAGTGAACACAGGAGAGGTCCTGGGCAGGTGTGGCTTAAGGGGGAAGGGTAGGTTTATTGGTGTATTAGTCAGTGTTCTCCAGAGAAACAGAACCAGTAGGGGTGTGTATGTACATGTATACATACATGTGTATACATCATGTCCATTCACATACAAGGTTTATTCTAAGGAATTAATTCCCATGATTATGGACTCTGGCAAGTTGCAGGGTGAGTCGAAAACCTGGAGCCAAAGGAGAGCCTATGGTGTGGTCTCAGTCTGCAGGTCAGCAGGCTCCAGACCCAGGAAGAGGCAGTGTTTCAAGTCTGGAAGCAGGGAAAGCAGATGTCCTTATGTCAGGGTAGTCAGGCAGGAGGAATTCTGTTTTACTTAGGGAAGGGTCATCCTTTTGTTTTATTCAGGCCTTCCACTGATTGTGTGAGGCCCACCCACATTAGGGAGTAGTCTGCTTTACTCAGGCTACCAATTTAAATGTTAATCTTATCCAAAACCCTCACAGAAATACCCAGAATAATGTTGGACCACATATCTGAGTATCACATGACCCAGCCAGGGGGGTAACCATCACAGTGGCATGAGAAACACTGATTAAAGAATTTCAAAGTAAATATTTTCCACCAAACTGTGCCATCTTTGGGGGCTCTTGCTTTTATGCATTCAATTGAACTGACTGTGAAATGGGGCAATTTTAGCCAGAGGTTGGATTTTAGGTCCCAGATGTCTTATCCTGATCTTCTCATCTGTCCTGTGAGACCTGCTTTATTGTAATCTAAGCCCCATCTTGACAGAGGGCTCTTTTTAAAAATATTACAGATGATTCTCCTCTGGGCATGTAGGAGGTTCCAGCTTATACTTTAATTCCGAACAGTGGAAGTTAACACTTTCTCTCATCTATTTAGGTGGTTCACAGTGATGAACATCGATTTTGACTTCATTTATGTAAACATATACAAATACTCTTTTTTTTTTTTTTTAAAGATTTTATTTATTTATTTGACAGAGAGAGACACAGCAAGAGAGGGAACACAAGCAGGGGGAGTGGGAGAGGGAGAAGCAGGCTTCCCGCCGAGCAGGGAGCCCGATGCGGGGCTCGATCCCAGGACCCTGGAATCATGACCTGAGCCGAAGGCAGACGCTTAACGACTGAGCCACCCAGGCGCCCAACATATACAAATAGTCTAAGCAGTACAAATATCTTCCTGCTTTGTAATCTTGAAAATTTCAGAGTCAGCGGTGGGTTCACTGCAGTGTTGGGAGAGGATAAGATGAGGCCCTGCCTGGGGAGAACCCTCTCCAAGCCCCACGCTACCATGGAATGTTAGCCTGTAGACATTGAGTAGTCCTGCCTGCAGTGACGGAATGGGGAACATGCACAAATAAAGTTTGCATGATTTCATTTCTCCCAACTTCAGGAATAAAGTATGCTTGTTGGTAAGTTCTAGAAACCTCACAGGGTAGAGCTGAGTGTAGTGCTTTCTTTTCCCTGTGCTTTGCAAGAGATTGTTCAATGTGTTTGGGAATTTTAAGAAAAGGTAGTTAGAGAGGGGATTAATAATAGATCTCAAGGCAGAACTAAGAAATTAAAAAAAAATCTAAAAATTATGGTGATTAAGAAACACGGAGTTGTTCTGTCCTCAGCCAGGTATTGCCATGTGCATCCAGGTGCCCCTTTTTCTAGACGTAGCATTCCCAGCTTGGCTTCCTCATGACTGAATTTTGTCAAATCCGGTTTACCACACCGAGAATATTTATAATGAACATTTTTATAATATAGTTCAAGAATCCTTGGTTCATTTGTTTTTTTTGTAAACTTTTTTGAGGGGAGACTGATAACATATATGTAGGAACATACACCAACTTACATACAGTTTAAAAGTAATATGAAGTGAACATCATGTGTTTGCCATCCAAATCAAGAAATAAAAATACTGGTAGCCTGTTTTTAAAGAAACAGATTTTTCCTACATATATATCCCTGAACTCCTATAAATATACATTTTTTTCCCTAACTATATAATTGGAATTTTACTGTATTCATTTGGGTCTTGTTCTTTTTACTCTACGTTATTTTGTAAGGTTCATCCATGTTCTGTTGGGTAGCTGAAATTCATCCACATTCATGGATACATAATCTATTTGTTAAAGATTTTATTTATTTATTAGAGAGAGCGAGAGCACAAGTAGGCAGAGAGGCAGGCAGAGGGAGAGGGAGAAGCGGGCTCCCTGACGGGACTCGATCCCAGGACCCTGGGATCACGACCTGAGCCGAAGGCAGCCGCTTAACCAACTGAGCCACCCAGGCGTCCCCATAATCTATTTTATAAACATCTGAAAATGTGTTTATCCATTATGGCCCTTGTACATTTGAGTTATTACCAGTTCAGGGAAGTTCTGGAAATTCTACACAAACATTCTGGCAAATGAATCCTGGTGCACAAGGGCTTGCATTTCTGTAAGATAGAAGTGAAATCCCTGGCTCCTAGGATCTGTCTGTCTTCAGCTCCACTGGATAATGCCAGACGGGTTTTCCAAAGTGGCACCATCGGCTCATCTACCGTCTTCAGTTTGAAGTTCATCCATTGTCTTCTTGTTATTCTACAGACCTACCGACACTTGATATTATCATACTTGCAATTTCTTGCCTGTTTGATGGTGACTGTGTAGTAATATCTCAATGTGGGTTTCATTTGTGTTTTTCTAGTAGCTAGTGAAGTCAAGCACTCTTTTTGGTACATGTTTTGGAGATTTGGACTACTCTTTTATGGAGTTTCAAGGCTTTTGTCCATTTTTTCTGTTGGTTGTATGCTTTTTCTTGTTGTTCTTTGAGTTTCTTTTTATTCTTTTTTTAAGTTCTTTTTTAAAAAGTTTTTTTTAAGTTAAGTAGTTTCTACACCCAACGTGGGGCTCAAAATCACAACTCTGAGATCAAGAGTCACATGCTCCTCTGACTTCTTTTTATTCTTTATGGTGTCTTTTAATATGTGGAGGTCTTAAAATTTTAATGTGGTCAAATTTTTCATGATTTGGATTTTATATAGATTTTGTAAACATGGACCAGAGAGACTGTGGTCTAAATGTATTTTATCCCTTAAGTATCTGTTCTGTGTCACTCAGATTCAGATGTTTTATGCCCATATTTCACAGGTAAATGTTTACTGAAAACATCCCCTAATTCTTTGATTTTTCCCTCTCCCTCAAACGTATTACATAGATAGCTCTTTCTGAATTGTAGGTATGGATATTGGCTATTTTTTCTGTTTTACCTTGCCCAGTATTGTAATGGTAATTATAGTGGCTCCCTTCTTAGAGTAATGAGTTTGGTTCCACGCAGAAAGGGATGAGACCTCTTTCTCTTCCTTAAAGTGCTGAAAAGTTCAGTAATTTATTAAAAGTGGAAAGTAGACTCCTAAATTCTAGCTATCCATTTATGCACCTAGAGAAGAATTGGATTTTTACTGATTATTTTGCATCAGTACATTTTATTTCTTGAATCGTCAGGCGTCCAGTAATCTTCTGTCGTTCTTTTTCTTTCTCCCAAAGATCCCTCATGTCCATGATCCGGAAGCGATCCCATCCCAGCGGCAGTGGTGCTAAGAAAGAAAAGGCAGCTCAACCAGAAACAAGTAATTCTCAACCCCTTTGGTTTACTTTCAGTGGTTTCAGCCCAGGTTTTCAACAACACACACAGTCTTTGAGTTCTTTGACTGTGAACAGATTATCTGGGGAGAAATGTGAACCTAGCAGCTGATAAGAAGGAACAAGGTGATGGTCCCTGCCTTCATGTGGCTCCTTGTCTACAGCAGGTCACCTGTAATGTGCGATCTACTGGGATATGTCTTCTTTACAGGATGAGGTTCTCTCCAGGAGGAGGTATAAAGGAAAGAGAGGGAGTGATTCCAGGTGAGGGGTTTGGGGAAAGACTTTTTAGAGTTGATAGCAAGTGAACTGAGACTTGATCAAGCACCTGCTATGTACTGGTCTCGTGCTGCGTGCTGGAGACAGAAGACATAGAAGTGACATGAGAGGGGGAGGCAGGAAGTAAATAAGGACGATTACCTGGAGGAAGAGCACATGTTTCTAAGAGAGGAAGGAGAGGGACTGCTGGTATCAGGAAGAGATGCTTAAGCCGAGTAGTTTGGATTTAGGAAGTCAGGATGGGGGTATTCAGAATAAAAGTAGTTCCCATAGTGGGGCAACTGAATCAAAGGTCCAGAGTGGGGAAGGAGCTTGGCACATTAGGAAACGGAACAAAGGTTGGTATTTACTGGAACATGGGGTGCAAGAGAGGAAGTCTGAGCCAGATTCTGAAGGCTGTGGTCAAGATTTTGAAATGTATCCTAAGGACAGGAGGAGTTTTAAGTAGGGGTGTGACATGGTGAGGTTTGTCTTTTTAAAGCAGTCACACTGTTTGCAGCGAGAGGACAGGGAGCAGACTGCAGAGGAATGAGAGAGGATGGGGGTGGCTGTCCGTCATTCAGATGCACACGGCTCAGACGAGGGTGGAGACAGAAAAAAGTGTTTAAATCCAGGAGCAGCTCCGGAAGGTGCAATTCACAGGAGTCTGACTCGCTGGAGAGGGGAGAAGTCGAGGATAACGTGAACTGATGGAAGTGGAGGGAGAAGGTCTTCCTGCTGAGCAGAGGCATTGGCAGCCAGGAGTAGGGCTGGCTCACAGAGCTGCGGGTAGACCAGTAGAACCCACATTCAACTCAGCATGTTTGCTCAGCACCTGTTAGTTACAAAGCATGGCGGATTTGCCTGGTTCAAGCCCAGTCTGGTGTGGACTTCTTGGCCCCCTTTTCCTGCCCCCAGGTTCATCGATGCAGTCCAGCCACTTTCCTACCATTGGCAGGGTGACGTTCTCAGATCGATGTCCCACATCCTGTGACATTGCTGTGTTCTCACTGCATCACAGTAGAGTCCAAACCCTGTAGGCTGCTTAGCAGTGGTTTTCTGATGTTACTTCAGCCTCAGTTCTGTACGTCTGCTCTACCTTGTGGCTGGACCGTGACCTCAAAGCCCCCTATGCCCTTGCTCTGTGTGTCCTCATTCCAGAATTGCTCTGCTGCCTTTCCTCTGTTCAGAGCTTTCCGGGCAGGGGGCTCTGATTCCACGGCTCCTGTGTAGGTTCCAGGCTCTGCCCTCCACTTCCTCTTGTTTCTGAGGGTTAGCTCCTTAGTATTGGCTCATTGCTGTGCGTTGCGGTAGCATTTTGCTTCAGATTTTTTAATGTTCCCCCCCACCCCCAGCCTCTGATGTGTTTGGGGTTATTTCCACGTCTCTCCCCTGGAACTGATTGCGAGCTCTTTGAGGGCTTGCTCCTGCCTGCAAGTCTCTTGCAGCTTGCATGCACCTTCAATGAATCCAAGTTTAGACCTAGCCCTATCCTTCTTTGCCAAAAACGCACAGCACCATTACAGATGAAAGCTAGTTGATTTCATCTGTATAAATTGACTTTTGGTGCCTGCCTCCTACAACCCTTTGGAACCTATTCCTCTCATAGTCCTGCTGAAAGGGACATTCTGCTTGCCACAGGCATTGCAGGATTCAGAAGTCTTGTCTTTGGCGATTTGCAGGGTAGCCCTGAGCCTGTGTTACTGGCTTATAAGCCTTCCTGACACTCTAATTAAACTTAAAGTTTTGTTTGTTTCAATCTTGTTTTGGGACAATTGGTAAAGCTTAGAGGGTCAGGAGGGCAGTCAGAATAAAATGATATCCCCTTCTAAGTAAATGACATTATTAGCTTGTCAACCTCAACAGCACCCTTAAGTTTAAAAAAAAAAAAGTATTCTAAGCTTATTAACCCCAGTGTTAGAAACCATATAGTTTTCTTCATGAAAGTGATGTTTCATTTATGATTCATGATATGGGGCAGTGTTCTCTCCCTCATTCCTGAGCTGTTGGGTTGTTACCTGGGATATTTAAGTAGAGTTACTGGTACAGAAGTCACTCATGAGACTTCGAACTGAAGCCACCCTAAAACTGTACCGCCTTAAATGATATGGACCGTAGACAGACATGGTTGCAGCCTCTCTCTGTCTGGCAGGGTAGTTATTTATAGTGTCTTATTAACAGTTCACACTACAAATAGTTGTTGAATGAATAAATCAACAATGATTAAATGCATGATGAATGAATGCAGAGCATCAAACATTGGGGTTGTCTGTGACACTTTAGACTTCACATTTATAAGTAGGGACCAGTCTTGCTATCACAGTATTATTTTTTGTTAGCATCTTATGATGGCTTTCACTAGCTAGTTGGTATGCTTCTCAGAGCTGATGAATGAAGAAACTTTTATTGCTAGGGTATGGCTCTTAAAAAGTGTAATTGTAGGGGAAGGTCTGTGGAATATTTTAGACGTAGTTTTAAGGTCTAAATGTAAGAAATAATTGACAAATTTTGAATTAACAACTCTAATTTTGATAAGCATGCATGTATTGGACAAGTTCTGAGATTTTAGAGATATGCTTGCTGTTTATCGAATATTTAGGTCATTGATATGTTGACATTTTCTTACCTCAGTTTGCTAACCTGCTGAGTGGGGATAATCATAATCCGTATTTCATAGGGTGGTTGTGAGAATTAATGAGTCTCCTAACATGTGAAGTATTTAGCTTAGTAGCCAGCATATACTCAGATACTCAAAATGTTAGCTAAAAAAAAGAAAGACAGGGTTCCAACCACCCTTTGAGGGGCAGAAGTCCTCATTCAGCAGGCTCTTGTGATCATTGTAGTTAAGGAAATATCCTTAACTTTATGACCTTAGGTCCAATTCAAACTTATTCAACCATGATGTGTTCTTTAGAAATTTTTGTACATCATGGTGGCATAAGATTCTTTTTAAACGCCTTTTTAAAAATGTTAATGAAAGAGAAAAGTAATCCTGTGGAACTTAGAAATTCATTTTCGTTTCTTCTAGGTAATAAAAAAAGGCTTTATTGAGCAACAAGGTGATGGTTTTGTCTGTGGGTCTTTTCTTTGAGGAACGAACTTACTTTTCAAGTGGGTCTTAAAATTTAAGCCTCAATTAATTACATGTAGCTTTCTGATCTAAGACTGACCTTGAAGCACTAACTCAAAGAACATTTGATTTGATTTTCCTGTGGCAGTTCAGTGACATTGGACCTGTTGTCTTCATTTGTCTCTTTTCTTTAATCTCCAGTATCCTGCATATTTCCATTGTCCTTCTGATTACAGGCTTTTGTGAGACAATTACTAACTGCATGATCGCAAAAAGAATTACAAAACATGCCATGAGCTCTCTGTAGGTGATCCTTGCAGATTTATTAGAACCACTTAATAGTTTAGAAGTTCACATAGATTGCTTTTTGCTAGTTAAAAAACAGGGTCGGTGAGAGCGAAAGCTTGTGTAGCTAACCTAGCATTGCCCTTGTATTGTGCCCACGTAGGGAATCTGATAAGAGTGATTTCTTTTCCTTAAGACCAATTAAGCCTTTACATTTGGAAAAGACTAAGAAATTAAAGCCTGGTTTATAATCTGTACACAATACAGATAGTGGCACTTCTCTGAATTATCACTATGATTCTGGCAAGCAAAAATAAGAAACTACTTTAAATTCCTGTTATGTTAGATGTTGCAGCAGATTTGAATAGTGTCGACCATAATTCTCCATCTGTCTGCCTTAATTAGTTTTTGTATGGTGCATTTAATTGGGTTTCAGTCCTTCCTTACAGAGCGCTAATCTGTTTGTCGGCCTTGTTCCTGTTGCCATGCAGCTCTTCTCAAGTCTCACTCAAAATGGCAGGCTTTCTGAAAAATCAAATTTTTTTTTAGGATTTAAAAAAAAAAAATTCTCAGGAATAAATTCCATACCCTTACCATACCTGCACATTGCAGATCTGGGTTTTATCTCCCCTGACTTTGAGTAGGGTCAGCACAAGCACCATGTTGTGCATAATAGGTATTCAGATAAATTGAATGAGTGAGTGAGTGAATGAATGAATGAATGAATTTCTCTCCATAGTAATTTTCTTGTCTGTCTCCTTGTTGATGTTTGGGAGCCATCTGCAGAAGCTGCCCAAGAAAATGCTACTTAAGGGCACAGAGTTGATCAACCCACAGTTTTGCTTTCTTTCATTTACTGGTGGGTGAGTTCTGACTTCAGTGCCATGTTTCCCATGTTGCCTGGCAAAAGATGCTTTCTTGCCATCTGGATCTGAAAAATCCTGTTTGGGTATTGAGAACTTTTCATTCCCCACATTTTAATGGCCCATGAAGATGACAGGACTCTATCTGAAGTTAGGACTGTATTGGAAGACTTGGGTTGTACGGTGGGTGTAGTAGTGATCCCATCACTGTGGTGTTGTCAAGGTGAGGATGGTGGAACCTTCTGGATTCTTCTGGTTGCTCCCTGAGGCGTAACGTAAGACGAATAGCTACTCAGTGTTAGCGTGAAGTCCACGTCGTAGAAAAGAAGCCACGATGTAATAAGCCTCATTAGTGCAAAGCCTGACACTCCTGTCCCTTGGCTTGGGGACATTGTTGTGATGGCCTCCATTTAGAAACTGTCCTTTTGGACTTTGGCTATTTCTGCTCAAATAGCAAAAATATTAACAGCCATATAAAACCAAAAGTTTAAAAAGTCAGTCAGCAGGTGGATACTTGCTGAGTGCCTACCATATGCCCCATGTTGTAGAGGCTAAATTAGGCTAAACGGCCTAAAAGGAAGGTCTTCATGAGGTATTTAAACTTAAATATATTGGTTGCAGTGAATGAGACGGATATAAACATGAGATCTAGAATGGCATTAATGGTGATAAACGTTCCAGAAACGATTGAGGGCCTTTGGTCAAGCTGTTGTGCAATAGACAAATTTCATTATTATGATGAATAGCTTTAAGCCCACCTCAGCTACATTCATCTAATTCATGTATATTTCAACAGCATTATTGTTTTGCGGCAAAATAGCGCAAAGGTTAAACAATAGACAGTTGAAATTTTTTAATCAAATTTAATTACTTAATTGCAATCATTTCTGGGTGTATGTTTTCTTTTAACATTGACAATTTAAAAAGACTTGAAAAAGGTTTGCTTAAATGTTTCCTTCCATTGTGATTCCTAAACAAGGGATGGCAATTTAAAAATAGATTTTACGTATCTGCTGTTCATCTTCTGTCTGTGTATTTCTTCCAACATGTTAACAGATCTTTTTTATCTTTTACTTTCAAATGGGCTTTTTGATAGTTATTCCTTCTTTGGGATGATTTCTTTGACATAGGATGTTATAAAAATATCTCTGAGGCAAAGACGAATGAATATTTGGAGTTAGCTAGAAAGCTGGAGAAATTCAGGTCTTATCATTATGCCGACAAATGGAACCGAATCCACTTTAATTGTTTAACAGAGATGAGCCAGTATTGATTTCCAGGCTACAAATTATTAGACCTTAAATTTTATGACTCTAATTTTTATTTTATTTTCATTTTTATTTTATTTAAGTGGAGCCTAACGTGGAGCTTAAACTCAGGACCTGAGCTGAAATCGAGAGTCGGACACTTCACTGACTGAGCCACCTAGGCACCCCTATAACTCTAAGTTTTTAAAAAAACAGGTCTTTTATTAAAAGATTCTTTTAATAAAAAAAAATTGTGGCTACCTGGTAGCTGTTAACCTCAGGAAATTGTTTTGTGATGTCTTACGATTCTGTCTGAAAAGCGGCTGTGCTTAATTACAAAGTGCATCGGAATAGAAAGTAGCTGTTTTCTTGTAACATAAGATGATTTCTGTGTGTGTTCTTTGATAGCTGAAGAAGTCACGGATCTGAAGAGGCAAGCAGTTGAAGAGATGATGGATAGAATTAAAAAGGGAGTTCATCTTAGACCCGTTAATCAGACAGCTAGACCGAAGGCAAAGGTATGGAATGACTAAATGTTCCCCCTCCTGTGATGCTTCCTTTTTCAAGTGTAAAAGTTTGAAATTTGATGAAAGCGACATCAGGGCTGACTGTGAAATCTTAGGATAAGGCTAATGTGTCATAAAAGCCTCTACTCTTATACAGGCATGTTTCAGGACTCCTGTTTGAGCCGTAGTTAACCTAAATCCCTATAGAAAGAAAGTCCTGTTGTTGCAGGTGCTGTCCTCTGCTTGATATGAACTGCTACACCGAACAAATAATGATCATACCCTTTCTTTTCTTTAGTTCCTTTTGTGTAATTCAACAAGTATGGATTGAGTATCTCCTGTGTGCCTGGTACTGTATTAGGCCCTGGGGATAAAGCAGGAAACAAAAAAGACAAAAATCCTTGCCCTTCCTGAGGCTTCTGTTTCCGTGTGAGGGGAGGGGGGCCGGGTGGGCAGGTGGCATCGCATGATAGTGTCAGAACAGACTTAAGACAACTTTTGAAAAATAGGTTCGTATGATCTCATTATCTTTGCAAACCTGGTCCAGGCCGCTTCAAGGAGAACGTTTTATATATATACATCAGCTGCTGCCGCAGTGAGCGCCAAGATCTAGCAAAGCGCCTAGAGCCTAGTTCTCCCTTCTCTCGTAGGTGTGTCGCATCGAAATAGACCAACAATAGGGTTTTTGATATTTGTCTTGAAAAATGTTTTTTTTTTGTTTGTTTTCTCCCTGTCATAAAGCGTCAACGGATGGGTCCTCTTTCTTCTTCTTTTTCTGAACCAAATTTTAATGTTCTTTCTTACACTCATGGATGCTCCTCTTCACCTGCTTCAGGGGCCCCAAGTATCATGACTATTAAGTACAAATTCTGCTGGACTTTAGAAGTCACCACTTGGTCACCAGCAGGCAAGGTGGCCAGGCAGGGCAGGAGTTGTGTTGGGGGGCTGCCCGTGGAAAGGGGGTTGGAAAGAGGGAAAGAATACCCAGCTGCAAGAGTAGATTGATGTACAGTGAAATGGAAGCTCTCGCGGCTGCATGGAGTGCTGGTCGGCGCGAGTGCTCGGAGAGCAGTTTTCCAGGGGAGGGACGGAGTGCCCTCAGTCCGGCCCACGTGTTGCCGGTGTCTGGCGCCTGAAGTTCACGGCTGATGGAGCTGGGGCCAGACGCTACCACCCCCCCACTCCCCCGCTTCCCAGGCTCTTCTCTCCCAAGAATGGGCAGAGTGCCGGCCCTCTCCCACTCACAGGGTTGTCAGGTTCAAGTGGACAGTAGTGTGAGAACGCTTGAAAACGGGGGATCTCAGTGGAATCTTTGACGTAAATACATTTTTAAGACTTTCGTGTCACAACTGTTTCGGAATGAATCAGCCAAACCAAACAGACTAGAGAAAAATGCAATGTCACAGAGAAGCAAAATTAGTTTAGAGAGAAAAGTGTTGAAAACCTGTTAAATCCTAAGCGATCAGTGTTCTGTATGTACTTTCCTTTTCAGAGGATCACTTTGTCCTTCTTCCTTCTTGCCATGACTCTTCCAACAGTTACACATTATTTAATGTCAGTTCAGAGCTGGAGAACAGCTGAACAAGGAGCACTGGACTACTGGGTGTTTCACGGGTAACCATGCAACCATGTAGAGGTAGTGCTGAATGACCCGCTCAGTAACCTTGGAACAAGTGGTCACTGCATGCGCTACCAGACTCCCCGGCACAGGACGGCCGTGCTTTCCTGCCCAGGTCACAGGCTCCGGCCTGTAGGAGGCGCCTGCAGTCCGGAGGTGGTGGTGTGGCAGCACTGAGTGGCCTGGAGCCTGGGCGCTTGCTCAAACATCACAGCTTGTCCCCTGCACAGCGTACTTGCACAAGTCAGGCCTGCCTGGTGAACACTAATTTAACCGCATATTTTCTAAATTCCTGGATGTCGTCGTGGATACTGTTGTGGTTGTGATTAGTGTCTTGGAGCTTTGGACTGGCACCTGTGACAGGCACCTGTGACTGGCGCAGATGACACGTGTGTTTCCCAGAAAGCGTAGACCATGACAGTGGAATGTCTCCGTCCAATTTGTACCTGAGCAGCAGACCTCTCTCCCTCTCTCTCTCTCTCTCTCTCTCTCTCTCTCTCTGCCTCTCTCCCTCTCTTGCTCCCTTTCTCCCTCTTTCTCTCACGTCCATTAAAAAAAAAATGGGAACAGGATCTTATTCTTTTATTAGCTTTTGAGAGGAACGGGTTATAGGTCGCTATTGATCACTTCCCATCTCGATGAGAGAGAAATTAGCTTTACCTCTTCCAGGAATGAGAGGCCAGGGAGTTCCCTGTAGGGTCTCTCTCCATCTCTGTCCTTTGTGAAAGGAGGTGGTACAGGGTAGATCAGAGGTCTTTGAGAACCTCGTGCCAGATTTTCCCTTCACTAAGTTAGCCAAGGGATCCACAGAGACTCTCAGGTATTGTGGGGTGGGCGAGTGTTCCCCAGAGCTTCATTTCAAGTTATTTTGTTCATGGCATAGCCAGACGCCAGATTCCAACTGGGCTTGTCATCAAGACTCAAATACAACCTTTCTCAAGGTGCACCTTTCCTCACAAGTAAGACGGAGGGATTGCATGTGCACCCTCTAAGGCCTCTCTTACTGCTTCGGTGGCCAGTGATGCTAACATTCTCCTGTGAAGCCAGGCTCTTTGCTGACCCCTGCTCCTGACTCAGTGCTGTTATGAAATGCCTGAAACCAGACATGCCAGTCCCCTGGAGCTACCGGAGCTGAGAGACGTTTCTTCCCGGTCGCTTGCTGCCTGCCCTGCGCTGCTGCCTTCCCTCCTGCCCCTCGCTTGTGGGCACCCGTCCAGCTACGCTTATTGTAAAAAGTTCTGAATATTTGATGAATCCTTGAAGTCTGGTGTTTACCAAACCTTTTCTCTGTATGATGATGACAAGAAGTGACAAAATGGCATTTAGAAGATGGGAGCTTGATTCCTCTTGCTTTGACTACTTCCCCTAATTTTCTGTTTCGCCGTTACTTAGGAGCACTAACCTGTCTAATCTTTTTTCCTAACTGTAAGACATAGGCCTAATTTTTAAAAAAAAATAGTCAATAGAAGCTGCCAGTACTTTGCCATGTAAATATCTCTGTTTGGTATTTTTAAACTGAATTATTAATTGTGCTTTCTTTTTAAAATTGTAGCCAGAATCTTCAAAAGGCTCTGAGAGTGCCGTGAATGAGCTCAAAGGCATACTGGTAAGAATGGATCTTGGTTTTATTATTTAGTTTATGGGAAACTGAAAGAATATTTTTAAATCTATTTTAAGAATAATTGGTTTTGATGTGTTTTATTTTTGTTCACAATAATCCTTAATTCTTAGGATAGTTCCTCTTGATTGTGCCATGGACTCCTCCATCGGGCATGTTAATATGTGTTATGCATCAATACTCTGCTGTTTCTATTCTAGAAGAATGGTTACATCTTCACAAAATTTGTTATTTCCTGTTCTTGCCCTCCAGTCCTTGCCTGACAGCTTCAAGACAGAGTGACCAGATCTGAGGATGAGGGCATGCTTGGCCAGAATGGAAACACAGTAGAGTCTATTATAGGGATAGTGCTTGATTTGGGGGCGCAGAAGTAGAACTCTTGGTGCCAAAATGTCAATCTGAGCTCCTACCCAGATATGTTAGTATCAGGAATCAAGGTCACAGTCTGCTTTTCCTCGTAGTTTAAAAAATTATTTGATGATAAATTGGAGAATAAGATAAAAGTCCCTGTCCTTATGTTACTGATTTCATTTTCTTTCTTTTTTTTTTAAGATTTATTCATTTATTTTAGAGAGAGGGAGCGAGCATGGGGAGGGGGAGGAGCAGAGGGAGAAGGAGAGAGAGAGAATGTCAAGCATGCTCCCTGCTGAGCACGGAGCGCAAGGTGGGGCTCCATCTCATGACCCTGAGATCACGGACCAGAGCCAAAACTAAGAGTCGAGTGCTCAGCTGACGGCACCACCCAGGCACCCCATTACTCATTTCATTTTCTAAAGGTAACTCCTATCCATTGGAGAACAGGCCTAATGCCCATCTCCAGCTATTTTTTCTTCTTGCAAACTATGAGCTTTTGCCGACAGAATGAGTGAGTCCTGGCCTGTCCGACAGTTGCCATCAGAGACAAGTGCCTCACTTATAAAATGTTTCGGGTACTAAGAGCTCTATTCTTAGATCCTGTTACAGTCTCAATACCAGTTATTATGCACAGTAAGTCACCAAATGTGGGGGCGGAGGTACAGAACTAGTATCCTCGTGTTTGTTGTTAACGGTGCTAATTATGCATTGCATGTAGACATCCACATAATTGTGGTAAACAAAATTATTTTCATCAAGCATGGAACAGCAGACTGAACTCAGAATGGCTTAATTAGTTTGCTTTAGGTTTAGGTGAGTGGAATTAGTCCTAAAGAGAGATATAGCCTGGCTCACAGTGGTGGTCCACCTATGGAATAAAGGATGATGACCATTGAAAAAGTATGTGGTTATTATCTAATGGATTCTTTGAAGAGAAAACCTTGTTCTCCAGTGAGAACTCCCTATGCGGGGTTCTTTCGTTGTCTGCACATCAGAATGCTAATTCCTCTTCATGAAGATGCCCCAGAGTAGAGTTCTGATCATTAGTGAAAGAGTACACTGAGGTTGACTCTTTAAAAATTAGGTTTACTTGAACAGTCGGACGTCTGTCTGAGATACAGAGGGTACTTGATTAGCCAAGATAATCCTACTCCCTGATGATGCTGGGTGGTAACAAGTTTACTGAATTATAGTGTTGTTCTTAAAGATCACGTTCACTATCCAGTCATATTCAGTATAATTTTGTGCCACTTCAAGGAGAGAAATTTGCAGCATAGATTTTTGGGAAATAATTTACAAATTTAAAAAATTGTCAGAATTTCTTTCTTTTCTGCAAATTGCCCCCATCCTCCTCCCTCTGGATTTATCATTAGATTTCTGTGCCTTGTCTGGCATTAAGGTATTCCTAATAGCTATTAATCTGGCAATATTATAGCTTTGCATTAAGTTTTTTAAAAAGTGGAACTGAGGGTGCTGTCCCCTACTCTTCTTTGCCAAATGGCAACTCTCCAGTACCCCCGTAGAAGTTCCCTTTGAGGGATGATGGGTCATTTGGAACCCCCCAGTCACTTGGGGCCAAGAAGCCATACAACTCCTTGTAAGAGAGAGAGAGAAAGGAAGCCCCTCTTTGGTGGGGCTTTATTGGTGCTTCTTGCTGTCCTGCAGACTGTTAGGGTTGTCAGAGTTAGTCCCAGCAAAGCACAGGAGCGTGGAAAGCCTCCCAGAGGTGCACTGTGGTCGAGAGCCAGCACCTGCGCTGAGAGAGGCCAAGAAACCTAAGAAACCTCATGTTCAGTTCGACTGTAGAACAGAAACCAGGAAAACCAGCAGAAACTGGGCTTTTTGCTGAAAGTTAGCCCACAAGTAGAAACACGTCTCTGGTTTGGGATTTGGAAAATCTCACTCTGTTTGGATGTGGACACTTTCCAAGCCAATTGCTGTAGTTCCAGCGTCAACTGAACTTAATTTTCCAACCCTGTGTACACTGAATTTTTAGAAGCTGTATGTTTTGTAGATTTAACAAACTTACAGTTTATTTCTCATGGTCACACAAGGTTTTTTTTGGAGGTTTTGGAGACTTCCCAATCACCCCAGTCATGTAAAAGTCACTCTAAGTGGGAACAGCGATTTCTGAAGAATAAATCCATACAAATTAATCTAAAAGTCTCTTTAAAGTTCAGTTGCCTCTAAATCAAATAAAAACAACCTCTAAGAAATTCTCTTTAGGTTTTTCCCGAACATCCTCAGTTTTTCAGAGGGAATCATCCAGTAGTTGGTTTTGCCACCGACGATTAGATCAGTTGGTGTTACAAACATTCAGCCAACATGGGGACTAAGATTGAACAGTGGTTTGGGAATCAGAAGAGCTACGTTCA
The DNA here is from genome assembly GCF_037043125.1 of Eumetopias jubatus. Lineage (NCBI taxonomy): Eukaryota > Metazoa > Chordata > Mammalia > Carnivora > Otariidae > Eumetopias > Eumetopias jubatus. The sequence continues at coordinate 14,552,969 of NW_028274823.1, forward strand.
AGTCCAGCCCTGTCACTGACTTACTGTGGGGCCCAGCCGAAACCCCAAGGCTCACTGAGTTTGAATTCTCTTCTCTGTAAAGTGAAGGAATTCTGTGTACCGCATGCCTTCTAAGTGAATTTCTGATTCTCAGACCTTATGACTAATACATAAATAGACAATTTAGACAGTCTTGGTACTTTATCAGCTGAGCTCCTTGATCATTTCAACTGAGAGTCATGTAGAAATCTTTCTTTTCTCCGTAAGTGCCTGCATATTTAAAGTTTACTCCTGTGTTAGCTGAATCGGTCACATCAGTCAATGGATGGAGAAAAAAAGTTTGAGATTCAAAGATGAGAACTTGGAAGACGGAATCTTTCAGTATCAGGTGTGATGAGAGGGTGGCTCAGCACCATCAGAATATGGGGGAATTAATGCTGTTATTCAAGTGAAAAGTTGAGATTATGGTGAGAGAGAAATTCTTCCTCAAAAGGTGCAAGGCGTATGTGTATGCTCGTGTACACAGACACAGACCTCTTTCTTGAATTGACTCCAGCTGTTGGGAAAAATCAAAGAATGTTCTTGACATTCAAACAGTGTAATAGTTTCCTGTAATAGCAACGGCCTTACATTTTTCAAATATCTGTTTACAAATGATACAGCTGGTAAGTTTTAAAAATTGCAAACATGATTTGGGGATAGTTTTTCCAATACATTTTTTCAAATTTGTCTTAATTGGCTTAGTTCTGTTTTCTTTATCTTATCAGTCTTGATCCTATTTTAGTATTTAAGTCCTTGATGAGCAGGTACGGATCTGCATTAACTGTCACATAAACCACATCATCCCATTTTTTAAGTTATAAAATAAGCTGTTACATATGTTACATGTAATGTGATTTTCCTTTGAATATATTTTATGAATTTTTGCAATAAATGAAAAGCAGGAAGAGATCCTTGGGGGGTGGAATATCGTATGCTTGGTTACAGTATGAGCCCTATCTGCGTGTTTTATTTACACACTGATCTTAGCTGGGCAGCTGATAGCAAAAGAGTACCATCTCCTCATCTTGTTAGTCAGCCCCCTCCCCTGCCCCATCCCCACAGGCTGTTTCTCAGAGCCTTTACCCAGTTAGGGAAGAAGCCTTTCTAAACAAAACATAATAACCTGTATCATGTGAGATTTGTAACTACCTAATATTACAAGCTATTGTTTTTGTTTTATAGGCTAAAGAAGAAACATGAGTTACCATTTTTAGCCAGTAGAATTCTTAGAGTCCTTCAGGAAGTTGGCAGGGGAGGCAGGAGCAGGGTTAAGGCAAACCCAAAGGGAGCTGAGGTGAGAAGGCTGGCCTGGTTGTTAGCCTTGGGGGACAGAAGCTGCCTCTGATTGTGGCATGAAGTCTGGCAAGTTATGCCAGACTTGAGGTTCTGACTTGCTGACATCCAGAGATTGTGGATCTCCTGGCTTCCCCCCTCCCCAAGCACGTAGCCCAGCTAAGGAAGGCCATTTCAAAGAAATAGTGGGCATTTCTTTTTTTTTTTTTTTTAAAGATTTTTATTTATTTATTTGAGAGAGAGAGAGAATGAGAGGCAGAGAGCACGAGAGGGAAGAGGGTCAGAGGGAGAAGCAGACTCCCTGCTGAGCAGGGAGCCCGATGTGGGACTCGATCCTGGGACTCCAGGATCATGACCTGAGCCGAAGGCAGTTGCTTAACCAACTGAGCCACCCAGGCGCCAATAGTGGGCATTTCTTATGAAAGAAAACTGGACCCCTGGTAATGGTGCAGTGCTGAATCCTTACATACCGGATGAGAAGTGTGTCACCCAGCGTTCTGTACAGGCACTTGACGGGTCCTGGGAGATAGAAAGCCATAGTTCTCCCTCCATAACAGGCTTCCCAGAGGAGCCAGGGCCGGGAGCCACCGCCTGGGTCTTCCTCCGTTGTCTTGAAAGTCAGTACCAAGTTCAGCAGGTGCACGGCTGTATGCCATCTCTTGTTTCCATCAGTATCTTCTGGGCCCTGGATAATACATTCACTGCCTCCTCTGTTAGGAATATGGAATTACGATGCCGGCCCTTCCTTGGTGCCCTGGGTCATTGTAACCCTTCCTCCTTCACAATGAAGTCAGGGGGTGCTCAGGGCAGCCCTTCTTTGGCCAGGCTGCAGGAGAGTGTCCTGTGTCTCCTGTGGCACCTGCCACACCATGCCACCAGGTGTGGAGCTAGGGTCATTCTGAAGACTCAGCCACACACTTTCAGTGCCGCGAGGATTTGGGTTCAGTAGCTCTTGGCTGCTGTGTCAAGAAAACCTTCGAAGGTGAGTTCACTGTATGCTTCTCTTCTCCCCACGATCGATCAACATATATCCGAATCTTCACCGTCAACTAGCAGGTACCTTCCCACCACTGAGTTTCACAGTTAGCTCATCGAGACGGGTTCTTGTACTGTTCTCTGGATGTGAAAGCTAACATCTGACACCCTCAGTAGCATCTTCTTAAAAGATCCAACACTGTGTTGTTGAAGGTACACACATTAAAAAATAATCTATATATAGATACACAGCAGATTCATTCTGTTTCCTAATTCCATTCAAATTCTGGTAATGTTTTGCTGGTTTGATTTTTATATTCTTTTGTATATTGTATTAAGACATTAACCTTTTTGTTTTTGTTTTTGTTTTGTTTTCACTTTAGGGGACACTTAACAAATCCACTAGTTCAAGAAGCTTAAAATCCCTTGACACTGAAAACAGTGAAACTGAGTTAGAAAGGATTTTGCGTCGCAGAAAGGTGACAGCAGAAGCAGATAGCAGTAGTAAGCTGGTTTGAATTCTCCGCGGTTCTCCTCTTCCTCTCTGAAACATCTGCCCTTAAGTCCCTTTCTAACATGAAGTGATCTTTTATAATTATTAATTTTTTTAATGTGAGTGAGAAGTATTGGATTAGCAAAGGCACTTATGGATAGATATCTCATTAGAAATTACGTATTTTTGCTTATTCATATGTTTGTTTATTTATTTGCAGTTAATCAAGGTTTTAGAGATTGGGCTTGCTTGAGGCAAGATGCCCCCATGTACAGATACTTAGAATGGGCTCTGACAATAGTGTAGCAATGAGAACAGGCTCTGGATCCAGACCGTGTGAGTTTGAATCCTTGCTCTGCCATTTACGAGCGGCTTGCCCTTCAATTGCTCAACCTCTCTGTGCCTCAGTGTCTTTATCTGTGAAATGAGGGTAATAAAAGCACTGGCTCATCAGATTATTCTAAAGATTGAGTAAGTCAGTGTATGGAAAGTGCTTAGTAGTGTGCATGGCACCAAGTCAGTGCACAGGGATTAGTAGTCAGAGTGGGAATCACGTATCATTTACGAATGCAGAGGCATCGTCTTTATCCTTCATGTGTACTCTGTTCATTGTCTCTGCATACGAGAAATGGCAGCTCTGTTACCAGCTGGAAACAACTATCTGAGCAAGTCTGGAGCTCAGAGACTGGGTCATGATGTGCAGGTATGAGACCTCAGAACTAACTTTGTATGTCTTCCGTTTTGTTTTTTGTTTTTTTTTCCCATCCGCTTGGTCACGGGAATTAGCAAAAACCCATATGAGCTTTTTCCCTTGTGGCCAGGAGGCTGGCTTTGAAAAACTACTCCAAAGTAAAATTAACCAGCAGCCGTAGCTAAATCTTTTAGATTTAGCTGAATCTTTTAGACTCGGTTCAGTCAACTCCAGTTGGTCCGTTTTAACAGTTTAAATTTGCACTGAGTCATGTTTACCAAGTTTAAGTTGCTAGAATAGGAGGGATTTGGGTTTTTGTTAATCAAGCTCTAGTTTCCATGTAGGGATTTTACTGAGACAATTTAGTAAATTGGTTCTTTGTACTGGAAGCAGCAGAATAGCAGCCAAACCTTTATTATAAAAAGTTGAAACTTCTGTTTTCTTCTTTAAAAAAAATCAGCCATTCAGGTTTTAGTTTGGTCTGGAAATTCTGCTGTTAGTATCATAGAAGAATTCCTTCCCCCAAAAAATAACCACCTCTCAGGAAAATTAAGCTGTGCTGTAAGAGATTTTTTTTTTCTTAGAATTGCTTTATAAGCATTTACCAGCCTCCACAATGAGCCATTGTTCCTGTTGTGACAATCACTTCTTGCAACATTTCATCCTTGGAGTATTCATATAGCCATCATTATTGTTTAGGACTTGGTGGATCCCATTTTTGTTCTCTGTCATTTACATTTTGTATTTTGTTCCTGTGGAAGCATTCTGACTTCACTCGTGAACTCGGTCAGATGTACAGCGCTATTTCAGAGTTAGTATTCAATGGGAGAAACCAGGAAACATTTTCATTTTAGTCAAGATGGGAATTTGAATATTTCAGAGAATGGAGAAAGAAAGGAACACACTGTACAGGCATGGTTGAGAATCTTTCATTTTATTTATTATACCTCACAATATATAAATATTCAATGTATCGTTTGAGGGATATTACAATAAGGTATATAGTCAATAGAATCATAGGTATTTGGATAGAGAAACAAGAACTCTGACAGAGTTTAGAGGAACCATCTTGGGGAGAGTGACTTGTAACTGAGTAGAAATTTTCTTTTGAGCTCCCTAGTAGCCAAAGCAAAAAAAAAAAAGGGGGGGGGGTGAGAGGAGGAAACAAACTTACAAACTCTATCATCTAGAAAAAGAAATCATACTTTTTTTTTTTTTTAGATGGTACCACTGTTTTTCTAGCATCGAACTATTAGAGGTATTTGCCAAATAAACCTTTTTATAAGGGTCATGGAATGACAAAGTGAAAATCCAGGAGAGGTGGGGGGGTGGGTGGGGTAGGGGGAAGGGAGTAAGAAGCTAAAGTTAGCACAGCTGCACCCTGCATGGTGGGAGCAGATTACAGAGATGAATTTGATAGGTTTATGGCCTCAGGTACACTTGAATCTCTTGAGATTTTTTTCCTTCTGCACACAAAGGCCTATGGGGAAGCTAATGGAAGGTCACAAGAGTGGAGAAAGGAAGCATGGTGAGAGAGGTGGGGACAGCCTAAGCTTTGCAGACAGCCAATCCCAGGATAGTTGCTATCTCCCTCCAGGGCCAGTGAAGTACCTTTCTCTTTAGTTTCTCTTATCAGACCTATCTGATACTTGGGGCTCCTGGCCTACCGAGCTGACATTTCAAAGAGCAGCAAGTACCTCTTGGAAAACACTGGACAGCTTAAACAGGATGCAATAATAATAATAATCTTAAATATTATGTATTTTTATTTATTTATTTTTTAAAGTTTTTATTTATTTATTTGACAGAGAGAGACACAGCCAGAGAGGGAACACAAGCAGAGGGAGTGGGAGAGGGAGAAGCAGGCTTCCTGCGGAGCAGGGAGCCCGATGCGGGGCTCGATCCCAGGACCCTGGGATCATGGCCTGAGCGGAAGGCAGCCGCTTAACGACTGAGCCACCCAGGCGCCCCTGTTTCTTTTGGTATGTAAGAAAAATCAGAGCTCGGCTCAGCTCACCCACTCCCTGTCCTTTGTAGAGGGCCTCGTTTACAGAAGAGGAAGTGGGCGTTGGTGTTTTCAGAAGCAGATCTGCTTTCGTACAAGGACAGATTGCATAAAGCTGTCTAGCTTTGTAGTCAGCAACTGCCCAAGGGCAGAATAGAGCGGCTCAGAAGCAAATCTTGAATTCAACTTCGTATTTTTTCAGGATCTTTCTTGATCTTCCAGCTCTTCTCTCTTCACTCCCACATCCCATGCACCAGGAGGCTTGTCCTAGGTGGGAGGGGAAAGGTCTTTTGCATCAGGATATTCAGTGATGTCACAGGCTCCTCGCCCAGCTGCTAGAAGTGAAATAAAGGAGGAAGGCAACTGACTGACGTTTTGGGAGCTGTTGCTTCCCGCTGGATCCAGAGGGGCGGGGGGTCTGTGTCTCCCCCAGGGAGGGAGGCCGTGGGAGGTGGGAACACAGAGCGGCAGAACGGTTGCCCAGCCCCTCTTTCCGGAGGTTTTGAACATCACAGAACTTCAGTTTGGGAGCTGATAGGTTATACTGTTGGGATACGTCAGACACATTCACATGCAGATGTGAGGAAAACATGGCAGAGTTTAACATTAACGACCAAGGATCAGCTAGCATTTTGGATTGTGCCCCCTACTGCCCTCCGTTTTAGGAGATGATCTGACACTTGTGAAGGAATAAGACTCCCAAGTTATGTCCTCTTTACAGTGGTACCTCTCAAGGTTGTTCTCCAGCTTAATTTTATCCATACACATTTACGACTTAGTACATAAATACGTTTTACAAAAATTTCTTCTGAGGTTTCAAGGAAGACATATTGGAATCTTGCTTTGGAAAAAGCTGGCTAGGGTAGGGTCTTTCTGACTAAAGATAGAAAACAAGTAACGGAAGAACTTTGCTTCAGGGCCTGGGAGTTTTGGATTGGTACGCCAATAATTTCAGTAATGAGCCCTATTACAGTCATTTAGTCCGATCCCAAAGAGCAGAAAGGTCCAAAAGATAAACAGCCAAACTCTTTGCCACTTAATTTTTAGAATCCTGTGTCTGTATTTTAACAGGAAATAAATCCACTTACTTCTCAATCACATTAAAATGAAAATGTTCATAAAAGCCGTTAAATGCTTAAGAAGCCTTCAGGAGCCTTTTTAAAAAGAGCCTTTTGACATTGTTCCATTTGCTGTTTAAAACGCAGAGCTGAGTTTTGGGAAGAATTAACTCTTGAGAGGCCAAATGGTTTAAGTAGGGCTGTCAGAAAGCCATGCTCTGAGAAGAAAAGTTTTCACAATTCCGGTATTAATAAGGACTCTGGTCAGCGAGGGAGCCATGGCTTGGGTTTTTGTGCTTTCTTAAAGGTCTGTACATAATTTCTCAGCTTGGTCCTGGTGCACTGAAAAGCAGTAGTACCCCCCAAACGGAGCATATTTCTAACAGGAACATTTTCTAGCATGCTCTCGAAATTTTAACAAAACCTGGCCTTCTCACTTCCTGAGAGATTTTCGGCTAATCTGTTTTTCAGTACCATATTAATAAGCATTGCACAGAATTATTAAACTTGAGGTATGTGTTTGGTTTTAAGGTCCAACCGGGATATTAGCCACCTCAGAGTCCAAATCCATGCCAGTGTTGGGTTCTGTATCCAGTGTAACAAAAACAGCCTTGAACAAGAAAACTCTGGAGGCAGAATTCAACAGCCCGTCCCCCCCAACACCTGAGCCAGGTGAAGGGTCGTGTAAATTGGAAGGATGCACAAGTTCCAAGGTTACATTTCAGTAAGTAATGATGCTCTTTACTAAGTAAGTGTGTAGAAGAATCTGTGATGACTAAACTGTGTGTTGCTTTGCTTTATTCCTCTTTAGAGAGATTTTGATCGGGTTAGCCAATAACTATTCTTCTTCCTTTGTTTTATGAGCCAACTTGTGATTCTGGGCTCCTAGTTTAGAGGTCTTATTCTGATCCAAAGCAGATACAGGTAAAGAGAATTCCTTCCCCTAAATTGGTTTGGTAATCAGGTTCTTCTTCCACACACAGAATTCACCTGGATGATAATTACTCAGCATCACAAGACACTTAATCATTCTTTCAGGATTAAATGCTTGGATCATCCCTCTTAATGATTTATGAGCAGTCAAGGAAGATGCCAGATCTTCCAGAAGATGCTAGATCTTCCAACGTACTTTGAAGGGGACATTTTTAGAACCTTGCTTCCTGATCCTCAGTGAAAGATGTGCCTTAATACTGCTCTCTCTTGAGAGTGAAGAGATGCTACTTAAAAACAGTTCTCGTCGAAGACTTGCTTTGGGAAAGTGGCACTTTGTCCAAGAGTTAATCTTGCTGTTGAATGTGTTTCAGACAGATCTGGTGGAGGGTCAATTTGTTTTATAACAGAGGCAAGCTCTTTTTGAAATTAGTCTAGTTTTACTGAAGTTCTCTTGCCAGGGTGTCAGCTGGTTTGCCGCTTGAAGAAAAGGAAGAGGTGAGACAAATCAGGTCAGCCGAATATTGTAATCATGGTTAATTAAAACCTCTGACTTCCTGTTCTCTCAGGAGAGAAAGAACCCCCCCCCTTTTTTTTTGTAGCTCTATCTGTCTTAGTTTAAAAGGTGAAGCCTGGACAAACGAAGTTGCAATTCAATTTAGATCTATTTTTGCCAACTGGTATTTTCTTCCGCTCTTGCATTTCTCTCCCTGGCCCTATTAACTTTTTCTCCCCCTCTTTTGGAATGAATGGCCTTCTTTCTTGATTTACAGTTTTATCTCATTTCATTGTGTTTAATTAAAAGCACACTTCCCCTGTGGTCATGTGTTTCCTTTCTTTTGACTGGAGTCATTTGAACAATTCTAACAGAAAGATGATCTATATTCATTCTTCATCTTTCCTATTAAATTTGTTTAACACCTAATTTGACATCAACAGTCTGGCTACATCTGAACCAATATCCAGACACAAAAGCAATTTGGCTGAGACAGGTTAGTTGCTGAGAAATGCTTCAGTGTGCGCGTATAGATTTTTTTCCCTTTACCATTTTATACAGATAATCTTAATCAGAAAATACTGCAACTCCTTCCTCCTTTTGTCTGTCTTTTATTCTCCAAAAGTAAGTGGAAATTACATTTCCAAGAAAGGAAATGAAATAATTGCAGGCCCAAGGTCTGCAAAATGTGTGTTGAATTGACAGTGAAAAGGATCCGTGTGTTGACAGACACAGTTGTTAGATGCCATAAAGGCCTAAGTGAAGCTCAATTTATTTCTCGTCTTGCTTGTTCAATGACTGCTTAAGAGACACATTTCAGTTTAATTTAGCTACTTAAAGCACTAATACAAATACTCGGTGCCGCTTTATTAACTTTTAAACTTTGTAACCCAATGCTTGATTATTCGGTTCTTGACATTCTTTAGCTGAAATAACTAATGCCATGTATTTTCATATTGACAGTCATTTAGCAAAGAAGAGTGCCTTTCTGAAAAATCTGTTTTTACGCATAATTAGACTATCCAAATGAATCCCGTTATTTTGTGTATGTACCTGGTAATTATTCACTTCCCAGACAGGCACCCACACTTCGTTCATTTATGATTAAACCTAGTTTTTTTTTAATGAGTAAAAGAAGTTTAACTTAACATAGTTACATGAAAGCTTTGAAAATTAAAAATCCTCTGATGTATCAGGATTCCCTGAAAACTGGTCTGGCTGCCCTGAACAAGAAGGGTTATTTTGGAGGCTGTTTCTGGCTGGCTCTAAGAAGTTCACTCTGTTAGACCAGCCGTAAGGTGGAGGCAACTACATTGTCTTATCTCAGAGACCCGGATGGTCAAAGCACTTGGAAATCAGATCAGCGATCGTAAAGCAAAATGTTACCTTTGCTTTTTACACTTGATCTTAGCCAAAAGGCCGAGAAGCGGTTACCTTTGCTTTTTTAAAACCGTCTCTACTCTAATGATCTCATCCTTGTTTTGATGTGTGGCTGCACCACCGTGGTGTTTCAGCCCAGTGGCATTTTTGGCTCTTGACGGGAAATCAAGGTCAAGGGAGGGTAACAGTCACAGTACCCTCTAGTACATACATTCATTTCTCTCTCTCTCTCTCTCTCTCTCTCTACACACACACACACACACACACCCCAGTCCCTACCACCCTGACCCACCCTCCATCTTCCTACTTTGGCCCCCCGTGGCCAGGTATCACTCCACCCTAGCCCTTTGCTTTTGCTGTCACTTCTGCCTCCTGTGTCCTCCCCGGTGACCCCCTGATTTATCTCATCTCCATCCTTTCTTTGCTCAAATGTCATCTTTTCAATAAGGCCTTCCCTGACCACCCTGTTTAAAGCTGTAATTCCTCTTCCTCTAAGCTCTGATTCTCCTCACCCTCTTCCCCTGCTAGAATGTAAGCTCCATGAGGGTAGGAGATTTTTTTTGTCTGCCCACTGGTGTATCTCAGATGCCTGGGAAAATCCTGGAAATTCTGTAAATACTTGGTGAATAAATGAATGAATGAGTACATTTTCAGTATCACTAAAACAGCAGAATGTCAGTGTATTAGAATACCCAGTTAGCCTGCATTTCCCCTGTTATTCAACAGTTCCACATATGCACAGGCTAAATATTGGAGGTTTTCCTGTGTTCTATGGTTGGCTTCTTTGGTTTTGTAACTTTTTTTGTTTTAATGCTCAGGGGTCATTTCCAGTCAGTTCAGTTTTGTATAACTTCTGCATCTTTGTACCAACACAAGATAAAGTTATCAGAGACAATAGCATGCCCAGTTTTAAAGGAAAGATTCAGCTCTGCTCACTTGTATGGCCTCAGGTACATAGGAAAAATTGGAAACCTACTAAGAAGGGTTTTAAAAGAGTAGAAACAAAGGTGTTTTCTGCATAAGATCTTCACTTAATGAGAAAATTATAACACCAAGCTATTCCTGGAAAGTTTTTTTCCTTTTAATAAATTCCAGAAAACAGCATATATATGTGTTCCAAATAATTGAGTAACTCTAGTCTGGTAAATTATAGAGCCAGAAATACATGGATTTATTTCCTAGGGACTCATGAGATGGCAGGAGTTATCTTTAATACTTAATTGTAAGGATTAATTAAAATTAACATTCTTGTCACCAGCCTAAGCAAAGCAAGGGTTTTATTTATTTCTTTTTCTTAAGAAAAAGGGAAAGGTAATCAAGACTTGGAGAAGCCCAGTTATTTCCATTTTAATAATAGCTTTAGAAATATTTGTGTCCTGTTAATTATTTCTAGTAAGTATATTATCTAGTAATAATATCTTAAATCTAATAGCGAACTTGAATTCCATTAATTCTAATTAGTTATAATTCAGACAGGAATGATAGTAATAATGTCCCTTCTATGCTATGAGAGATGAAGAGTTCGGCCAAGCAAAATAAATAAATCAAGAATACGTATACCCACACATAACCAACTAACCTGATTTTTGCTTTCATGCTTTTTCCTGTTGATTGAGAGTAAAAAATCTGACCTTGTTAAAATATTGAAGACTCAATGATCCAAGTTAATCCATGGGTGGGATGGTCAATGTAAAATAGAGAAAATTCCAAATTGTAGATTTTTTTTTTAAAGATAGTTGTTTTATTACTTTCGGAGAGCACAGGGTCAGAAGGACGAGGATGGTTTGGTGTATTCACCTGTAAAAGCCTGCAGAGCAGGGCGCGGTGTGGTGGGGAGACAGGCCTGAGCCTCCTCGTGTGTGCACAGGGCGGCTGGGGCATGGGGCTGCTGCCGGCACGGGAGCTCACCCTGTATCGGGTAAACGAGCGTCCTGATCTCGGGTTTGCCGTTTGTGGCCATTATGCCCTTAGGCAAGTTACTGAGCCCCGGATTCTCTTTCCTCGTGTGTAAAATGAGGGAGATAACACCTGCCTTGGAGAGTCGCCAGGCGGGCTAGAGAACATACGAGAAGTATTTCAGTAAATTCCTTTCCCGTCTTACATTAAAATCGTAATGTGAGGCCATGGCTGCCTCATCCAGGGCCAGAGCTGAGTTCAGAGTTTAGACACTGGACACCTGTGTTATTGACCGGGCCAGGTTTCCTTGGGAAGGTCATGCAACCTCTCTGTTCTGTTTTCTTTTTTGTGTGTTTTTTTCTTATCTAAGATCGGGGCAAGTAGATGAGGCACTGTCCAGACTCCCCCGAGAGCTCTACAACCTCAGTAATTCCTCACGAACGTAGTTGCTTGGTGAAGAAGTTCACAGTTAAGCCACAAAAGGCAGGCCCATATTTTCTGCCTGCAATGTGCCTCTCAGTGCAGATTGATGGTAAAACACACACAAACCAACCCAGGATTGTAAAATAATGTTTAAACTACGTTACGAGAGTTTACAAATCCAAATCAAAATGATTGTTATCCTTCAGAAAAGTACTCTTGGTGGTCAGGATACTTATTCCAGCCCTGTCACTGTTGTTCCAAATGCTCTCAGACCTGCCTGGATTAGAGGTATCTGATCACACAGATGGACAGCTGGTCCTACAGGAGAATTGGTGCCAGTATGTATGTATGTATGTATTTACATTTTATTTATGTGAGAGTCAGAGCACAGGCAGGGGGAGGGACAGAACAGGAGGGAGAAGAAGAAGCATACTCCCTGCTGAGCGGTGAGCCCCACACGGGGCTCGATCCCAGGACCCTGAGATCATGACCTGAGCTGAAGTCAGACGCTTAACCAACTGAGCCGCCCAGGTGTCCTGTGTGTCAGCATTTATTTTGGTAAAAAATGATATGGGCCATTTTGATCTCCCCTGTATGTTCAGTGTGTATTTCCAAATGACTTTGGCTTTTGAAAGTGAATTCGGTTTTTAAAAATAGCCATCAGTTTGCCACAATTGCAGATACAGATTTTTTAATGTGAATAGTATACGTAGATACAAGTGAAGTTGTCTTCCATTTAAGCCTGAAACATGTTAGCTGTGTTATCAGCAGAATGCAGGAGTCTGATGTTCTCAGTGGATACAGGTGAAGGAAACAGAAAACATTTTGGGGGAAAAAGCCTACAACATTCCACTGTATTTGGGTTTTCTCTTTTTTTAGTTAATATTTTTTATTCTTTACAACCTATATTATATGTTAAAATATATTCATATTATAACAATATCTGTCCAAGAGGAGAAGTACTTTAATTGCTCCAGGCAGGATATATATGTTGATTATAGATGAGACGATGGGTAATGGCACCATTTTCTGCTTTGGAAGCTCTGGGCTTGGAACTCGCTTCCACAATGTTTTACTGTTGTTACTCTATCTCACTAACATTTATTAAGCCCTGTACATTCATGTGTTATTTAATTCTTCTAAATGTACAGATTGGACAAAGCTCCATTTTACAGATGTGAAAACTGAGGCTTGGTGAGGCAAACACTCAGCCCACAATTCTATTCCTCATCAAGAGTCGGGTCAGATTTCATTTGAGCCTATTTCATTCTACCTCCAGAGCCCATGCTTCTCAACTACAGCCTACTGCGTTGAGCATATTGAGAGCTTGAGGAATGGAGGGAAGAAAATGACTGAAATATTGTCTTCTGTTAGAAGCAATGATGCTGCAGTTAAATCCCTCCAGCGCCCCCCCCCCGCCCCCACCGTGATCCTCACACCCTGCTCCTCTGACCTTGTCCACTCATAGGTAGTTCATCCCTTTGCCCCTCCCGTTCCTGAGGCTGACCTCACCAGTTGCAGTATGTCTTGCCAAGGGAAGAAAGTGTTAGTCGGTAAAACAATTCTGAAAAGGGGAGCCAATCTGAATTAGCACAAAGACTTAAAGAGTAGGCGAAAAGAAGTCATTTTCGTGTTTTTTGTGTCAAACGTCCAGTAAAAGAGGCAAAAGCCTCACAAATTTTGCAAATTACTGTATCACCAAAGCAGCCTCAGTGACTTTAGAATCTGTGGGCATACGTTTCATTTACACACTTTTTATTTTTTTGACATTTTCCAACATTTTGAAGAAGAATTTATTTCCCAGGAGTCAAAAATCTTGAAAATATCTGACTAATCGTTGGGTTCAAAAGGGGCTTTTTACTAAATCGTAATATAATATGATAATAGAGAGGTGAAGCACTGTGAATCCAGTTGTTTCAAAAACATACCTTCTATAGCCCAAAATAATTTTGTCATATCAACTTTATGCTGTACCTTCTTTTTTTTTTTTAAAGATTTTATTTATTTGACAGAGACACAGCAAGAGAGGGAACACAAGCAGGGGGAGTAGGAGAGGGAGAAGCAGGCTCCCCGCAGAGCAGGGAGCCCGACGCAGGGCTCGATCCCAGGACCCTGGGATCGTGACCTAAGCCGAAGGCAGACGCTTAACGACTGAGCCACCCAAGTGCCCCTATGCTGTAACTTTTTGAGACACCTCCATCTTGGGTCATTCACCCATTAGCTCCTTTGAGTTTGTGCATACGTGTCCATTGGTCATCATGTTTTTAGGCTGTAAACAGAGGCAGGACAGGTGGGCCTTCAGCATAGAGAAACAGGTGAGCAGATCTTCAGAGAGTCAGGCATCACAGTTGGGCAGAGGCCCAAGGTGGGACCTCGTGCTCTTGCCTCTTGCTTCTCTGTCTCTGAAGAGTGTCATGTACAAACAGGTGGGTCTTACTCATCCCTATTGAGCTTTATTCATCTGTGCTCACTTTTCCTATTAACACTTCCAGGAGGGTAAATGTCCTGACAATCATAGCTAAACAGGGCAGTCAGCCTCAAAGATGATGTTCATTTCATCTAGTTACTTCTATCACACCTTGCTTCAAGAGGGGAGAGAACCCATTTGAAAGTGGACTCAGGTTCCGTCATCACTGGTGTACCTCTCAGTGATTTCACAGCTGGGTCTTCATCTCTTGGCTCTCATTCTCAGAGACAGGGTAAAGCTGCACTTGCCAGAGTCTCTTCCAGTGAATGCTTCTCTCACTCATGCTTCTTTTCAACCCCAGATCTCCCCCAGAACTCTGAGCTTTATCAAACTTGTACTTTTTAGCCATGAGACAGGCAGCTAGCTTGCCTTTTTTTGTTCGGGAGGTCAAAACAGGCCACACTGTGCCCTACGAGAATTTTAAAAACAAAAGCCCAGGTATCATTGACCGGAATTCAGTTTCAGTAGAAAAATGTCCATTTCTGATGAAACCATTTTTATTATAATTTGCACTTAATTTCTAGATCTATGGTGTCTCTAAATATGTGTGTCTTTTGTCCCCATACAGATTTATTTTTGTAAGAGTTCATCTTGTTTGAGCCATTAACTGAATAGCAAAGGGTAGTTGATAAAAGACAAATTTTAGATGTCTCTCGGTTACTGTGATCAGTCAGACATTTCTATGAAAGAAAAAAACCTAATTGCCTTTCAGGTTTTGAATTAAAAGTAAGATTGATTTTATCATCGTTTGACCTCTAACTGGTCTCTTCAGTTTTATGTCATTATTTCCAGTGTAAAACTAATGTAGAAAAATGAAATTGAAAAGTACTGCTTTTTTTGTGTTGGGAGCTGGAGAATCTGAGCTTTTGAAATAGGTTTCAAATAGAAATTGAAATTCTTAACTTATTTTTAGGGAAACTTGGCATAAAATTCTTCTCCCAAACATTGACCTCAGCTGGAAATGAATTTGGCTGGTCATATACCTATTCCTTGAGAGAGGTGGGGTCAACATTTTGTTCAAATGGAAAACAGAGTTCTTTTAGTCCCTGTGGTGGGAGGGGTGGGTTTTCTTCCTGTTCTTTCGTCGCACACCATTGCCTCATCAACCCCTCCTCCTTCTCTTTGTGTGTGTGTGTGTGTGTGTGTGTGTGTGTGTGTGTGCGCGCGCGCGCGCGCGCGCGCATGGTGTGGAAGGGAGAATGGAGGGCCCCTTCCCTGTCCTTAGTAAACATTTGCTTCTGAGAAGAGACTACTAGCCAGCAGAATGAACCGCATGGAAGTTACTGCTTAATCTGATGCTCTTATACAATTAAAGGATTTGCTGTGCCCTCCACTGTAATCTTAGTGCTGTCGAATTGTGTACTCACACCGCAGGAAGCAGCTCTGCTCGGCAAAGCCCCGCTACAAAGGTTCTCCTTGTGTGCCTGTCCATGGATAATTAAGTCTTAACAACAAAATTAGCAGAACAACTGGATGTTCTGGAAGTTGAGATCCCCTCACTTCGTCTTTTTTTTTCTCCCCCCCACCCCCACCCCAGGAGTTATCCTGGGGACTGGCCAAGAGGTCCGCCTGTCAGTATTGTCTGACAAGTGTTCTGAGTCGCTGTACGGACACCTTCTTCCAGGTTAATTGTTGAGGCTGTATGACATCTAGTGTTAACATTCTGTTGAGTAAATCCCAAAACGACTGTGAAAAATGCTACTGAGTCATCCTCCAGTCTCTCAAAGGATTAATTGCCTCCTAACATTTGCCTCCAGTTGCAAACACCTATGATTTTAAGAGGCTTAGCATAAAATGTATCATTTCTGCAGAGAGAACCAAATTGCCTTTGCTACTTTGCAATTTTTTTTTTTTTTAGCATCTTTCAGTAGTCTCTGCAGTGTTTGTGTTTGCTTTTAGTTGTGTATGGTGGTGTCGAAGGGAGGTTTTTAATTTATTCAAAGAGAAGTCGCTGACTAAAACTTAAATGCAATTTCAGAGCTAAGAATAAATTGACTTCACTTCTAGAAGCCAATAAACACATTTCATTTGAAATATACTTTGTCCCCTCTATGAAAAGTGGCACACTGAATTCTCTGTGACTTCCCGTCTTAAAAAGAGAGTTTAAAGTATAAATTTAAAGAAAAGTATTTTAAAAATTATATTGTTCTGAAAGCCTAAAAATGAAAATGCAACATTTTACACATGGCAGCTCTTTTGAGGAGCCAGTGGTTTGGATGGTAAATTTTGTAGAAGACCATGTCTCTTAAAATGCTTCTTTTAAATAACATTCGCTTTTTAATAGCTGTGATCTGGATGGATTTTTTTTCATGGTGACTTAAAGTTGTGGAAAATTACAGAAAGCTTAAAAGGTAGCCCAGGAGAGTATCACACACATTTCAGAATCTTTGCCTGAGCTGAAATCCATCTTAGTTCCCGCTTTATCGGTGTTGATTTTGCTGGTGAGAACGGCCCTGGGTTCCTGAGCCTCCCCGGGGCCAGGGGATTTCGGGATCTGTGAATGTCCACGGTCCAGCGCACGCCAGGATCACAGGAAGTGGGACAAGTCTTCGGGGCGCGCACAGCAGTCTGAGCCGGACCCCGTGCACCGAGACCCCTTTGCTCCAGTAACTCCACTAAAGACAGTAAGGCTCCATGTGGACCCAGACATCTTTGCCCAGCCATTGTTACTCCCGTTAAGAAGGAATTCTTGTTATTATTCTTTAGGGCAAAGCAGCATCTGATAGCTGATGTCAGATTTTCAAACCACGGTGCTAATCTGTTGTTTTAACAATGGTGGGTTTTTTTTTTTCTTCATAATTTAAAATTATATCTATTTTTTCACCAGATGGAAGCTGACCCAAATCGAAAAACTATTCTTTGACCTAAAGTGGAGTTTTGAAAAGTATACACAAAGCCCAAAGAATCTAGCTTCGTTCTACCTTCATTATATTTGAAAGAATTGGAAATCATACAGACAGTTGCACCTTATATTTGAAACTCTTCTGGGAGATTTTGGACAAGTGTATTAAAATCTCCCGAAAAAGAGGGTGTCTGAGGGAAACAATGAACACCACCTCTGCTATAGAGCTGCTGTCTAGCAACTGCATAAAGGGCTTCGGAAACAAAGTCAGACTTATTTTTACACCAGGGGGAAAAATATAAAAACTGACTTCCTCTTTGGAGTTTTCCCAGGAAACTATTTTATAAAGACGAATTTAAATCTTTCCGTTTTCTGTCCTTGGAGGTGGTAAATATGATTGCGGCTTTATTCATTTTTATGGTAAATGAAACAGAGTTCAGACCGTCCGGCTGTGCGTCATTTGCTGGATGGCTGCCACCGACTAATGCAGACGTCCCACTGGGAGACCGGAGAAGAACTATACTTTGATTCACCAGATTGTGTTAAATAGTCCAGCTGTTGCGATTTGAAAGATAGTTACCTCAGAAGTGAAGTAGAAATGAACTTGGCATTTATGCCTCAAACCATTTTTATACTGTTGGGCAATCAGCTTTTCAGAGGTAGCATTTTATAAAATAACTCTCACCGCTTAAAAGTTTCATTCACTGTAATGTTCAAAATGTCCCACCTTTATATTATCAGTAAAATTAAGCTTGAGTGATATGCAGAATTTGCATGAAATAAGCATTTCCCCCTTCATTTCATGAGCTTTGATTGTATTCAATTGAGCTTAGAACCACGTCTATTAGGGCTCTTTTGGGCATTAGTTAATTTGAATTGCAGCCGAAATGTTAGCTAGAATGTTGTTGAATATAATTGGAATGTGGAAAGTTGATTTTGAAAGGAGTTTCACTGAATGCAAACAATGATGTGCTTTTTCAAAAATTAGAATGCTGCTCTTCCGTCTCTTGTAACACAGTCTGAGAAATCACGGAGTCCCTTTCTGAAAGTTCGGCTTTGGCAGTGCTGTTTACAGTTGTTCGGGAGCTTCTGGTACCCCTGTTCTTTGGAGTCAGGTCCTTCCTCCCACTGGCAAGTGGCCCCACATGCCCCAGCCCCACATTCCACTCCCTTGCAGCTGGGGAAGAGTAGCTGCTTTCTAAAAGGGCACCCATCTGGCTTCCTAAAGTGGCACAGATCGCTGCATTGTCTCTTAGCTTTTATTTTGCTTTTTGGTTTTTCTTTTTGTCTTGAAATAGCTCTTGAGCAAACCGTCTAAAATGATCTATGAAAATATTTTGAATGGATCATAAATGACTACCAGTATGTTGTGATAAGAAAAAAAAAAAAAAACAGGAAATCCAGACTCTAAGATTTTAGTCCTGTGTCTGCTCTTAACAAGGTGTGTGCCCTTGGGCAGATCAGTTAACTCACTATTCTTTGGTGTCTTCATCTGACAGATGGGAAGGTTGGACTAGTTCATGTCCGTAATGCCTTTCAACCTGAATAACACAAGAGTTTAGTCTTACTTTATGTAACACCTATGACATTTAAGTTTTACTTGGAGATTTTGTAGCACACAGGAGAAGATCTGCCATACTCTTCATGAGTACTAAATATTAATTCCTTATTTGTGGTCACTGCCCTTAGATGAAGAATTAAAGCAGAAAAATGGAACGGAATGATAGTCTACTATAATTCCTATTGAATTGTTGCATTTGAGCACCTGGGACTTTACGTTGGGGGAGAAGCTTTAACCTGCTAGAATCTACCACTGTGGCTCCCCAAAGCAAGGGTTCTTGGCACCGTCACTGATGGCACTCTCTGGCTCTTCCCGTGAGATAGGGATGGAGCAAGAGTGAGGCTGCAGAGGAAGGTCTCTCGTTCCAGGAGTCCTGGGCAGCTCCCCATGGGAACCAGGAATAGGCCTAATGTGTCAAATCCAGAGGAGTTACCAATCACAGAGGGAAAAAGGGCAAGGGATAGCTTGAAGGGACAGACTCTGAAAGATGCATCTGAAAACAGATTCAGAAAGACCTAAATCAGCAAACATGCCAAAATTAACCTGTGGCATCATTATCCTGTTTCTAGAAGAAGCCACTTTGGGTAAGAATTAGGAGATGGCTCCTAATTCTTGTTCTGATTCTGCCACTGATGAGCTGCATGATCTAGGCCAGGTTCTCCCCTCCAAACCCCATTTTTCTCATCTGTTAAAGGACCAGTTGGACTCAAACATTGCTGTAGCCCCTTTTAGCCTTAACCCTTTGGGATTCCAAGTCAGTGTTTGTTATCCTGGAGAAATCTGTTCCTCTTACTCTCAGCGCAGAGATTCAGAGAAAGTGCCCACCGTGCCAAGTTCAGCAATAATCAACAAAGGAGTTCTCAAATTGTAGCCTATGGGTGACTTAATGATAGATTAATCTGCAGTTGAGAAACTTACTTCAGGAAAGAAGAACAATTCTCTGGACAGAGACAATTTGAGGCCAATTTCATCCTGACTACACAAGGTTTCTGAGTTTTCAGTTCAGTCGATATCCAGTTGTCTTTTTGTACCTGTGCCCTGAGAACATCTCCTGGAAGTTTTCACCTCCAGCTGAGGCAGAAAGCTTTTTTAGGATATGTTCATCCCCCCTTCACTTGCAGACACACACGGGCATGAAAACATCCGTGGTAGTTCTGCAGAAGGGATGAAGGTCAGTATGGGTTGATGGAAGTTGCTCATCTTCAATGAGGTGAAGCTTCCTCTGTGTGCTTAGAGCAGACCAGCTGACTTAGTTAGCGGTGGGCTCCACCACAAGATGGTAGAGGCGGACTGGTAACTGCCACTGGTTGTGGCTTTGACTGGAACAACTCACTAGGCTGGCGCTTCATTTCCTAAAATCCCCTTGCCCCTTTGTTTCCAGGTTAGGGTTGACCACAAGAGAACTTTACATGAGATTTAGAAGGTAGAAGTGACATAGTGGTCATTTCTGTTTTGTTTTGTTCTAAAGGCTTGGAAGGTCCAGGTAGGGCAGGTGCTGCTACGGTTCATGGGAGGTATCACCTAGTTGGCCCACAGTTTTCCCAGATCCCCCCAGCTACTCCAGCTTTTCCAAATTTTAGACCAGGGACGTGTGCAGTTCCCTGTGAGGGGCTCCAGTGTGTCCTGCAGGCTGTCTTCATCGTGGGGGTTGGAGACTGGGAAGGACAGATGCACCTCTGATTTGTCTTCGATCTCTTGCCACTTCTCGCCCATCTTCCTGTTCCTTGCCAGAACTGTGGACTTCAGGCCCAGCCTCTGACGCAGAGGCCCCTGACTTCCCTGACTGCCTCATTAGCTCTCTCCCTTGCCTGATGACTAATTCCAACCGTAGAGCCCATGTCTCTCTCACGGTGGTTCTGCTCCTCTGCCTGTACCCTAGTGGACACTGTCTTCCAGGTATTGCCTGGGTCCGAGAAGGCCAAACCAGGTACCACTGGGGAAACCGCATCCCCTGTTGGTTCCCAGAGCATGGGTCCGGCCTCCCTCTCGGGCTCCTGGCCATCCCAGCCCTTTCACCACTGCCACAGAAGACAGCTGTGCGTTTGTGACCTGCTCATCATCAACAAGTGACAGTATAACCAGGCAGCCAGGGGGAGTGGTTTCTAGGCTTTTGGACACATTTCATAGTGCTGGTCAGAAAGTGAGAAGACCCTGGTCGTGGGTGGGGTTTGAGTGTTTGGTACCTGCGGCTGGATCCTGCAGGCTGCTTTTTCTCAGTAGATGAACATTTGTTCTGCTGTTTTTGTCTCATAAGAGAGACCTCCAGACCTATTCACACCAAAGCCTGGGTTTCCGAGCCTCTCACACTTGATTAGTATCCACTCGGTTATGCCACAAGTGGATCCATGCTAGGTGCTGGGGTCGAAGTGTGAACAAAGCTACACAGGCCCTGTTTCGTGGATGCTGACCTTTTATTTGAAGAGACAGACGTTAAACAGCTAATTACACGGTATTCCTTAATGACTGTGCTGAGTCCAAGAAGGGAGAAAGAGCAGGTGGTAAGGGAGTGTCAGACTGGCGGTTCTGGCCTGCTCCAGGGCTCAGGGAACAGTAGCACCAACTGCAGGGGGTGGGTCGAGCAGTGGGCTCCCCACTACATGTCCTGATGTCCAGAGGTGGGACGGGGGTGTGCTGGTTCGTGCTTAACATTTTAGCATTTGCCAAGAAGACCAGATGCATCTGAAGAGCCCTTGTCCTGCTTGCTGCACACCCCTCAACCTTCAGGCCCCAGGTCAGTAGCCCAGTACCTTCAGATGGTGGCCTCTGACCAGGACTCCTGAGAGGAGTAGGTGCCAGCAGCCTAATTTCCTGACACATGGCAAGAGAACACATGGACATCTCTGTGTTTTACAAGGAGACTGTCACGTAGCTTGAGAAGCAGTATCTTCTTGCATCAGAATAGAAAGAAAGAAAGGAGGTATCCGTGGAGAAAGAAACTGCTTCTGAAATTCCTTAAGAAATTTCTCAAGAAACGTGAATCTCCGTTTTAGAAAAAGTTTACGGTCACTCAGCGTTTTAGCTTATTCTCTGGATTCTTCCGTCTGCCCTAGCTCCTCCCTCACCCCTCCCCGGTCGGACCAGCTTTCTTCTTGTCAGTAATGGCAGGAGCGGGCGCGCCTTGCAGCTGGCCCTCTGTGATGGGGGGTGGCTTGCTTCCCTCAGCAGTGCGGTCTCCTCAGATGTCCCCAGGGACAGGCGGAGGTGGGGTGGGGGTGGGGGTTAAATGGCTCCTTCTGGCGAAGTGAAGGTGGGACAGGAGTCTGGGCGGCAGGCGGCGGGGAGGCCTGCACGCGGCACCCAGGAGCTTTGCACTTCTTGAGAAGAGTGTGTAATTAAGCAGGTAGGTGCATTTGGCTTTTTAACACTTCCATAGCTAATTGCTCTGACTTTTTCCGCCTTCTTTCTTCTGGCCTCGTGCTCCTAATGTCATCTAATAGCTCCTTTTTCTTTTAATGGCTGGCACCTCAAAGACCACTTTGTGCATGTTAATTAGACTTAGAGCATTTGGGGTTTTTTTGTTGGTCTGAATCCAGGAATATGAAAGCCAAATATTTTCTGTCTCTGCTTTTTACTGTTTTGTGTAACTGTTCTTCCTCCAGGCCTCTCAGTAACGCCGGATGCAGGAGCGAGTGCTTTGGCCGTGAGCAACAAGCTGGACCCGTTGTAGTTTTAGATCCTGTTTCCACACACAAACCCCAAACCAAAGACCAGGTCACTGAAAAAGATTCCACTCAGTGCAAGGATGGCGAAGATGAAATGAAACCAGAACACAAAGAAGACGGCATTGACAAAATGAGAGACACAGACAGCTCCCACTGCTGATCCGTACACTGGAAGGCTGACAGGTGTACAAGCCCTTTCCGACGAGTACGCGATCAGTTCTGGCGTATTGGCAAGCGCCATAGACATTCTGTTCTTGTCACTGTACTCAGAATGCAGGCTCTTTTCTGGTGTCACTTTTGTAAGTAATTTGCCTATAAACATAAGTAAGTTCAGCAAAATACACATCCTATGTAGGTTTTGTTTTTCTTCCTAGGGATAAGATGTTTTTTCTCGAATTACTGTATTGTGACTTCTTTTAGAAGGTTACAGAAAATTCAGATGTCTTATCTTTTTAGGTAACATGCATACCACTCATCAAGTGTAATGCTGAAAGTTTGCAGCATTGTGGATAAGTGGATAAACAGAACTGACCAACTTAAGGTGATTTAAGAGCCCCCCCCCCCCCACAGCAGCTTCTGTTTTAGGTCTGATCTTTGTTGGAGAGAGAAACTACAATAGTGTGGAAATGGTGAGGCGCTGTGGCGTACAGATTCCTCTAGGATATACCGAGCTGAACTTCAAATTCAGGAGCTGCGGACATCAAACCAGCCCTCCCAGAGTCCAGGCTAATAGCACGCTTTGTCAGCTGTGGAACGGGGAATGTGCACCAGTGACTGTGTCCAAAGCCTCCCAAGGACTCCAGTGGGAATGCGCTGGTGGCTCAAATGCAGAATGGAGGGGAAAGTCCCAACCTTGGGTTTCATAGAGTATTATCTTAGTAAAACATGTGCTCTGTGCTCCGAGCTTGTTGTGTTTTCTCCCGTACTGAGTAGCACCAGTACCGTGGTTTATCGCGATTCTTCTGTACAGTGACAAGAAGTGACAAGCACACAGTTTTCTTGCTTCACTGCTGTTCTACATTACACAGGTTTGTTGTGTGTGTGTTTTTTCTTAAAGAAATTAAGTGGTAGTTAGTCTCTAAAAATACAGTGTTTCAGTCTACCACAGTGAATAAATAGAAATGTAATCAGGGATTAAAAAAAAAAAAAAAAACTTACACAGCTTTTTCCAAGTTGATTGTTTCCAAATTGGTGTTGATTTAAAATAAGTAGTAATGTACTTGAATGCATTTTTTTATGACAATGATTCAGTAATGGTAATTTTACTATTAAAGAAAGTGAAAGGTTTAGTTTTGTTAGCGTGGCTCAGCATGTAGCTGTCAGGTGTTTCTCACCTAAGGGCAAAAGAAAATGATAGTAATAACGGCAGTTCTGTTTTCTTTTTGCACGTGTGCTAAGCGTAGGCTTGAAGAGGCGGGTAGGCAGGTAAATCAGTATACTTCCTAAATTTGGAGATAATTATCCTTCCGTAGGTTTGTTATGCTTGACTGTTTCCATGTTCTTCCAGTGATGATTTTACAGTTACTTATCGGTTTACTCATGGGGAATTAAACTGTAATGTTTTCCAATTGTAATTTTCCTAATCGAATAATACAGCTATATGATATACTAACTACAGACTGCATTAACTCTTAAACAAGTTCTGTTAGGCTGTGATTTGAACTCTCCTCGCCACACTTATTAAAAAGCACTGACAATTTCCCACTAAAGGTCCACTGTGGTTATTGACGGTTTTGGTTGAGTTCCCCAAACTGGTCACTCTTTAGTAAAAAAAAAATTGCCTAAGAGTCGATAATTTTAGTAATTGTTAGTACTTTGCACCGTGGTTTATTCTGAGGAATTTTATCCCGTGTTTCTTCATGCTCTCCTTCCTGGGTCTGTCATGAGCCTGCTGGCAACGTGTTTTACATACACTTAGGAATATAAAGACGCACACAGACTCGTCATTCCATATTTCATCCCACACGTCAACAGGATGACGCACTTATGAAAACACTGTCGTTTCCAGGGTGAGGAGGTAACCGCTTGGTGAGATGTGTTGGCTGGGCCAGGCAACACTTAGTACCTGGTGTTCGAAAGTGTGCTTGCCTTTTCCAAGTTGCTTTCTTACTTCACGGTGATCACAAAGCGTTGAGAATTAGTTTGACAGCAAGGTATCTGGTAGAGGATTTTACTCCCCTTGTTCTGCCAGCAGTATTACTTTTCACATCAGTTTTGAGGAGGTTTTGCCCCTGCTGGGGTGCCCTTGTCAGCAAACAGTCCAGAACGGGAAGACACAGGAAGACTAGGGCTCGTATCTGCAGGGTACATTCTTAGCTATTTGCACAAAAAAATTGTAAATGAGTGAAAAGGAAGGGTGGCGTGGCTCTGGTCACTCACCAGCAACTCCTCTTTCCTCACCTTCTTTGTTAACACATGATGTGTTGGAAATGGAATAGTGTAGGTACAAATGGTGGTTCGTTATCTTTCCAGACCACCGTAAGGTTGTAGGTTAGGTGAAGGCTAGTCCATATTACAGAATCCTGGATGATTTTTCTGTGTGTGTTGAATTGCTTTCATCATGGAACAACGTCAGCTTATTTGGCAGTACTCTGTGGAGAGGGGACAGCTGTCCGTCGTCATCACTAACCTTAGAAGGATCATCAGACAGCCTTTATGTAACAGATTCGATTGGTTTGGAAGTTTCTTCCTGGCACTAACATTCCCCAGTCCTACCGTCATTGATGTACATGGGGTATGAGTAGTCTCTTTTACTTCTTTTATAGATAATAATTTCTATGTAGTGTATGTTACATGTTTTATACCGATGACGTATTAACATACATGTATGGAGAGAGAGAGAGAAGATAGAAGTAGAAACTGTGTTCATCACTTTGAGAAATTAGAATGTTCCCTCTCCGTTGGTGACCCCAGTCCTCGAGTGAGGAAAAGGTGGATGGGCTGTGCCCTGTGTTGAAATGAAAGCCCTGACCTGGTTGAGATAATAAATGACCTCTTTGGTTAATATTAATTTTGTTACTGACTTAGTTTGTATATTTTTGCTCTGGTTCCATTCATTTAATTATAATTCATGTTATGGTTCCAGGGCAGACTCTCCAATGATCTCCCCTGTTCCGTGTGTGTGTGGACGTGTGCAAAGGCTACGGGAACACCCAGTCATGTCCCTCCTGCCTTTAAAATGGATTTTCCAGGGGCGCCTGGGTGGCTCAGTCGGTTAAGCACCTGACTCTTGATTTTGGCTCAGGTCATGATCTCAGGGTTGTGAGATCGAGCCCCATATCTGCTTGAGATTCTCTCTCTCCCTCTTCTTCTGTCCCTCCCCCCACACTCTCTTTCCCTTTCTCTCTCTTAAAAACAAAAACAAAAACAAATGAATTATCCTTCCTGTTTCTCATACCCCATTACATGTTGCTAAGCACCAGGACAGGCAGTAGCAACCACAAACTGAGACACAGTTCTCGCAACTTAGATACCAACCAGTCCTCCTGCCCTGGGCTGTGAGAGAATGTGCCCCTGAGCCAATTTCAAATCACTGCTATGAGCATAAGGCCCTGGCTTTACCATGAGGCCATTAAGTTTCCCTCTGGGTACTCTTCAAAAGGAAAAGTTCTCAGTGTACTTAGTAAAAACTTACAGAATATATCAGGAATCTCAACTTAGGCAACTCTCCTACAGGTCAGTATATAACAATTTTTATAATTCTGGAGGAAAGCAAATGGTAACTTTTAAACAGAGAAGCTAAAATATATAAAGCGGTAGGACATTATTATATCTATAGGTATGTGTTCGAATAAATTTATTTCTGGTACTTTTCTTCTATAACCCTGATACTGGCTTAACAAGAGAGGCACTTCGTCAGCCTGTATGATAGATCGTTTTTAGTCCCCTGTTAGATGCTGTTGCATAAATAATTGAGCAGTTAATTACCTTAAGAATATGTATCCATTTACTGATGGGTTTATTCATTTATACTACCTTCTTTTTCCAAAAAGGATCTTAGGACACCCATAAGCATGTAAGTAATATAATAAAGATGAAAATTTAGAAAGAGGAGGGAATCAGGGAAAAGGGAATTAAGGGTAAGGAAGTAAGAAGCTGTTTGGCTGTTAAAAAAACTGAAGTTCTCACACTTCTTCCTGTATGAGGCTGGCCACAAAAATGTGCCTGTGCTTTCGGGCACCAGTACTCAGCTGCGCCGAGTGTGCGCTCAGCAGCAGAGGTACTGGACTCTTTTACTAGGTCGTGGCCCCCCAAGTGGACAGGAGAGCTGGTACACAAACGAAATCCCCATGGAAATGGGATGTCTGGAAGACCCAGGTCACAGGTGTAATTTCGGGCAGAAATACGACATATCGATGTTACCAAACAGTGAAATCACAAGAATAAAAAGAGTACATTGGTTAGGGATGTTGTCGGGCAAAGCCAACGTGAGGACACACACGGGTTCTGCGGGTCTCCTGTTAGTGGTGTGGCCGAAAGCCGGTCTGTCCAGAAGACGCTCATGCTTTGGCCGATGACTCCATCACTTCTGTGGGGAAGACGGGCTCCAGGAGCTCGGGCAGCTCACCAGCCACGGTGGCCACAGCCTCGGGTGCCTTGGTCCCCTTTTCAGCTTCGTCATTCAAGGGAAAAGTGTGTTCTCCATTGAAACCTACTCAACAACAACAACAATAAAGTTTAGTGTAAAATCCAGTGGTGCGAAGTTTGATGTTTTTTGTTCTGTGATGTAAAGGAGACTATCTTCAGAACTGCCCAGAGGCGTCCCCTCACCATTAGAAAAGGTCCCGGGACCATTTAAAACTGGGCCTGACTTTGTTCAGACGTTAACTGTACAGTACACTTGTTTTGCTCAGTCTGCATGGTGCCCTTCTGGAACATTTGGTGTGCAGTGGACTTTGGGCAGAGGCTTAGCGGAAGAGGAGCGGCCAGTCCACTACGTGAGTACAAACCATCGCCAACTAAGCATTCCCACGCAGACGACTGCAGACTCAGTTCCAGTCGGGTCCATGTGGGCAGTGACAGTGCTCAGTTAATAGCTGAGCTTTTACAGGATTTCCTACTTCTCTCAGTGGGGAGATCTGTCTTTCCAGTTCTTGGTCCCCTTCCCATTTATCGACCACTGTCAGTAGGGTGTATTGACCACAGGCCAATGACAGAGAAATTCTCATCACAGGCACACCTCCGAGATCCCATCGGTGTGGTTCTGGACCACTGCAGTAAAGTGAGTCTTGAGAATTTTTTGGTTTCCCAATGTATATAAAAGTTATGTTCACACTATGCTGTAGTCTGTGAAGTGTGCTGTAAATAGCATTATGTCTAAAAAAACCAATGTGCCTACCTTAAATAAAAATACTTTATTGCTAAAAAATGCTAACCATCATCTGAGCTCTCAGCGAACCACTGATCATCATTTTTTGCAAGAATGAATAAAACAAGACACAGAGACGTGGAATGAGCAAATGCGTTGGAAAAATGGTGCCCAGCAATTTGCTCGACGCAGGGTTGTCACAAACCTTCATTCTGTAAAAAATGCAGTGTCTGAGTAGTAAAGCAAAGTGCAATAAAATGAGGCATGCCTGTAATCTGTTAATCTAGTCCAGAATGCCCAAGGCTTGGCCCTGGCCCCGAGGGAGGGTCTGGGCCTGCGGGTCACTGTCCTTTCTCATGCGTGGAAGCAGCTGTTTCTCTTGTGGTGAAGTCTGGCTGGAAATGTGATGGGCCATTTAGGAATTTAAGGCTTTCACAAGTCAGGATGACATAAAAAAAAAAACAAAAAACCACCAGGTAATACGTAGGAACAATATGATTTTACCTATTTGAAAAAACAAGCCCTGTGTCACACACTAAACAACACAAACTAACTATTGATTGCTCCTGAAGGATCTCTCAATTATATTTTTATTTTCTATGAAGCTTAGGGTGTGTTTCAAGGTCATAACATACGTTAAACATGACAAATTCCTAATTACAATTTCTATTGGCTTCTTTATTTTTTCAATGTATATCCTGAGGCCCAACACAGGACTACTTCCTTGCTGTCATATGCAAGAACGGGTTTGCCCTACACTACAGGCCCTAATACGTTTATCATTTAATAGATTTCATGTATAGCATCCAAGAAAATTTCATACTTTGCCAACACTACTTAAACACTTTTTTCCCAGCGTAGTGATTTGTTTATCCTAAAATGCAAACTATTTTTAGAATTACAAAGACAATAACTTGGTCTCTTTAAATATCTCTGTGTGCTATGCACCTGCCTTTGGCCATCACAGTACTGTGAAGGGTAAAAATGCATCTTTGGGGTATTTTTCTCCAATTACCCAGTACACAAGTTGCCTTCTATGCATGCAAATTTGCAGAGGTTTGACTTCCTAAATGATTGGTTCGTTTCTCTTGAGACCACAGCCTTATTATGACGTTAAACTTAACATGCCGTCTGCTTAAGTACAAGGAGTTGTTTTCAAGAATCGTCAGGATAACATCTGCCTTTAGCTTTTCAGGGGCTGTCAGAGAGACCTTAGCTATAATTTGGACCATAACAAAAGGTAGGCTTGGAGATTCCAATCAATTAATTCTATTGAAAAGCACCATGCAGCTTATTCATCAAGAAGAAGGGCGAGAGTTTGAAACATCCAGGTAAATAGATAATCCATTAAGAAAACAATGCACATTGCGGCAAATGCCAGCCTAGTTTTGTCAGCACTTAGTTATGGTCTTTGGATTCCCCTGCCCTCCTGCCGAGGGTCTCCTATTCCCCTTCTTCCAATCTTTGTTCTCTTATTCATGGCTAAGTGAAAACAAAACAAGGAAGCAGCACGTACCCAGTGTTCCATTCTGGACAAGTTCTTCCTCTATAGTAAAAAGGCGGTTGTACTTAGTCACCCGCTCGCCACGAGAAAGACCTCCCAACTTGATAAACTGGACACCAAGTCCGATTGCCTTCGGGGGGTAGGAGTGGGGGGACAAAATTGATATTAAACAAGAACTCAACATTTTGCTAAAATACAAACAGTTCTTTAGGGAGAAAGGGCACTGGCACTGTGCTGTTTTGGTTTTTCTCTTACAACTTAGTATTCTATCTTTATGTAGGTAAGGTGGCCTGCTTGCAAACTGAGAGTGGCAAAAGGTAAACAGCATGACTACATATCAGATGCTTTACTAGTCATGTGAGCATGCTGATTTTATCTGAGAATGGTCTGGCCTTTCTTGCTTCATTTTAGGCGGTAAGATTGCAAGTGCACACCCCAGCCGTTTAAGTGTGCTCATCATTTTCCCAGGACTTCAATTTTTCTTCTTTTTAAAAGTTCAAAGATTAGCTCTTTGCAAAAGGTAGCTGTCTGGGAGGAAGCAAGTCTATTTCATAAAAGGTTACATGACTTTCTCCACCAAAGACTGCATTTCTCTGAAATACCAATTCATGATAAAAGCAGTGTTTTGGCAATTCTGCAATTGACCAGCTTTCAGTACTTACCAAATCGACTAGGCTGTCATCAGACGACTCTCCTTCTGTACTTCCAAAGACGGCGATGTGCTTCTTACCTGTGAGCAGAGGAATTCTTTTCAGATTTAGATGGCATAGAAACAGTGAGCATAAGGGCATATGTATGTATACACACACACACACACACACACGTATATATGTGTGTGTGTTTATGTGCATATAAATACAAATACACACACACACACATATGAGCCTCTGGAACCAAAATTTAAAACTTGCCAAGATTTATAACTTTCCTGTGAAGAGTCAATGATTTGACCACCAGAGAATTCTGACCTAAACATTTGTATTTTTACTACCCTGGTTTTATCTGTTTATCTCTTTCCAGTAGCTCAGATGCTAAATACTACACGAATGCCAAATTTCATCAAATTTAAGATACCAGAAATTGTAAGACCTTTAGGACCACTAAAGGGGGAAAATGCTCAGATTAGATTGACCTGTTTCTAGGACCACAGCTGTAAGACATGACTCCATCTTGTCCATATTCACTGTAGAAAAGTGTGCACCTATGAGAGGTGCAAGGGCATCATTTGGGGAGCTGATAAGCCTTATTGGATTTCGCAATTCATCATGTAGAATTAGATTCAAAAGAATCTGTCGTTCTGAATGTTAACTTATTAGAAGAGCAGTGTTGATGGTCCTTAATCCAAATTTGAGGAGCTCAGAACCCCTTGAAGTTTGCCACGTCTACAAAGAATGCCAGCCCCAAGGTTCTTTCTCCAGAGACGGTGTTTGGTGTTTTTGAGGCAGGGGCTATAGTAGCAATCCAAGGTGAGTGACAGCATGCCTGCTGAGTGGTGGCCCCTGGAGGAAAGGCCAGGGCTGGGGCCTCCCATCTATCACCTACAGGAACGCCCTCCCTGGGCCCTCACCTGGGCCGTCTGCAGCACAAGGGACACAGGCACACTCCATGACATTCTCTGGCACCAGCTCAGGCCCCTGGCCGCCAGCCTGGCTCTGAGCCCTGCTCCAGGTCTTAGACAAGCCTTCTGCCTAGTTCCTGAGACCTACTCACGTTTCAGGCACTGAAAAAGACTCCTGTGAACTCGGACTTTATAGTCCAGTGGGGGGGGGCACCAGACATTAAATATTCGTACATGTAATTGTGGCCAGTACTACAAAGAGAAAGTACAGGGAGCTATGAGGGCTTTTCAGAGCAAGCAGGTAGGGGTGGGGGAAGCCAGGAAAGTCACATATATCTGAAAAGGTTTCCTTTAAGGAAAGACGTGAAGGATCAGGAGTAGTTAGCTGAGTAAATGGTACAGGGCAAAGCATGTTCACAGACCTCACACTGGCAAAGAGTTTGAAACTTGTGAGGAATTTTTAAAAGCTCAGGGTGGGAGAGTGGGGTCGCTGTCCTGTGGTGTGAAGCTGATAGGGCACTGTCCTCAGCCACACCTGTGAGGCAGCTCCCCCTGAGGGGGGCGCTCCCGGACTGGGACTGCTGTTGGGACCACTGGGAAGTCGATCGGTGAGCTATAGCTGCAAATTGTCTCCCAGTAGTAGAGCTCTCACAAACGGCTGGAAATCTGCTTTTCTTCCAAGATTCACACCATGCTTTTTATTAACTGACAAACTGCATCTTTTTGGCTCCTTGTGTAACCAAGCTAAGTTCCTTATGAGTCTTGTAGACCTATACTTCTACTCACTGTCAAGAAGATTGGTTATTTCCACCAAGTCAGACATCGTAGTTTGGTTGGTATGTTTGATGATCAGCCCGCTGGATTTGGGGGTGCTGATGTCACCACCCTCTAGAAGTTTCGAAATGCTTTTGGATGCAGCTCCTGCAATGATGTAACACCTGGAACCAAGAGCATTGCAGATGCTGTCCCACTGTTCAGAGTCCTGGGTAAATATTTAAGAGCCGATCGTTACAATGGATTAAGCATGTCACAAAACAACAGGAAACCTACAGCTCCTCCTCGGAGTTAAACACCTTTCTGAGATCCACAAAACAGTTTTCTGTTGTTTCTGCGGCTGAATGATGCCTGAACCACAGCCACACGAATTAACTAGCTTCATTCAACAGAAACTTCAAATGATTAAATTTGAGCTTAAAGATCTGATGGATAAAATGTTTAACACACAGTAAATGCTCCACATTGATTCGGAAGTCCTTTGAACCCAAGCTATTCCTACCCACTGAATTATCCATAACACCACTAACAACTGGCGGGCCAGAAGATTCTACTGTTCTTTCTGGTGAACAGACAACAGAAGGAAATGAGCCTGGGAGGGCTCTGGGCTCTCCTTCTCAGCACTCTCGTTTTTCCTGGTGAGACCATCCCATGAAATGAAATACTCAGTGTTTTTTAACTGATGATCTACGAAGTCTCCCACGCCTCTGTACCAGATTCGGACCTATCCCACTAGAGCCTAGCCCAAACACGGGCCATCTTGCCAAAGGAAAACCAGCTGAGGCCAGAGCCCGGGGACAAGGCCTGGAAGACGGAGGCCGACAGGATAAGGAGCTCGGCGGCGGCTCTGCGGGCGCGGGGCCGGGGCGCAGCGGTGGCGGGGCCGCGGCGCAGCGAAGCGCTGGGACCCCGAGCACGGCAGCTCTCTTCTCGGGCCCCACCCTCGAATCCGGGCCTGGTCTCCGAGAGGGCGGGTCTGTTCAGTGTATCTAGTGGTTCTCTCCACGCCGTACTGCCAAGAATTTAAGTTTTGGAGTCTCCGTGCGTTAGGGAGAGCGATGGCCTGCTGCGGCATGCGAACAACTACAGCATGGGATGCTGTAGCTCCAAGAGATGGAAGAACCTCACCATCTGGAACCTTTTTTAAAAATCCGGCTTTGCAACTTTCCTGCATATGTGGTAAGTGGGTGGAGGTTGGGCACACGGGGCCTAGCCGAGGTCAAGTTTCTGGTCGTATTAGCACAGGTGTGGGACGGGCCCACTGGCAAGTGGCTGGCTGGCTGTCCCCGGGCTGCTCGTGAAAACACGGGGGCCGCCCCCCCCCCCCCCCGCCCCGCCCCAGTGCCCGGGAAGAGCTTGTTCATTCTGCACACAGGCACACTCCCAGGCCGTCGTGCTTGGGCTCTGTGTTTGCTTACTGCGTGCCGCCCTCACCTATGCTGAAGAAAAGCCCCTCCGCCCCAGCCCAGATGGCAGTGTTTCGAGCGACCAAGCCAAAAGAATGAGATTTTGCTCTGTGCTGTTATAAAATTCAAGGTGAATCCCGTTACCTCCTTCCTGAAAGGATCGATTAAGGCGATAATTGAAGGGAACCTGTCGATCAGATCCATGTACAGGTCAACCATCTCCGCTGCGTTTTTGTGTATTCCCAGCATCACTTCATACTTCCCTCTACTCTGGCAAGCGGAATACAAACAATACAACAATAACAAAATAAAGATAAATGAGGAATTCCTCAAAGGCGAAAGGCTGGATTCCCATTCGTGTTTATTCATTGCCTACGAAAGATTGTACATGTTCTTTTTGGGCCGTATTCCTATGAGACATCTGTGTACTTTTGTTTAAATATCTGTTAAATATTAGCCTGGGGAAATGAAGTCACCATTCCTCTTCATGCCCCATGGAGCTCCTCCCACGGACTTCAGATGAAGCCTTCTACGCAAAAGACCAGGTACACAGTAGCGGGGCACTAATTTCTTACTTAGGCTTGCGACGGGCCAGCTACCTGGCTGCTGGGGTCCTCGGGCAGTAACATGAATTTATAAAGCAGGACAGCAGTGCCTAGCTTCCCACTCACCAGAACCCACTACCATTCCGCTCACAGTAAACAAACAGCTGGTCTCCTGTACGGCGAATATCCTAAAATTTGAAAGTAGGGCGAAGCTTTGGAGATACGAACAGCCACTCTGAACTGCCCGGTGACCCATGTGAAGGCATCTCCTTCTCAGGTAGTGTGCATGCTCTACCAGCACCCATGTGGTTCCGAAGGAGTTCTAGTTCAACTCCATTCATTTGAAGTCTGGAAAGCACCCCCGTCATCAAGAATGGAAGTAAACGGGGCTAAAGGATCGAGTGTCGTCTCTGCAAAACCTAGCACGGATTTCCAAGTCTGTGTCGGGGGATGGCCCCTGGGTTATTCAGGTACCGGGAAGGAGGCAGGAGGGAACAGAACGACTGGTTTGCTAACGCCTTCCTGCTATGGCTACCAATGGAATGGATCCCATTGGAATTGAGCAGGTTCCAAAGAAATCCATACTTGAAAGGATTTTATACTTTTCTCAGATTAAAAAGCAGCCAGAACTTTGTTTCTTTACTGCAAAACCTTGAAAATCCTATCTTGTCAGTAAAGAAATGCTAATGACGTTGAATTAACATTGTAAGAATTATCTGATATCAAGCTAATACATTTCACTGAATATAAGCAAAAAATACCCATTCCAGCCAGCACTAGCAGTCAGTATATTCATAGTTCTTGGTATACGTTGCTGATGAAAACATGCAATTATTTTTCGTAATAGTATGTCTAGGAACCAATCATTATGTGGAGAATAGGAAATTACATTAAACATGCCTTCATGCGTGTAGTATCTTTAGAAAAGTTAAAAGGGCTTAGAAGTCAGCTGAAACTTAGGGTTCTTATATGCTGTTCAAGTTTTCCTTTGAAGTTAAAAGAATTGCAAATTAAAGCGGAGTTGTCTTTGGCCATGTCCCCTGAATTTGACATTGATTACCAAGTCACCACAATGTCTGTCAACACGCTGGGCATTGTATACAACACAGGCTCCGCATTTGTGTATTCGAAAAAGGGAAGTATGTGTAGAAGACAGACAACTTTTATCAGTTTTGCGAATATGCCAGCTTCCCAGGTTGAAAGGTTAACTGCCGCTCTGTTATCCTAAGGAGGTGAGGACTGCAGCTTTTAAGAAATGAACCCGTTTTCCATTCTTTTTTAAGTAATTGCCCCCACGTGGTGTCGTCTCTGGGTGAAGTTTAATCGCTAAAGCTCTGTCCTCCTAACCCAGGCTGTGGTTAACACTGTGGATGGGCTTAACTGGATAAAAATATATTCTCCACAAATGTCAACAACTTGGAAATATTTTTATATTTAAAAAGTGAGTCACAGCAGAAACTCAGAACCACTTACTTGGCCAGAAGGGCTTACCAAGTTCCAGTTACAACGGATCCATTTTCCATGCTTGACAAATTCAGCATCTACCAACCAAATGAGTGAACTCAGCGGAACATACCAGTTTGTTATTTTTCAATCGCTCTCACAGTTGCAATGTAAGCAACCCATTTTAGCAATTTTTGTTACAGAATTTCTGTATGTAATTATTTTGACATTTTCTGTTAATTTTTAAAATTTACATGGTTATGTTATTTTCTGGTCATTAGCTAACCGGGCTTTCTCGACTCCATTTATATGTGGAACCCTCACACAATATTAATAAAAGCAATAGGATCTGTTTGGAAAATATTCAGATACATGTTTCTTTCAAGTTCTAATTTAAAAATGATAGGACCGAACAAAAAAGTAAGTGTCCTGGAGCAGAAACTTACATAATCCATCAGCTCATGTGCAGCACAGTTGATGGCTAGGTGCAGGTTTGTGCCCATGTCCAGCCCCAGGTTCGCACAGATGCCTTGTATTAGGATCAGCGGCTGCTCTATGGTGTCGTAATTAATGGTCAAACAGCCAAGATGGGACATCTTGCCAATGATGGGCTGCTATAAGACCGAAAGCAAATGATGCATATAAATATAGAGCAGTGAAGGTCTTGGAGCTTCCTGGTTATAAACTAGGCACTGCTGATAACCCGACACAGCGCTCTAAACATGTGGTCCTCTGAGTCTGCCTTACCCTTATGTCCAGGTGTCCCTCATCTCTGCATGACCTTTGGGCATATGATTGCCCAAAGTGTCTGGAGTAATTTTCCTACCTCCACGGTTTCAGGCTTGACCTGGGAACACTCTTGTCTCTCTGGTGTGCTGTATAATGTCTTGGTCAGCTGTGTCACTGTACACAGGCTGCCCTGAGCCGCAACCCCGAAGTGGGCGGAACTCCAGGCTGTCCTTGTAAATGTCTGTCCGGCCTGTCCTTACCTCTGTCCTCCTCCATCCACTTCCAAACCTGCTCTTTCCTGTGTTCTATTTTCCTTTTGAAGAATCTAAGTGTGAACAGGGAACCCTCCTTCAGGAAAGGTTTTATTTGAATAAGGGTAGAAGATCTCTGCTAAAACAATGCAGCACTGCGGATAGATTTCAGCGGAAGAAGGTTTGGCACCCAGAGCAGCCCAGGGAAAGGCAGCCACGTGTTTCTGGTGCAAGGTCAGCCCTGACGTGCCCTCCTCATAAGTTACCACTATGAATTATAACACATTTGAAGCAGTATCAGTGATTCTGAAGGGTGTGTGTGTGCATGCACGCCAAACTTGAGGGCAAACACGAACCTAGGTAGAAATATCCCATTTCTCTGCTGATCACACTAGTTAATTATAAGAACCATCTGACATTCTTAATGTCAGAGACAGGAACCCTTTATTTGGCAAAGGAATAGGTGGGGAAACTGCTGTGTATCAATTGAGTTTTGTGAGAGTCTTCTAAACTATAAAAGCATCACTTATTTAGAGCTTATTAAATGCCAGTTACTGTTCTAAACGCTTTCCATAAATACATTTACTCCTTACATCAACCCCCTGAAGCAGGTACTATTATTATCCCACTTTACAGAGCGGTAAGTAACTTGGAACAGATTTTAATCCAGGAAGTTTAGCTCCAGAGTTCATGCCTCTTAACTGGTAGTGGCTGCCTCCCTAGAATCTACCATTTAACCTGTTTCTAACAGGAAAAAAAAAAAAAAAAAGTAGGAAAGCTGATCATGGGAAGGGCTGATCCTGGTCTGAGTTTCTCAGAACACACAGGACAACCTGCTGGAATGAGGCAGACGTCGCTGACACTTGGTTGCTCGGTCATCGTGCCCTGACTCTCTTGCAGGGTCTAACTTTAGAGCCTGTGCTCATCCCAACAGATACAACCGTCAGGTACTTAACTTTCTGGTGTATTTTTTCACACGTTTCTCTCTCCCAGTGTTGAGGAGGAGTTTAACTTTTCATCTCTACTAGCCCCGTCGCCACTTGCATTGTCTCCACGATTCTTACTGGTTATTCCAACTATATTGTTGAAAGTTCAGGCATCTAAGAGGTGTATCTGCCTGAGCACCCACAGTCACCAAAGCTGTTGTCTGATCAGGTAGAGGTGGTTTCCTAAGGCTCTTGAAGCCACCCTGGCCAATTTGGACAATAACTGTTTGTCTGAGGCTACCGACCAAATCTGAGCTCCAGGAATGGTTCATCTGAAATGGTGCTTGGGTGCCTTTTCAGGACCCGAAGAAAGAAATGGCTATCACTTTGTGCCTTTTGTTTCTCTCTTACTTGGTAGGGGTAAGATTAAAATCAATATGACTTTCAGCTGGTTAGCAGAGATTCACCTTCCCCAACACTTCACCTATCAAGTTTCAACTATAATCTATTATAGTGGATTCATAAATGCTTCTGCACACCCTCTGAGCTGTCCGTTGGAGAGACAACTGCTGGCCCAGCAACCTGTGGCCGGGGGAGGGGGGGGGTGGCGCAGAATGACATTCCAGCTCTGGGGTCATCGGGTTTAGTGTTCCTGGAGGAGCATCACTGCGTAGTTTCCGAGTGCATTAGCCCTGCTCCTGGAGCACCGTGACTGGGGTTGGAACAGGGGCAGGGAGTACATAAATGAATTGTGTCATATTGAAGTGTGGTCAAGAAATACATAAACTTACTTGACCTCTCTTGCTTCCATTATGCCCTTTTTTGGTCTCTGTTTTTGGAGGGGGCTGCAGGACAGAAAAGAGAGAGAGAAATCACTTGCCATTTTCAGACATGCCTGCAGCAGCGAGCAGAGCTTCAGGTCCTGGGGCCTGTCCACTGCTCTGGGGCCTGACCAGTCACACTGTGAATCGCACACACACCACACACCGCCCCCCAACCCCCCCGCCCCAACACGTAGGGACCATACCAGCCCCTCCCGATTTTGAAAAACTCCAAACTGTTTCTCATACTCAGGTACGTGTTCCCTTTAGTTCATCCTTATATTCTGCCTCCATTCATATAAATGCATTTCTACTCATATAAATAAAGTATTTTTCACTCCTATGACATTCCCTCCTTGCCCTTAGGGAGCAACACCACTGTGGGATCTGCCTTTAGACTGTTTTGAATATTGTTTTAAATATTGTTAAGGTACAAACACTTTCTCCGCAGGGTGGATTTGACTTCTGAAAACAACCAAAGGTCATTAAATCTGATGAATCTGGTATGTGTAATGTCATTTGAGATGAAAAGCAAAGATACTTTCCAAAGATGATTGGTCATTTTCAGTACCCACAATGTGGGGTGTTGACAGCATTCTGGAGCAAAGATTCAGCCTTTAAAGGATGCATTTTAATACCCAGCATTTCCTGGCTCTGTAAACTGGGGCATGTTTGTCAAGAATCAGCAGGGCTCACACTTGACTACCTGCAAATACAGTTCTCCTGCTTTTTTGCACTGTGGAGTCAGCTGAACTTTCTATCCCCTGGTAAAAATATCACGCTTGGGAAGCAAATCAATGTGCAAGGCAGGAGACATATAGTGGTGAACAAGACAAACACGGGCACAACCAGGGACTCATACTGTCATCGTCCTGCTGCTGTGGCTTCCCCCATCGAGGGCTGCCTGGCCAAAGGCTCCCGTTTGCCCGACCGGGATTCTAAGTAGACACCAGAGCCTGTGCCTTAACTATTACACTAAACTGCCTCGCACATCCTAGGGACCGAATCCTTTCTTTGCAAATCCTAAGGGATGATCTTAGCATAGAGCCAGCTGATGAGATTGTTAAGTGCCATCAGAAACTGGATCCATGGCCAATGAAGGAACGTATATGCTTAGCTCATATGAAAAACCTAAGGCAAATGAATACATTTTACATATCAATAACAACAATATTGAGTTAGTTTCATAATGAAGTATAATTTGTATACTAGGAGGTGTCAGTATCAGCAATTAGATACCATAGATTCCCTTTACATACCGTTTCAATTGTTCTGTTAATTTGTTTCTGAATTTCCAGAAGCATCTCCACGCCCTGTAAGTAAAATAACCGTGATCTAGTAAAATAACGATGATCTTCCACAAGTGTAGTCTAGAAACTTTAAATATAAAAACTTACAGCACACACTGGCTATTTCTAACTGAATATTTATAGGGTCCCTGATAAGGTATTCTGGTTAGTAGATTAGATGTGGTCTACAAAATCAGAAGATTAAATGTTAATCTTCAGCCCTCAATTTTTATTTGGTTGTATATGAACGAGGCTCTTCTCAGTATCCTTTCTTCACTGTTCAGGACTGACTGGTTCAGTTGGTTGGATCAAGTCAGCTTCACTGTCTTTCATAGTCTCTTGACCAACCCTTTTGCAATACATGTCATCGGTCACCAAGGGATTCTGCATGACAGTGTTTGAATCAGTATAAAGCTGCTGTCACTTAAAAAAAACAGGAAAGTATATTCTGATGATTGTGGGATCTGCATATGGAGACAAATAAAGGATGGCATGCCAACTACTCTGGTACCCGAATAGCACAACAGAAAGTAACTGCAGGAAAGATGCCGGTGCTAGGGTCTGAACATGATCTGACAGATGGTGAGCCGGCTATGAATTGCTAGTGTTCCACAATCAGTACATCGTGAGGGAATGGTTATTTTCTTTAAAAAAGAATTCCTATCATGAAGAAATTATCTTGAGATTTAAGAAAAAAAAATGATTCTCTCTAGCTTAGGTTAAAAATATCACTCAATGTATTACCAGAGGGGATGGAACTTCCTGTACTTTTTTCTGAAAACATCCACTACAGAACATGAACATAAGTTCTTCCTAACGCCTAATTGGTAGAATATTTCATGAAGATTTAAAGAGGCAT
Source organism: Eumetopias jubatus (assembly GCF_037043125.1). Lineage (NCBI taxonomy): Eukaryota > Metazoa > Chordata > Mammalia > Carnivora > Otariidae > Eumetopias > Eumetopias jubatus. Next base: position 14,592,575 of record NW_028274823.1, read on the forward strand.
ATGGGCTCATTCAGGCCAGTGAAGAACAATATACACACTAGCACACCCTAAGTATAAAGAGGCAACTTAGGATTCCTTCATTCTAGAAGCATGCGCTGAACCTCTCTTCCGTGCCAGGCAGTCTGGTTGGTCCTGGAGCTCTTCCTGAACAGAACTGGCTTTTAGGAAAGAGCCAGCTTCCTCTTGCTGCCACCACAGTGTCTTGGCCAGTAAATAAAGATGCCTCGACTCCCCCAGATAACAGCTTTCCAGCACTATCAAGCCTGCCAAGTCACCCAGGGCCCCTTGGTGAGTCACCGGCACGAGTCAGTACTGAAGGGAACCAGAGATCGAAGGTGGCTTAAATGTGCCCCTTGTATTTGAGGTCTTGCTTTTTTCCTGCTTCTCTGATTTCCTAAAATATTTTTTTTCATTTTATGTTTAATTCTCCCTCCCTTGGTGTCATAGCCTTGGGGACCTACACTAAAGACTCTTCGATGATGGAATATTATTATTATTATTAACTTTTTTATTTTTTAGAAAAAATAGTGTGAGGGGCACCCGGGTGCCTCAGTCGGTTGGGTGTCTGACTTTTGATTTCGGCTCAGGTCGTGATCTCAGGGTCCTAGGATCGAGCCCCACGTTGGGCTCCATGCTCAGCCGGGAGTCTGCTTGAGATTCTCTCTTTCCCTCTCCCCATCCCCCTGCTCCTGCTCTCTCTCTAAATAAATAAATAAAATCTTAAAAAAAAAGAAAAGAAAAAGTGGTGTGAGATAATAGAAGGTACTTGTTTAGCTGTTAATCCAGGATGGGGTATACAAATCACTTCTTTCATTAAATTCAGCTTCCCAGGTGATGACTTCCCGCAGCTGACCAGAGACACCATGGGCAAAGGTACAGTTAGCTTTGTGGGCTGTTCCTGGAAGAGGGAAAAGCAAGACAAACAAGAAACACAGTTCATTGGTGTTGAGATACTCACGGATCCTTGTAATGGAATGCAATGGATACTGACCTGACGGTGCTTCAGTAATGCAATATTTAAGTAGAGGGGGTTATTGTCCAGGATGGCACTGGTTTTGGCCACGGCAAGTGACACGGCCCCTATGGCCATGCTGCCATTCAGTACAGGTTCATCGGATTCTGGAGGCACAGTGGGTTTCTCTGTAAAAGTATCATTTCTCCCTGGAGGGAAAAACAGGGATAAAAGATTCCTTTCGAGGACGTTTGACTGTGATAAAACTATATTTTTTGATGCTTTGCTTACAGATGTGAAGGCCCAGAGTAAAGAAAGGGGGGAAACTGAGGCTGGGGAGAACATGTTCTCCACCTCAACCCCCGAAGAAGTTTCTGTGTGACCTCGCTTACGACTCCCAAATGTTCAAATCATTTGTAGCCATGGATTTTGCCACTCCAAGAACTTTTCAGACATTCAATATTAACTCCTTAGACAATCATATAGGGCAGGTACTGTTATCCCACATTCACATAGAAGTAAACTAGGGCTTAGAGGGATCAAAAGACTTGCCCGATATCCAACAGAAAGTGAATGAAGAGGATCTGGAGTCTGAATTCCAAGTCCTTTGTTTTCTACACCCACCATAGCGCCTGTGTACCCAGCTTTCTGTTGAACACGTCTCTTCATGCGTGTGTGTCTGACTAGTAACCTTGCTGGCCAGCCCCAAACAGATGCATCGTTGTATTAGAAATGGCTTCCAGATCCGGCCATCCACCCTCAGCCTCACCCACCTTTCACACTCATTTGTTCCCAGCCACCCAGCCTGCTCAGGTGCCACGCCATCCATTGTCAATGGCTAGTGCCCCTCCCCCAGCTGCTGGCCTGCGTCAGGCAGGTAAGCCAAGTGGAATAGGCACGGAACCCCATCACACGTCGTAAACTGTCCCCTCCTCCTTCGTCCCTTCTCTTACGCTCCAAGGTCTGTTAGGCAGCAGCCACCGCCAAACGGATACCTTCTGCAGATCTCTAGCTGTAACTCAGCAGTGGCTATCCCCCCGTTCATGGAGATTGGTCTTACACGATTCTTTTGCCTTGGGAGACTCTCCTTCCCTTTCTGGGCCTCAGCATCTGAATCTAGGAAATAAGAAACCATGTCTCCATGGTCTCTTTGATCCCCTTCCTGGTTCTGGTGCTTTCTTATTCAAGGGAACCCACATTTATTGGGTGTTTACTTTGTGCTTCGGCATCATGCTGGGCACTGGTGGCGCTAAATTGAATGAGACATGATTCATGCCCTCAAGAAGCCTGTTGGAAAGACATAAAACTCTATTTACAATACTAGCAGCAGCTCCAGAATTAACATACTAGAGGGGCTGAAGTTCACAATATGTTGGAAAGCATGGAACAAAGGGCCACGATAACTTTGATTATTTGCTTTAAAAGAGCAAAATCTTCCAATGAAAACTTTTTTTTTTTAAAGATTTTATTTGAGAGAGAGAAAGTGAGCGAGAGAGAGAGAGAGAGAGAGAGCAGGAGCAGGGGCGAGGGGCAGAGGGAGAAGCAGGGAGCTGATGCACAGCTCCAATCCCAGGACCCCGAAATCCTGACCTGAGCCGGAGGCAGATGCTTAACAGACGGAGCCACCTAGGCGCCCCAAGAAAACTTTTATTAATATGTTATTAATAGGACTGAGAAAAGGTTGGTTATTCATACCAAAGGATATCGTTAATCTTTATAATATGGAGTGGCTTTTGATGAGCTAATGAATATTTTGGGGGGCAGTTAAAGGTCCCCCACGCCACTTTCCTTTTCCCTGTCCCCAGCATTGCCACTGTTCAGTGCACTTTGCTCAGTAAGTGCTCACCTCTGGGTAAGCAATAGTTTTTCCTTACAAACAAAAGGGAGGGTGGGATGGAGTAAAACCCTGCCTGCCCAACATGGCAGCGTCGAGCAAGGAAGTGGCCTGGAGGGTGGACGGTACCCGGGGCGGCGGGGGGGGGGGGGGGGGGGGGGTGGGGTGGGCGGGGCGGGGGGGGAGCCTAACCTAGGTCTGCAGCAAAAAGACTCTAACTGGAAAGATAGTCCGAGCTTCAGCCTTTCTTCCTTACCCGCTGGTTATCAAAAGTTCTGCAAGGAGCCACTGACCTTGCTTTTGTCCCCTTTTTCTGGCTGGGGGAGGAGGAGGTGGTGGCGCTGGTAGAGGCGAAGGGGTGAGCACTGCTGGGTCTTCCAGGCCCCTTTCCAGGTCTCTCCTCTCTTTGTCTTCTCGTACTTTATTTTCAAAGAATGTCCTTCATGGCAAGAAAATAATGGCTTTACAGTGAATATCACTCATAATTTTGGTCAGTTTCAGTGCTGACTTCCATTCAATATGTTTCAACAATTAACTCTGCTTTTTTAGCTACTTAAAAACAAATCAGCTTAACTTTCCAGGGTCCCAAAATAATGATGCTGTTACAAAACTGTGTTCAAGAGCTGAAATTAATTTTGGCCTGGAAATAAAGCTTTAAAGATTTTAGGTGCTTGTTTTTTTTTTTTTAATTATTTGAGCTTATTTGTTTATATATTTAAAGGAAACTTTGAATATATAATTTGATTAAGGGCTACTGGATTTTCTTTTTGAATAAATGACCATCAAAAGAAAAATGAGTCAGGAATAGACAGTGAAATATATAGTATAATGGGCAAGAATTCATTTTCCCTTTTTTTTTTTGGTGGGAAGGAAGCCTTAAAATGCATAGTTGAAAAAAAAAAAAAGAAAAAAAAAAACCTTTGAGAAGTCCCAAAAGGGACACACAAAAATAAACTCAAAATGGATGAAAGACCTAAATGTGAAATAGGAATCCATCCAAATCCTAGAGAACACAGGCAGCAACCTCTTTGACCTTGGCTGCAGCAACTTCTTGCTAGACACATCGCCAAAGACAAGGGAAACAAAGGCAAAAATGAACTATTGGGACTTCAACAAGATAAAAAACGTTTGCACAGCAAAGGAAACAGTCAACAAGACTAAAAGGCAACCTGGAATGGGAGAAGATATTTGCAAATGACTTATCAGATAAAGGACTAGTATCCACAATCTACAAAGAACTTATCAAACTCAACACCCAAAGAACAAATAATCTAATAGAAATGGGCAGAAGACATGAACAGACATTTCTCCCAAGAAGGCATACAAATGGCCAACAGACACATGAAAAAGTGCTCAACATCACTCGGCATCAGGGAAATACCAATCAAAACCTCAACGAAATACCACCTCACACCAGTCAGAATGGCTAAAATGAACAACTCAGGAAACAACAGGTCTTGGCAAGGATACAAAGGGGAACCCTCCTACACTGTTGGTGGGAATGCAAACTGGAGCAGCCCCTCTGGAAAACAATACAGAGGTTCCCCAAAAAGTTAAAAATAAAAGTATCCTATGACCCAGCAATCGCACAACTAGGTGTTTATCCAAAGGATACAAACATAGTGATTTGAAGGGACACCTGCACCCTGATGTTTATAGCAGCCATGTCCACACTAGCCAAACTATGGAAAGAGCCCAGTTGTCCATCGACAGATGAATGGATGAAGATGTGGTTTATATATACAATGGAATACTGCTCAGCCATCAGAAAGAATGAAATCCTGCCATTTGCTACAACATGGATAGAACTAGAGGAGGGTATTATGTTAAGTGAAATAAGTGAGTCAGACAAAGACAAATACCATATGATTTCACTCATGTGGAATTTAAAAAAACAAAACAGAGGAGCATAGAGGAAGGGAAGGAAAAATAAAATAAGATGAAAATAGAGAGGGAGGCAAACCATAAGAGACTCTTACCTCTAGAAAAAAACTTAGGGTTGCCAGAGGGGAGGTGGATGCAGGGATGGGGTAACTGGGTGATGGGCATTAAGGAGGGCACGGGATGTGATGAGCACTGGGTGTTATATGCAACTGAGGAATCACTAAATTCTATCCCTGAAACTAATAATACAGTGTATGTTAGCTAAATTGAATTTGAAGAAAAAATTTAAAAAATAATTAAAGGATGTAATCCAGCAAGTCAAGAAAGAGGAAGATAGAGGATTGAGGAAGTAGGAGGGCAATAAAGCATCTCTGTAGTAGGCTAGGGAGGAACCAGTCCAGATGGGAGGTTTGAGGAAGAGAAATTCCAGGAGAAAAGGAATATAATAAAATAGAAGGTCTGGAAAAACTACGTTGGGAAATAAAATTAGGAATATGATCACAGCAGATGAGAAGAAAAAAAAAACCAGAAAACCAAAAACAATTTGAAAAAGTGTTTTTATAAAGGTTATGATCCAACTCTGAAGCAAACTAAAATGTGATGTTCTGTATAATTAAGCAAGTGGTGGAGCTTAGGGAAAGAGAGAATCCAGTTGACTTTTGTTTGGCCAAGAGGCTTGTGGCACTGGACTTGCACAAAAGGAACAGTAATGCTAACCCTTCCTTGGCTGGGCGCTGAACAGTCCCGACACAGCCCTAGCAACCACTTCCTTGGTTTTCACGTATTAAAGTCAACCTGTGGGCAAAGCATGGAAAACCAGTTTGTGGTTGGAGGACTGACCATAAGCATCACCTACGGGGACTTCGTGAAAGAGTATGAAGCCCTCAAAGGTGGCATATGAAGTTGGGGGACAGAAAGGACACCATCTGGATTCGTAACTTAATGCTTTTCCTGAGAAACTATTGAAACATTTACTGAATCCTACGCATGGAAAAGAGGCGGAGGGGCCTGACGTGGCCTCACACAGGAACATTTTAAAAACAAGGTTTTCAGAAGAGTGCATTTTACTGCTTTCACATAGGCTTCTTACTCAACTTCCTGACTGTAACTTCTAGATATGACAGACCTGTTTTATTGGTGGGTGAAATAAAAAGAAAAGAGCTACTATTTGTACTGGACACTCTCATTTGCAAGCTCAAGATCTACCTGAGCACCTGGTCCACCTCAGCCTGGTTGGAGGGCGCCAGGCCCCGCAGCTCCTCGGTGATGGTTTCATTGACCCACTGCACAGCCGTGCTCACCGCATTGGACCTTTCTGCTTGCTCCGCGTCCGCCAGCTCGGGCGGAGTGTTCTCGTGGACTTCAAAGTGCGTTGAGATCACCACTGAACATATGTTCTAAAAATAATATAAACGTGTTCTGCATTTTCCCCTCCCTCTTACAGAAAGGAAGAAATTGAATGTATCCAGCTTTTAAGGCACATGATATTTTATCACCAATTTCAAAGGGAAAATGAGAATATATAATTTTCTTTGAGATATTTTTATAACTGCTGAAACTGTATGGAACCTAACTTCAGGGAACATTTAAAATTATCACCTTGTTAAAATACACTTAAAAAAATCTTACATTGAACTTCATTTTTATCACTACCTCTCCAATAAATAGCTAAAAGGATACAGACTTAATCATAATTATTTGCCTCTCAGAGACTGTAGCAAAATTATTTCTAACAAATATGTAGCAATTAAAGTGAATTATTACAATTATGAAAATGAATTTTTCTTTGTGTAGATCAGCCCACATATCTATAAATCTATATAAGTCTATATATAAACATATGAATCTATAAACATACCTATAGATTTATAGAACTCATCACATTAATGATGTCCGAGTTTTAAAACTATTTTTGCCCTACTTCTCCATCTTGGATCATCTTCAGGCTGGCATGTCATGTCTTACCAATATTGCACTTAAACCTAATAAAGCAATATGCTTGCTTCTATGGTTCATGCTTTATGTACACAACTACCTACAACTTGTGTGTATGTGTATATTTCACAAATGCTGAATTTCAAAACATTAATTTTCTACACTTTAGACAATAAATGCTAATAAATGCAATGGAAGCAGGACACAATAAAGAACACATTTAAGCTGCTTCGTACCTTGGGAAAATTTTGAATGGTGCAGAATATTTCCACTTGTAGGGTTGGAAGCCCCAGTCCATCCAATACGTTTTTCCCCACTACTTTGCATATGGTGGGAGGCTTTGCAAGTTTAGAAAAGCAGTTTGCCTTCAACATGCACAAAAAAACAAAAATTACAATACCATGACTAATTTATCTTTAAAAGGTCATTCACATTTACTCTAGTTTCTACTAAACCTCTCCCTGAGTGTCCTCCTCATGCGGGAAGGGAGGGGTGCTTTAGGCTAGCAACTCTGTGGGAACTGTCCTGCCCTCACATGCTGAGATTTGGATTAACCTGATGTGGAGTCTCCAGGATATGGAACAATCTGTTCTCTTTTGAACTCTCAGCAGAAACTCAAATACATTTCTTTCTTTTTATTATTATAAAATGTGAATTTATTTATAAGCCAAATGAAACATTTGAATGAAGTTATAAAAAAGGAAAACAAAAGTCTTTTATTCTTATAGATTTATTTTAAAAAGTTTTAAATGACATAAACCCACAATATAATTTTAGAAATCAAATAAACTTCTCCATTTTACAGAATAGTATCTAACAAAATATAAAACTGTAAAGCATCTAAAACATATATTTAAAGTTTTTTTTTAAAGAATATATCATTATATTGGCCACTGTTTTAAGTGTATTACCCACATTATTTATGCCTTATAACAACCCTATGGGATCAGTAGTATTTTTAAAAAGCTCCACTCTACAAATGAGGAAACTGAGTATAGAGAGATGAAATAGTTTGTCCAAGATTGCAAGATAACTGGCTGAGCTGGGATTCACCTCTAGGCAGGCTGACTCCAGAACCCATGTCAACTGCTATCAATTGATGGGGGAAAGGGAGAAGTCTACCTTCAAATCCATAGCATTCATAGCATGAAGTCTACCTTCAAATCCATAGCATTTTAGGAAGAAAAATAAGCATGAGGAATGTGGTTATACTCCCTGTTTTTATAAGTCAGGAATATGAGGCCCACACTAACTTGGGCTATTCCAGAAGCAGATAATCTTCCATCTGCCATGTTGTCTTCCATTTCTGTTTTGGTGATGGTGCCTCAGAGTGAAATTTGTAGTACATATGAATTTAAGGGAGGAGAAACAAACAAACAAAAATAACTCAGGATTGGAGTCTTAGCCATATTAATTTACTTTGAAACAAACACCTTTGATTTAATTAGATGATTCCAGCTACCCAATGGAGGAGCATAGTTGTTTGAAAATTATTACTTAGTTTCTCTGAAAAAACTCCTATCTGGAAGCAAACTGTCCATCAAACATGACACATTTGGGAATGTTTTCACATACATTTCTTAGAGACCCCATGTCACTTTTTAGCGGGCCCTAACCCATTCTGCTGTCCAAGATACGGAAGTCAGCTGGTCTCTAGAACGCTGTGATGCAAACTCTGGAAACCTTCTGGGGGCCCGTTTTTAGTCCTCCCCGCAAGGCATCTGATAGTTTAATGGTGAAGGCTTCTGCAGAGGCCATATTTCACTCACCAGCAGTTCACTCCCAGAACATGTTCAAAGAGGGTTGTTGGAACATTGGTAATAGCAGTTTCACTGATGTGGGAAAGCAGAAGCCATTTGGAAGTGATCCAAGAAAGAGAGGGAAGAGAATGAAACTGAAGCACAAAGCCCACTCAAAAAGCCTGGGTAAAAAGATTCAAGATGGCGTTTCTACACAGAGGAGCAGGAACTGGGAGAGTAGGCGGAGGAAGGGAAGGTGAAGGCACACCCTTGACCTTTTTATCGCCAGATTGTATTGGGCTCTTTATCTGCATTCGTTACAGACCAGGTCTCTGATCTTTGAGTTCAAAATCCAATGACCTCAACCTACATAATAGGTCATCTACTACTCATCAGCTCACAGGTGGTGCCCTCGCACAACTAAAGCAAAAGTCAATTTTCAAGCCATCCATACATATATATGGAGATTTTATTTATTTTTTTTAGAGTGTGTGTGGGCAGGGGGAGGGGCAGAGGGAGAGGGGAAGCCGACTCCCCGCTGAGTGCAGGGCCCCCAGACTTGGGCTCTATCCCAGCACCTTGAAATCATGACCGTAGCTGAAACCAAGAGTGGGAGGCTCAACCACTGAGCCACCCAGGCACCACAAACCATCCATATATTTTAAGGATGATGGTTTATATGTTACAGAGTAAGTACCTCAATGAATTTAGATAGAATCAGGAGAGAAAAATATTATCTAGCTTACATGCTGTGTATTATAGTGAATTTGAAATAACTAGCAATGAGTATCCACAATGTACAATATTATGTTAGGAAGAGAAAGGAACTAACATTTTTTAAGTGTCTAATATGTGCCTTGAAGGAGTGACTGTGTCTTGTTTATCGCTGTATCACAGACTACAGTGCCTGGCATATTTAGGATTCCATAAATTAAATCTTGTATAAACTAATATGTGTCAGACACATCCCTGGGAACTTTGTATACATTATGTCATAAAATTCTCAAAACAACTCTGTAAGGTAAATCGTATCATCTCCATTCCACAGACGAGCAAACTGAGTTCCAGAAAAATTGTACAAGGTAAAATAACCAATGTTTTAATTATTCACTGCTTAGTAACAGACCACTCCAAAACTTAGTGGCTGAAGCCATTTATTCACTCATGATTCTACAATCTGGCCTCAACTGAGTAATTCTTTTGGCTGGTCTTGCCTGGGGTCTCTGATTCAGACTCCGCGATCTGGAGACTTGACTGGGTCCAGAGTATCCAGGATGACTTAACTCATGTGTCTTAGTGTCTCAGCCAGGAAGGTTAGAACATTCTAGGGGCTGGCTGGGCATGTCTTTCTCACAGGATTTTCTGGAGCTGTTACATCTGCCAGAGCCTCTATACCTTGATCTCTCTCTCCAGTAGGGTAATTGGACTTCCTGGCAACATGACGACTGGCTCCCAGGAGGGAGTGTTTCAATACTACAAACCTCAATATGGCAGCACTTACCATGCCTTTGTCTGCATCATGCTTGGAGAGGTGCTCTTGATCAAAGCAAGTCATAGGGCCAAGTCCCAAGTCAGTGTAGGAGAGATTTACATAAGACCAGTCCCCCTGATGGTGTGGTTCATTGGGGAACATCAGTATAATCGTCTACTACAGCTACTAAGTGACAGGGCTAAGAATAGAATCAGGTCTGCCTGACTCCCAATCTCAAACTCTTTCAACCATAACTTCTATGATGAGGGACTAAATCGTATTGCTACTGCCCCCAAGGATCTTCCTCATTACCTCAGTTCCTCTAGTATGTAACAGAAGCAGAGAAGAAATGGCATTTGAGCTGAACATTGGAGAATATGTAGTATTTCACTGGGCAGACAAGGGGGAGAAGTCAAGGGCAGATACAAAGGAATATGATAAGCCAGGGGGAGGGAAGGGAGGAACTTCAGGCTTTAGGGAATAGTAAGGAGCCACAAGAGGTTTCTGAGCAAAGGAATGATGGTCAGATTAGGAATCCTGCTCTGGCAGCACGATTCAGGTTGGGCTTGATAGAGGGAGAAACTAAATGAAAATACTGATGGCCAAAACCCACACAGTGACAAAATGAAAAGGACATTGTCTTTTTGCCAGTCCAATTCCTGAACATCTTTCAAAGTCCAAGCCAAAACTTTCTCAGATGTTACAGCCTACAGGGATCTTCCCTACCCCTGAATTCCTTTGACAGGCATACAGTGATCTGTCCCTCAGTCTAGCACAATCACATATCACCTTATCTACTACTCCAGTTATTTTATGTAACAGTGGTTTTTGTCCCTTACCAAGCTCCCAGAGAGCTGTACAAACCAAAGTCCTGGCCGCCTAGTAGACTGGGAAGAACATTACACTGAGGGACCCGAGTCCAAGTTTCTAGTCTTAACTTTTGCACTAGGTAGCTGTGAGACAAGGTCTTGGTGTCTTTGTGAAATGAAGAAGTTAGACTAGTTAACTTAAAAGAATTCATCTAGTAAGAGACAGTGGAAAGAGAATGGAAGTCAGAGTCGCATTCATTCATTTGTACCACAAATAAGTGCTTGAGTGTCCACTATGTACCATGCAATCTCCTTGGTACTAGGGACACAGACCTGGTTTGATTTGTCACTGTCATTCACTGTGTCCCTTGGGAAAATCATCTAAATTCACTGGGCCACAGTTTCCTTATTTGTAAAACGGAAATCATAATTTTTACCTCCCAGTGGTCCTAAAGATTAAGTGAAATAACATAAATCACATAGCACTGGGAGCTCAGCACATCCCTCCCCACCCCGCCCCAACCTACAACTTTCACTTATAGGCCATGACTAAGGAAAATAAACATTCATGGAACATTCTCCATATCAACTGCCTCAAGAAGGCTTGGTTTTGACCCTTGTAAACACACCGTGCTTCTTCACTGCATTTACATACTCTGCTGTCCCAACCACACTGCCTTCCAGAAGGAAGGTGTTGGCTAGTACTTAACGGATCTGGGAATGAGAACACGCTTGTTTGTTTCAACTGCTCACTGCCTAAGGCTAAAGTATGTGCCTGATCTTGTGCGGAGCACAGGGGCTAGGCAGGTGGTAGGAAAAGGCCCCTGCTCTCCATGAAGCTCGCAAGCCTAGGGAGGGTCTCATCACGTGCAGGAAATGATTTAGGAACACTCGAGGACAAATAGTTCAGGCGAAACGGGCAAGACTGATGTGAATTTGGAGTTTGGGTGGCAGCTGGTCGGGTGGGGACAGGGATTCAGGATGAGATGGGTGCACACTGCAAGGAGAGCATAGGCTTGAAAGTGAGACTTGGAAGCAATGAGAGCGGGCTGGGCATGAAGCCTAGGGTGGGCTGAGGCCAAGCTGAGGCAAATGCCAGGGCACTTATCCGTGGTCAAACGGAGGCCGCTGCAGGTTGGTAAGCTGAGCTACGCGGTATTAAGGTGTTTAAGAAGAACTGGCAACCAGGCGGACCGGCTCAGAGGTAGCGAGGGAGCCTGCTCGGCCCCGAACGCGCCTAGACCCCGCTTTCCTCTAGCGGCTTCCTGTCCACCACTCTCTCTCTCTCTCTCTCTCGATTCCTCCCGCCCAAGTTTCCACACCGCTTCTTCCTTCAGGGTCGCCTCCCCGCAAGACCACGGATCCCGAGCCCGCGGCGGCGGCGCGCGTGCGCGACTCTATGGCGCAGGCGCATGGCGTTGCCGCAGCGTGGGGCGGGGGGAGAGGGGCTGGAGGGAAGAGGGTGTTTGTGCCAGGTCCCTACCAGGTGCCCGTAGACGTCGGCAGGCTGGAGGTAGAAGGTGGAGTTGAGCAGCTCTTCCAGCCTGCGTGGGACGTCGTTCTCCCGGTAGTACTCCATCGCCTGCTGCTTCAGCCTCTGCAGCTCCCTAGTGGTCCCACAGCTACGGCCGCCGCCTTCTTCTCCCATGGTAGGAGATTTAAGGCTACAGCTGGGGTTAGCCTGGGGGCCTGCGAGCGTCCTGCCCGTCGCTAGGCAACGTAACGAGAATCCCGACCCCCCCCCCCCCCCCGATCTCGCGAGGCTTCCAGCCCGGGTTCTTGCCGTGGCCGGAGCTGCGCATGGCTCCTGGGCTCTCCTCCCTCCTCTGCTTGAGGGAATGGCCCCGGGGCTTGGGCTCCTTTAGTCCCTACGCTTTTGCTCTGCCGGTGTCATTTTCTACCACTTTCCCCGACAATAGAATTCACGCTCTCAGGAAATGCTTTCTGCGGAAGCGTGGGAGCGTTAGCCCCGGCCTCCAGCGGGGGACCGGAACCTCTGGTGGCGCATCGTGGTCCCCACGGCCCCGGGCCATCTTGCCTCCCCCTCCCCTCCAACCCCCTCGTTGCTCGCGGTCGGTGAGCTCTTCCGGGTGGCGAGGGTGTCCCATGCTGGCCCACTCATGGGGACCGATATACCCTCACTGGGCCGTGGAGGTACCAGGAATTCATTCATTCGCCTATATTTAGCCCCCTGCCCTGAGCCTAGCAGTGTGCTGTCTGGGCACACTGTGGTGTGCGGGAGAGAACCGGCTACGCGACCCCCCACCCCCACCTTGGGCGATCAGTGGGAGGGAAAACCAGTGTGGCCCGAAAAATTCGGGGTGAACCCCACGAATGGTTATGGCTTGGACAGGCCTAGGGGCGGGGAATGATACAGGCAAGACTTGAGAAGGAAAAGCGGGAATGTAAGACTTTATTGGGTCATATCCCTTCTCTTGTACCTTCAGAGGCTGCCTCAGTCCTACCCTTTCAAATCCAGCTGTCTACTTGGCTTCATTACACCTGTTAGGCGTCATGCGCGATTATAGAGCTTCTTGTGCCCTTTGCTCTAGATACTTCTGCAGGAATGGGCCGAGATGGACAGGGTGTTCTTGTTCTACTCTTGCCTGTTTGTGTTCCTGACTTAAGCAGATCACTTAAAACATCTGTGCTGTATTTTGCTCATCTGGAAAGCAATCCAATCTATTCTGCCTGCTTCACAAGTCACTTAGGATAAGATGAGAAAGTGAATGAGAAAACACTTTAAAACAGGATGGTTATTTTCAATAGATGCATGTAGATGTATAGCAATATGTGATTCAATAAATACTCTTATAGGAACCCAGACACGTACCCCTTTCTGAACTCCGTCAGTGTTGTCTCTGAATCTCTAATGGAACACCTCATTTTCTGGGGTGTGACAGATCCTCATGGGCCTGCCTTACCCTCCTTGCTAGCTGAAAATCCCTCCATGGTAGGAGCCCAGGCTGAGTCACCTTCACATAACCGTCCAGGCCGGGCCCGCAGGGACAGGGCATGTGCTCTGCTGACTAGTTGAAGGAACCTTCATACAAAATAAGCCAGGGCTGTTGCTGCCCTTGTGCCCATTCCACGTGTGCGCCTTTCCTCCTGTCCCGGTGGATGGAAGGCACCCCCTTCTCTGGGATGCCCATTCTTCAATGCCAGGCTGGGTCCCACACCTGCAGAGAAGCTGTGCTCTGCACCAGCTCTCCTCACTCAGCCCTTCCTTTCTTCAGAACTCCTTCCCCGCTTGCAGCCTGGGCCACAAAGCTCAGCCCTCAGGGATGTCTTGACTCATTTGACACTTTAATGGAAGGTTGGAAGTATCCTGGGCTGGGACCACCACATTTTGGAGTCTCCCATCTATAACCCACTGGCCTCCAGGTTCCTTGAGGAGAGATACTTGGTCAGTCTTGTTCACCATTGTGTCCCCAGTATATTACCTTACAGAATCATTGCTCGATAAATATATGTTGAATGAATGAAAGGATTTTACACATAAAGAATGCTTAATAAATACTTAACTCGAAATGATTTGGATTTGAATGAATAATGAATACACCAGGCTGGCTGGAGCAAAGGATTTGTTTTCAGGAATAATGAGACATCAGGATGGAAAAGTAGGGTGGCCAAGATGGAAGTGGTGTTTTAGGAAGTTAGCTGGCAGCAGTGGGTAAGCTTGGTGGGTGTTTAGTGGTAGAGAAAGGCAGGAGACACAGGTAGAAAATCATGTTGATGTAAGGGCCTGAACCACACTGCTAGCAATGGCAAGAGATGGGTGACATTTAATAGGAAGAAGGATGGAAATCATTGTGAGTGATTGGATGTGTGATTGGGGGACCAAAGATGATGCCATTGAGGATGGCTTGTAGAGTTCTTTTACAGTTGATAGAAATGGGATAGATGAGTGAGTGATGTGGTTTTGGTGGAAGGGACATGGTGCATTTGGTTTTAGATGTGTGGAACTTGTGGAGCACTCGTATCTCAGAGAAAAGGGAGGACCGATGATACAGCGATCACCCATCCACATGGAACTTAGAGTTGAAATAAGAATAGATGAATCCTCTGGAGGGAAAAGGGGAAAAAATATCCTCTTGAAGCAAGGACCTAAATGTTGAGGAAGGAATATATTTAGGACATAGGAGGAGGGTAAGGTGCTATAATAGGCAATAAGCAAAAAGGGCTTTGGGAAGAAAGAAAACAGTCCCAATCCTGATGTCTAAGGCAGAGAGTTTTGTGTTAGATGTGTGTGTGTACATATGCTTAGAATAAAATCGGAAAGAATATATGTTAGCATATTAATTCTGTTGTCCTTGGGTAATGAGATCATTGGGAATTTTAATTTTCTTTTTTTAAATCTTTTTTATAAGATTTTATTTATTTAATAGAGAGAGAGAGAGAGAGAGAGAGACAGCGAGAGAGGGAACACAAGCAGGGGGAGCGGGAGAGGGAGAAGCAGGCCCCCAGCCAAGCAGGGAACCCAATGCGGGGCTCGATCCCAGGACCCTGGGCTCACGACCTGAGCTGAAGGCAGATGCCCAACTGACCGAGCCACCCAGGTGCCCCAATTTTCTTTTTATATATTAGTATCTGATTTTCCTAAAATGAATGTGCTGCTTGTATAACTTTGGACAATTACATTAAAATATTTGAAGGAAGAATATTACATCACATTAAAGACTGAATTAAAGGAGAATTAAGGACTGAAAAAAGAGATCATTAGGAACACAGTGGTTCCCTTATAGAATCATCCCATCTTCTTAAAAATAAAACGATATGTAGGCTAAATAAATAGCTAAAACCACCATCCCTGTTTACTTCTGTCATTCACTCAATCAACAAAGAGTTATTGAATGTCTACCATGTGCCAGATGCTGTTTGGGGCACTGGGAAAACAGCAGTGAATAAAATAGGTAACATTTTCTTCTCTTCATGGCACTTAGTTCTCGTGGCCCTCAATCCTAGCACTTACATCCTGGTGAGCCATCAGGACAATAAACTGCATTAAGAGATGTGAAAGCATTTTGAAAAGTTGGTATGCTAGGGTTTATTAACATCCTATTAGTATTGACAGAGCCAGATGAAATAAAATGACTATTCATGAATATTTCAATTTTCTTATTTTCTGTAGATATTAGAAGCACTGGGGTTTTAGCTGTAAAATATATTCATGTGCATGCCTACTGTATACATACTTCTCACATTCCTTGTTTTAGTACCTTGGTGATTATATTTCCATTTCATATTGAGACTGAATGTCCAGGCACTCACAGAACATCAGAGCTTGAAAGGGTTTGAGTGTTGCTAACCCTAAAGGTATAGACAGAGGAGTTGAGGGGAAGAAAAAGAAGGGAAGGAAAGGCAAAGGAAAGGCTCAGGAGATAAGGAAAGTTCTGGAACATGTCCAGGGAGGGAGGGTAGGACTATAGTCTCCTCCTTTAGATAGAGGACACAGCCATTACTGTTGACTTCCCATGGAGGGGGCGCCCGCAGTAGAAGGGAGGTATGGTGTGGGACAAGGGCCATTTGGGGAGCAGAAGACAGACTGGAGTCCCACCTGTCCCCGAGATCTAGACCTCGTCAATCAAATCAGTGGCTGGACTAGAGCAATAGTTTCCTAAGCGTTTTGAATAGGAAGACTCCTTTTTAACAACAAAAAATCGAGGGGAACCCCCCCCATATAACAGTGGTTATATGCAGTGAGTATGAATTCAGTAGTATGTCTGGAACAATTGTATGCATTTCATTCATGTAAACTCCATACATACAACAAAGAATATGTTTATAGGCAAGCCACTCTCCAGTGTCGGGGGTGTGTTTGGTGGACGTTTGGAATGGCGAGCCCCTTGCGCACAGTGCACGGGCTTCTCAGGGAGCTCGACTGAGAGCCATGGAGCCAGGTTTCCTCATCCTAGACCTGTACTATTTTGTAGCTCAGATTCAAGATAAAACATCAGGACATATTAGCCTAGTCCTATCTGCTAAATGAAGACCCTTCATGGAGGAAATTAATCATTCTTCAGTCTGCATTTCAAAAAGGATTTCTAAACTCAGACATTTCCTAAATGAATGAGGAAAAGAAAAATATATTTGTTCATTTTCCTTTAATTCTTTCCAACACCTTTATATAAATTGGAACTTGTTTGCCATGACTTTAATGTTCAGAAGTGATTGTTTAGATGTTATTTTGGGGTTGCTATCAAGTGCTTGTTAATTCTTGCCTGCATTTGCCATCTGTGTTGAATATCATTTTTCATAGGGAACTAATGAACATGATTGCAGGTGCCTTTAATCATAGAATCATAGAAACTGGAGACAGAATAGATGGAAATGTTGCCTTTTCCCCATCTAGAAAATGGGATTAATAATGTTACCCCTCCTCGCCCAGTTGTCATGAATGAGAAATAGGATTGCCAAGCTAATTGCAATATAAAGAGCTGTAAATTAAATGCTAAGTAATAAGAGTAGGAATGATTTCACTAATAATAAAACGTTTTTTGTAATTTGATTTTTTTCATTACCAATGTCTCCCAACAGTAGTCATTACTCCTGTGCTAGAAATAACAACAAAAACCAGGGCAACAACTACCACTGAGGGAAAACTTTTATCTACCTGGGGTTTTCCTTATATCATCCCACTGAATCTGCAAAACAACCACAAAAGGTAAGCGGTTGGCTCAAAGCGAGAGTTAGCAAATGGTGGAGATGGAATTTGAACCCAGGCCTAGGGGACTCCAGTGCCCATGCATTCCCGCCCACCCCATACACACCGCTGGACTCCTCTGCTTCTCAAATATAGAAGTCTTGTAGTCAGATCCCGCTGTCTCATGTCAGCAATTGCTAGGCTCTTGGCTATCCTTTCTGGAAGAAGCCAGTTGAGTTGCTCACATTGAGGGCTTGGAGAAAGGAGCCTGGGTGAATGGTGTTAATCTCTGGGTCACTGGTTCTCAGTCTGGGCTGCACATTAGAATCACTTGGGGATTCTACTAGATTCTGGCAGAATCTAAGCCCTGTTAGAATCTAAGCACCAGGAAGAGGCAGATTATCTGTTCAATGCTGTAGTATTAAAAAATACTGATACCTGGGCCCTACCCCAGACCTATTAAATTGGAATCTCCAGGGGTGGGGCCCACACAGAGGTTTTTTTTTTTTTATATATATATGATATTAATGTGCAGCCAAGATTGAGAACCTCTGCTCTAAGAGATTTCTTCATGGATCATGTCAGAAAGAGAATGGGTAAGGCTTCACCCAGGAATGAATTGATTGTGGATACAGCCAAGAAGGCCTAGAAGTGTTGGGCCTTGGAACCAGACCACATGGGTTCAAGACCTGGTTCTTCCAGTTCCCAGCTGTATGACCTTGTACACGTTGCTTGACTTCTCTGAGCCCATTTGCTCATCACCTAATATTTTCAATTTCATAGGATTGCTATGAGATGAAATTTGAAAATTCATGAAACTTCTTCCCACTATGCCCAACACATAGTAAATGATGTCATTATTACCAAAGAAATTAAGGAGAGGGAAAATAACACTTTTAGAGTTTTGCTGTGTTTGTCTGAAGACCTTTATTTAGCTTTGTACAGGAATTCAGGTGGAATTGAATTAAATGATAAGGGGAATGCCCCACCCTTTTAAAACAATATTAGTGACCTCTTGAGATAATCAGACCTCCTGGTAATCTACCACTTTTTTTTAAACTTTACCATTTGCTCAAAATTATAGAGTTGATGCATTATTTCTCTCTTGTTTCCCAAATAAAGCAAAAAGCTGAAGCAGTGGTTGTAATTTGAGTGTTCAAAACCGGCATCCTGTCAAAGGCTGTTTTAAATCTAGCCTTCCGGTCATTTGTTCAGAGGGCTTTGACACTGAAGACCAAAAGATACTGTTGGAGATGCTATTGCTGGCAGTTTAATTGGTATTTTTCAGGATATAGACACACAATTTCTATATATGCAGAATGAAATGGGGAGTAGGGCAATTACCCAGTGAGTTTAGACAGTAAAAAGAAAGGGGAAAAAAATCAGGCAAAAATTCTTTAAAGCAAGCTATTTTGCCATTTTTAAATAGATACTTTTCTAACTCTGCAGAAGTGGATACAACTTAAGAGTATTTCTGTGGCCTAATTATGGGGCTAATAAAGCAAAACGAATACATATAAAATATCCTACAAAGGCCAGGTTTTCTAATTTGTACTTATTAATATAAAAGCAGCAAAATATAGTAATTGCATTTATTGGGAATGAAGAAAATGTTAAATAAACATCTTTCCTACATAGGAGGCAGCAAAGAAGAGAGGAGAAATCCCAGTTAAGAGGACCAGTTTGATGTTTTATCAAGTTATGGCTGAAAATGCTTTCTCTGTAACTGCTACAAAGTTAGTATCCTGGCCCCTGAGAGTGGTGTGCCCACCTATTTTGTTGTTGCGCTTGAATGAAAGCCAATAAATTGTTTGACTTTTGTAATTAAACTTAAGAACTTGACTGAAGGGGATTTTAGCTTCCCTGAAAATGTACTTTAACTTAATCTGCTTAAGAGGAATTATCTATTTCTTATTAGTGAAATCAAAACACTCTATGCCTTTGTAACTGATGATTTCTACGGGCCTGGTCATGAATCTGATGGTAATGTTAAAATGTCAAACATTATTTGGGGAATTTAGAATTCAGTTGTCAAAAATTTAGGACTTGACTTTTGACATTTGTTGTTGGCAAAATGTAGAGTCATATTTGTTTTCTTTTTCTTCCTTGATTTGCCCCTTTTCAGGGGTCCTGTTTAAGATGTTTGAGAATTTTTGTTTCTCAAATTTAAAAAAAAAAAATTGTAGCCATAGATGCAGATGAGAATTATTTCTTTTGGGGGAGTAATTTTGGGGAGTAAATTTCCAGGAAGTTTTAGCAAAATCATTTTAGGCAAATTTTTCAGTATTGATTTGATTTAATGGCATCACTTTTATATATGACAATCATATATAAAGTACTATCATTGGGGCCCCTATATATTTCCAGAATTATTTAAGGTGACGTTTGTGAATGAATCTCTAATGTCAATCTAATGTGTTAGATTAAATCTCTGTATAATTAAAAAATACACAGAATTATATGTTAACACGGGACAGTAGATCCTGTTTTTAATTAAACACCACTTATATTTTGTGATTGTGCATTCAGAACTTTAGGTGGATATTGTAGAAATAAAAGCAGTAATGATCAGAATTAGTTTCTCAGAAAAACAATGTTTCCATTAATACTTATGGAGAGAGATAGTAAGGATGAAAGGCTAAAATGTTATTTCTAAAGTGGAAATAATTTTAATATGTTTTTAATGATAACTGTCTTCTGCTTGGGCTACAGTCAGCATAACCATCTTTAAATGCTACAGTTTGGAGACAGGAAGGAAAAGGAAAGTATGAGAGAATCTAACACAGTCGTGCTCAGACAGGAATAAAGAGTGATGGGTATTAGGATGATTTTGTGTAAGGGCACTTTCACTTGAAATGAAAAATTGAGGCAAAGTGAGGTTGGAATAGAAGTTATCTGGGTGCCTGCCCTGGTCTCCTCTTCTTTTTGTGTGCACAGAGATACGGCCAAAGGAAACAACATGGGTCACCCAGGATCCACCCTCTGCCACTGCCTTTGTTGGTCGGAACTGGCCAACTCCTAGAAGGAGCCGCCTTTGGCCAACAGCTACTGTTAGACTGTTGTAAAAATTTGAGTTGATTTATGAACAACCGGGTGATGTAAAATATCCCTGAGCCATTCTAGGTAACCCTCTTTCCCAGAGTTCATGGCCAAATATTTGCACTCTAGCCTTAAGAACCTTTATGGGAATTTGAAAGTAGAGAAGAGCATGTAACAAATTCATGAGACAGGATTTCATAGCAAAGAGCGTCTCAGTTAACGTGAGGTATCTGGGCCTTCTAAAGAATTTTTCTACTTCTACAGTATTAAAAGTAGAGTTCCTGTTTGAGAGAACTAGTAACAGATTTCCTCTGGCCATAAAATTATTCCATGCCAACACTTGTTGGAATTTTTATTAACTTGTGGATCTGACCTAAACTTTGGCTGTCTAATCATTAAATGCTTTCTTTTTTCTTGATAGCCAAGCTGACAGTATGCAAGGGAAAATAAGGCTTGTGTGCTGATTTTGAGAATACAACCTCAGAGACTATATTTTATAGAGCAAGAATCAAGGACTATGTTTTGTGGAATAAGAACAAAAACAACTCTGCAAGTATGATATTTGAAATAACTAAAATGTGTGGTTATCAATTTGTAAGCTTTAGAATGTATATCGTCCTAAGTATCATTATTTATTACTTTACTGAAAATCCAGGCATTTTGAATTCTTGACTAAGACCATTGCAAGAAAAATATCTGTTCGGTAAATAATTTTTGTACATTCCTTATAAATCTATGGTTGGAAAATAGTTGTCTTTTCTTGAGACAATGGTAAATCTGCAAAAGCAGGAAATGCAACCAAAATGAGGCATTGAAGATTCAAAGATCTTTTCATTTGTATTTGCAATGGACTTTATGCCCAAGTATTATTTGTTATGTGAAAACAGAAGGAATCACCATGTGTTTGTTTGTTTGTTTGTTTGTTTAACTAAAAATAACCTTTTTACCTTCCCTTGCGTATGTTGCCTGGGTTTGACTCTAACTCACTAGGGGCAAGCCTTGAACTTTTCACACTCTTTCCAAGCCCTAATGCTAAGAAACAAATGCAATGCTACTTGGCACAAAATGGGACCCTTGCTGGTGGGTCAGAAAACGTCACACACACGCTCCCGTACCCTCTGGGGTGAAGGCTCAGCTGTCACATCAGGATCAGCCCCTCTGATTACCGTGTTTCTGAGCAACTTCCCCTCACTCTGCAAATTTAGACTTCAGTATATACACCTCGTGCTAGCCTATCCTATCTACTTTTCACAAGATACGTAGGTAAAAAATGTCAGGTTTTCAATGGTTGGTGTCTACAGCTAGTCCTTTGGGTCAGTCATACTTGTGTTGATTACTCAAGTGCATCTATCTCAATTGGATGTTTTAAAATAAGCCGAACTCTGGAAACTTGGATTGGAGGAAAGGGGCTGTAATCCTGTATCATACAAACTGGAGAGAGACAGTATGGTAACGTTTCTTTGGCTACTTAGTGCTTTCTGACTGTTGGAAGAAAAGGAAACTTGGCAGCATGTAATTCTAAGAAAATTGCAAGAAACAAAGTAGAACCGAGCTCTTCGTAGGGGGAGGGGGTTGAAGTCTGTGCTTACATAGCTTCCGTGTTGTCTGACGTCCTCACAAACCCTGCAGGTGCAGTGTTGATTTAGAATGAGCCCGTGCATTCCACCGAGGGAGGAAATAGCAAAATCTTTTTCTTCCCTTATCCAGTGGTTCTGTTAATTCAGGAGCTATAAAGCAGATTTTAAATTGACATCATTTTCTGACTGGAAAGTAAGTGCCCCTTATATCTGGACTACAAACATTTCAACAGGTACTATTGTACATCTGCTTGATGTGAACTTTTTATTTGAGTATAAAGGATCTTAACATTTCTGTGTGTTAACTTTTATGGGATACATGGCAGTAGCAAATGTAAACAATAAATAAATAAAGGGGCCCAGGTTGAAATGTCTGTGGCTCTCACGGCATAAGTAAATGTACAGATCTGATTATGAAGAATGTTAGCTTTTACCCTAGAGAACAATCACATTTTAGCCCGGGGTATAACTCTCATCGCTGGTGTGAACCTTGCACCAGTTAGGGATGCACAGACGCAGGAATGATGCAGCATTTTAAAATATTCTTTTCTTTTTAAACACATGCCCAACATCTTGACAAACCCTATTTAGTGCAAAGTTCAAACGCATGTAACCCAAGGTTAATTTCTGCCTGGTGCAGTCAGATGGTTTCGAATGTGCTGCAAAGATCCACATGAGCAATGAGACGTGAATCCCCATTTTGTTGTCTCTGAACTTGGGAATTCTGTTCAGGCCTCTTAACCTCGTGTGCAGATATATGAAAAAGCAGGATGCAAAAGTGAAACCAGTCCTGGGGCTACTATTAGCGTTTGATGTTCATTCCACTGACCCTGTGTTTGTTTGACTTGTTTTTGTCCTCTTCACACGTTCTTTTTTTCCCTCCTCCAAAAATACAGTGAAACGGTGTTCACACTGTCCACCCAGGCTTGCTCTGGGAGTTCATGCCCGAGGACCCCAGCCTGGGTACCCGCAGCAGGCCTTCCACTCCCCTAACACCCTCCCTCCAGGATGACCTTCCCCACATTCCTGCTTCCTGGGCCATCTTTTGCAAGGGGGTTTGGGATTCTAGCCCTGACTGTCCAGGCTCTCCTTGGCTGTGGCTGCAGGAACTTAACCCATTCTTCCTCTGTCTTGACCGCCTGTCTAATAGGCAAAGCTGTTAGAAATAACTGTGTGGTCATATTTACTGTTTATTTGTTTCCATGATAGGAATCATCTTTATAGATAAGAAAATCATAGAGCCAGGCGGAACTTTTGGGTCATTTAGTTCCACACCTTCATTTCAGACACACACACACATCTTCATATAAGCAAATAGAAAAAAACCTCTAGTTGCTGGCGAAAAGCTGTCAACATAATTCTTCTATTTAGGAATCAATTTATTTAATGGGTTTAAATTAAAGATTTTTTTAAATTCTCTTCATTATGGGTAAAGGAAAAATACCTTTTATGATATACAGTTATTTTGGTATAATATGTGTAATTGTCCCAACTGAAAATCTGGCATAGTCTGACAATATTACAAGATTTAAAAATCTAAAGTCCAAAATTCCTAAGTTCTGAGAGAAAAGTGCTGTACCTGTTTATGGTTGTGGCTCTTGTACCGTGGCCTCTCAGAGGGTTAGCTGGGAAAAGTTGTGCGGCTTTCTTCAGATTTATAATTTTAAATGGCCTTTTGGTGGCTATGTTCTCTATCCCCTGGTTTGTCAGGTAAGCAGGCAGATGTTTTTGCCTTTTTATAAAGTACCATAATCATGTCTACTGCCCTTATTTCATCAGCTACAAAAAATATTCATGGCTCATCCGGTTGGAAGGTGATTCACCTGGGGCTTTGTTCCTGAATCAGTAACACGGCAGCCTCTCATTTAGCAAGTGGTGCTTTCACCAATTAAACTGAAAAAAGTTTCTCTCTCTTATTCAGATACAGACTTAGGCTTTCATCTGTCAGAGGAAAATGAAACAGTCACTAACCACTGTTTATTTTGCTGGCGGGTTCATGCCTACGACAAAGTGATTTTTCTCCAGGTGAATTACTCTCCACGTTGGCGTGGCAATGACTAATAAAGTATTTATAAAAACGCAAGCGTGTTGTCCCCATTCCCACAGTGTGTCACTGCTGCCGCCAAGTGACAGGTCTAAAAAAATCAGCAAATCTTAAACAATTAGAGCATCGAGTCCACTTTGCAAAACCAAGGCCCCCACTCCCTCCTAGACAAAGATACCTTCTTTTTATATGATGAGAACGAGGACACTCTCCTAAATTCCACTTGACCCATGTGGCCATCCCTCCAAATTCGGGGCTTCTGAGAAAAGAATGTCTTTCCCTGAATGAACCCTTAATTCTAGCGTTGAGGAGAATTTTTAGTCCGGTTAGTTGTCCAATGGCACACACCATCCTATTGGGCTGCAGGAGGGAGAAGTCTCTGTCTTAAAAATTAGACACACCAAGAACTTGCAACGCTCAGAACCGTGAGTGCTTGGAGATGTATGCAAAGACCGGTCTCCTGAGCAACCTCATTCTTGAACTGGGCTAAGAGCTTTTCAATTGCTGTGACATTTTCAGCCAGGGAAGGGAGTAGTTGCGGAGCAATGTTTTACAGGCAATTACTTTATATTATCAACGGAGCAATTCCCTGTCCAGAAAGGAGCCAAAGCGATCAAGTTAAATCATTAAAGAGAGAAAGAGCGAGCGGGAGAAAGGATTCATCTCATTAGCAGGTGCCGGTGCTGCAGGCTGGGAGGCGCACAATGTCACTGGCCCTTTAAGACAATGGCTGCGCTCCCTCCGCCGCCGCCGCCCCTCCCCCGGAGCTGTTGACAGGTCTAAACCTCCCTAGCAGCCCATTGTGGCCACAGTAGGAGGCACCTGCAGAAAATGTGCCAAAACCAGGCGGGGAGCAAGAGCTTTTCAATAAGCTCCGCAGCTGGAGAGGAGAAGCAACACTAAACACGCGGGCGCAGACCAGGCATGTGATGGGAAAAGGGGTCAAACCCAGACACCTCCTATCGGCTTTCTGAGCTTTCTGAGCACTGTTCGGTTCAATTTGCTGACATCTTCTAGCTGCCTTTTCTCTATTTGCTTAATATGCTGAGGTATTTAGCTTAAAAGCACTAAATACTCCCATCAGGAGGAGCTCTTCTCTCCCTTTCCCATTTGCTGTTATTAAGGACGTTTTCCAGTATTTTCTCCCTCTTTCTGCCCTAAACTAAGATTGTTTTCTTTTGCTTCTCTCTCTTATGGCTACCTAGCAGGCATTCGCCATCACAGGCCTCCGGCTTGATTTGACTCCTTTTTAATTCAGGGACAAGTCAAGCTCTCCTAATTCCGGATCTGGGCTGCCTTCGTAAAGCACACATTCCGACTGCTGTCAGCACATGTCTGGAAGCTGCATCGCATTTCGATGCATTAAACCTTTTGGGCATCTACTGTGTCCCCACCGCTGTCCTCGGGGCTTCTGGAAATCCAGTGATAGACAAATGGGCTTCCCCTCTCATACTGCCTAGGATCCAGCAGAGAGGCTAAAGAGCTGATAGGACCATGGGTTTTGGGAATTTGTCTTGCACTTGTCTTTGTGGTACTTACAGCCCTTTGGAGAATAAGCAGGAGTGGAGGTGGGGCGGGGGGGGGGTGGACAGGGAGGGACCTGGGATGTGCTGGTGGTGTTGTGGCTTTGTCCAGCCTATCTTGAGAAGCAAGAGGACAGAGTCTCACTAAGCTGAGAGCCTGGCACCACGCCTCAATTTTGGCAGCTCTAAAAGGTCTGGAAATCCTTACCTTTACATGGGGCCTTCCGGTTCTCATGATATGTCCATCTATTCTTTTTCTCACCGGAAGTAGTAAGGCATTATCTCTGTCTTACAGATGAAAACATCTGAGACTTAGGGCAAAGCACCTTGCCCAAGCCACACAACCAGTGGATGGTAAGTGCAAAGGCCCTTCAGGAACCTGGCCCCTCTGCTGACCCCCTTTACCTGTTTGCTTCCCTTCTTCTCTGTGTGGCCTCTTTCAGCTGTCACCCAGCACGAACCCACGCTTTGAGAGCAGCGCAGAAGCAGACAGACAAAGTGACGTTTTCACAGTGAAACTCTTTTCCCCCTTCCTACAGATGGAGAGTGTTGGCATGTACGGACTCTGTGGGTGTGCAGCAAAGAGCAAAATGAAGTGTGATTCCAGGTGGGAAATACCAGCTTCAGGTAGGAAAGGAATGAATTTGTGTAAGTACCAAACTGGCGTCGGAAGTCGTTATCCCCCAGATTTCATTCCTCTGGAGAGGGACGAGGTCCATTTCTTGCTGGTACAGTTAGACTGAAGCACACGCAAGATATTTGCTAAATCACTGCGGAACATCTGCTCGTTCAAAGTGCTAACAAGCGGTAAGAGGTACGAGAGAAAGAGTATTTCAGAAGCACCCTTGAGTCAAGAAATGAAATTGTTTCCCACCTACTCAAAGCCTGGAATGGGCGACAGCCCGACATCTACACTCACAAGCACAGCTCCCGGAGCGGGATCTGGCTGGGCGCGCTTCTGTCCCCTCCCTGCCCGGCTCCGCTGCCTCTGGGGGCTTGTGTGGGAGTTCAGGCCTATCCAGAGGCAGGAAGAGATGGTCTCTTGCTCCTCCGAGCTTGTTTATGCTTTAACATGTCTCTCCCCACAGAGGACTGGTCCTCTTCTTCTTCCCCAGCGCCTCCCTCCAATTCTGGAGGAAACAAGTGGACTATTCATGTAAAAAGAGAAAGAGTGAGCTGGGGGGCGGGGGGGGGGGCGGGGGGGGAATGCCACCGACAAACTCCATTGAAAGCCACTGGCTGTTCATTTACATTCACACTTTTTAAAAATGTTAACTAATGATGTTAAATGGTTTGCCAAAGGTCCTGGCAGGTCAGTTGTAGAAGTGTCATTTCTGCCTAATTAGGGCTCTTGTGGCTGCCCGGGGCCTCCCAGTGCAACTGGTGACAAGCCGAGAGCTGACAGCTTCAATTGGTGCCAATAGGAAGGTTGTACCGGTCATGTTTTCCAACTCAGCCAGGTGTTTGCTGAATGGGGGAGGGGGACTGGGGAGATCTGAGCGCTTCCATGATCCCTCTTCTTTCACTGCTGCCTGGCAAGTCCTCTCCCTTTGCCTGTCTTGTCTTGTGTCAAGGTCAAGAATGGGCTTTGCTAAATCAGCAATTTGGGTTATCTCTGGGAGGTCATTAGCAATCCCTGGCCCAGACATTTCAAGTGGTCTCAGACCTCAGATGCTAGATTTTTTTTTCCTCTCTAAAATCAGAAAGTAGGAAGAGAAAAGGAAAGTTTCAGGTAAAACAAAAAAACAAAAAAAACAACCCCCCCAAAATAATAGTAGGAAGAAAACAAAACAGACCAAAAAAGACCCAGAAAACTCTGCATAGCCATCAGAGTGTTAAGCTTCTGAAGACACGCATAATAAGAAAACTGCCTGAAGAGAAAACAGCTAAACCATCCTGATCAATGCTTTGAATGTTTTAAAGGGAAGACAAGAATGAAAAAGAAATCCTCTAATGTGCAACTGGATGTTGAGTACCTGTCACATAGTAGGTGTTCAACAAATGAGTTATTGCTGATTTGATTTTTCAAGAGAGAAATTTTTGTCTGGGAAACAAAGAGCAATTGATAAGAGATCCTGCTATTTTTCACACTTGCTTTAATTGTTCCTGCAATGCTCTTTGAGTTTCTCAGTTGACCATAAAATACAAGCTAAGTTGGAGTGCCACATGAGAGGTTGATAGGATAATTTTGTTTTTGTTTTCTATTTTTTTTTTTTTAACAACTTAAGCAAAATAATCACTGGTGCTCGGGAGCCCCAGGCTGCAGCAGCCACTGCACAAAGAGGCACTCCCGTGGCACTCACCGAGAGGACATTGGAGTGCAGAATTTGACTTTGACACCCTGGCGGGTCCTGTGGGGGTGACAGCACTCCCTGTTTGTCCTGAATTGGACACACCCGCACCGGAGCACATGCACACGCACACGCACACGCACACAGACAGTGGTCTGTCTGACAGGGAATGGCAGGATTAATGCAGGAGCATCTGGGGGCCATGCTTGTTAAATCAAAGGGGAAAAAATGAATCGGAAAAAAAGCAGTGTTCGTTTTATGAAAATCTGAAGACCAGACCCAAAGAGGTCAGTTCTGGGGAGGAGGAGGGAGACTGCAGTGATAGGCGTCTGAAACTGGCAGTTTTCAGCTCTCTGTCCCACCTCCTGCCTCTGTTATCTCAGATAGGGAACAATGAAAATTGGGGCCAGAAAGGAGACTCTTCCCATCTGGTGATTTTCTCAATGGCGTGGAATGAAGATGAAAAGAGACAGCATCTCTAGGCACGCTGGGGGGATACCTGGTCCGTATCAGGGGCCCGCTCGCAGTGAGACCTCTCTCTGTGGCACTGAGTCCTTCATGGCTGGAAACCATGTGTGGGTCTGCAGCATCACACTATTCTCTCCAGACCCGGGACAGACGCGAACAAAGAGAATTAATAGAATCGACTCATAGGCCGACCTCATGAATGCCACGTGAGCGAATGAATCCAGACACCTCCAGACAGTTCAGTTGCCCGTCTCCCAATTTTTCCCTCCAGGGACCTCCTTGGTCACTGAATGCCCTTCAGAGGTCCACTTTGCATTCTGGTCCATCCCTTTGGTGCTTGGCACATGTTCATTTTCTTCTCCTGCAGTGAACTTCCTGGTTCACTCATCCCGCTTTTATCCTGGGATATGATTTTGCTTCTGGTTCCAGTACAGACACCCCTCGTGGCTCTGCCTCCCACATCCACCTCCGTCTCCCAGGCCCGACCGACCACCTGTGATGGCCGTCTGCGGACTTTGAGGGCAGACAATTTAGTGTGTGGCTCTTAACGAATGCTAAGAAGTGGCCACTGAAGACCCTCCTTGTGGTTAGGAAGATGAGTATTTAAAAATCATTCTGTAAGATACTAGTGGTAAAGAAAAACGTTCTGCAGCAATGAAACCAGCATGGGAAAGTAAGCCAGGCATTTCCTACAACTGAAACAAAGCAACAGAAAACTTGAAGACTTGCGAAGAGAGGAAAGAACACACACATGACAGTAAGTCTTCTGTTTTGTGGCCTTAATATACTCCGGTAGTGCTTGTGATAACAATGGGGAAATTATGTCCAGTTGGATATTACCTAAACCTTTCTGAAAGCAAATTTGATTTTGTCATTCCGTTGTTTGAGGCTTTCTGGTGGCCCTTTCAGATCTGATTCTGGCTTCTCTTTGACCTTGAACCCTTATTCTGTTATGCTGATCTGTTGGCAGTTCTCAGGACCTGTCAGGATGTTTCATGCCTCAGGGCCTTTGAACCAACTCTTTTTTTGTCCTTGGAATGCCTTCTCTCCCTATTGTTCTCCTGACAAACACCTATTCCTTAGACCACCTCCTCCCTGAAGCTTCTCCTGACACCCCTAAGTTCGACTGACCTTTCTTTCTTTTGTGCCCCCCCACAATCTCACAGTCTTCTCAATAAGAATAATCATTGTAATAATAAAAGCTCCCTTTTATTGAATGCCTTCTCTGTGCCAGTGTCGGTGCTTTTGCTAGTTATATCTTCATTCCTCACTGCCCCATGAAGAAGGTGCTGTTGTAGATGCTCATTTTACTGATGAGGAGCCTGTGGCTCAACTAACAGCTTGAAAGTGGTGGAGTGGGACCTGAGCCCAGCCAGCATGATTCAAGCACACATAATAACCACCCTTGATCTAGAACCACCAAGCCACGCTGCCTCCCATTATTAAGTGGCCTCCATGCTTGTGTTTGGGTTCAGTGTGTCTCCCCTCTAGATGGTGAGCTCGTGGGGTTTGGTGACACTCTCCTCTAAGTCTGTGTCTAGGGCCTGGTGTAGGGCTAGCACATGGCAGAGACTCTAAATGTGGGTTGAATTTAATGAAATTGAATGGAGTTGAATTGTACTACATATTTATGTGTGTGTGGGTGTGTGTATGGGTATACACACACACATTCTCTCTCCCTGCCTCTCTTATTCTCTATATATGTGTCTTTTATATACAAACATATATGCACACTATACGTACATATATAGTTATATACACAAGATACATATATGTATATGTAGGTATATATATATTTGCATAAATTAACAGCCCTATATATGTATATAAAGAGAGTAAGAGGCAGGGAGCGAGACAATCAGTCTCGGGAGAAATATACATGCATTCCCTTCTCTTTGACTTTAGATGATGAGTTTGTAGTCTGTGTTAACCTAGTTACCTTGTAGCATGGGTGAGACAACATGTACTTTGGCCTGGAGACTCCTAAAGCTAGACCTTGAAGCTCTCCCAAGTTCTACTCTGGGTGTAGAATCAGTTAAGCCCAATGGTTATCAGAGGAGGCAGATGTCTGGGTAGAAGGGTGTTTTTGAGTTTTTTTCACTATGCATTGTCTCAGGTATAGAGATGAGTCCCACTTTGTCCAAACACTTTTCTTCATCATTTGGTCTTCTTGAATCCGAGCTTGCTAGTGATGGTGAGCATGGGTCTCATTCTGTTCTATAAGGTGCTATGCATTATGCAAAGGGCAAGACTAAGACCTAGCAGAGAGAAGCCTTAGCACAAAACCAAAAAGCTCTGTTAGAGCTAAGAGGCACCCATGAGATCTGGAAAGTTGGGTGAAGATTCAGTCATAGCCAGTTCAAGGGCAAAAAACTCCCTTGTGGATCCTGTGCTCATGCTGTTGCTTTCTTACAGCGGGGAAACAGTTCATGTGTCATGTATAGACAGGTTCCCATTTGTCACAGATATTTTTACCCTACGTGAGCATGAAATCGCAGTTTTAAAATCGGATTCTAAAACTTTACAAGCTGTCAGGTTCTTACTGATTTTCTAAAGTAGTTCAGTGGCCCTGGGTGAGCCCTCCCTGCTCTCCTGTTGACCCTCTTCCTGCCACTGACCAGTCATGCCCTTTGCTTCTCTCTCTGCTCCTTTGCTCCCTTCCTCTTGGCCTTGCCAGATCCTGTCCATCCTTTGAGAACCATGTAGGTCCATGGGATCTGACCCTTTCCGGCTTTGCTGTGGCATTGACAGTCCTGTTACTCACTCCAGGCTTCTCTCTTGTTATGCAAAATGCTTTCAGGGTATAGAGACTTGGAGGGAAGTAGGGTGAAAGTTAAGACAGTCTCTCATGCTTTTTCACCAAAGGAGTCCAAATGGCAGAGCTGAATTAGCTGGCATTTTGGCAAGAATGGCGTGTCTGAAGTTTTTAAAAATTTTTAAAAGCATCTGTCAATCTTTAGTGTTTTTCCATTAAAAAATAGGGCTTTGCGGTTATATGTAAATATAACTTTTCTGAACTATGCCTGAGTGTCGTTGGTGTGTCATTACGTTCCTTTGGGCAGGCAGGGCCAGCTTGGACGCCGTACCCCTGTAGTTGCCCGGGGCCCTGTGCTTGTTTTAATGCTCTGATATTGCCGTCGGGAAATTCTTAATAATCTGAATGAGGGATCCTGTATTTTCAGTGTGTACTGGGTCCCATACGTTATGCAGATGGCCCTGCCTTTGGGGTTCTGTGACTCTTCTGGCTGGGAAGCATGGAGAGACGGCGTTCAAACCATAACATGAATTGGTCAGGTACGGCCGACCCGGGGGTGGCATGAGAGTCTGGGTGCTCTTTAAGGAAGGAGTTCTGGGCTGAAGACTGGAGGGTCAGGAAGGGAGGAGGCCCCTAATGCCGACCTTGCCCGGGATGAACCGTGCCAGACGGTGTTTTTAATGTCCGTCTAAAAAAAGCTGGGAGTGAACCGTCTCTAATTTTGTAATTCATGTTCACAAAGCTTCCCAAGAGAGCCCTGCTTTTCACCTGGAACTCCCAAGTCACTTGGCCAAGAATTTCTGCTCGTTTCAAGTCTTCAGGAAAAAAAAAAAAAAATCCCCAACGAAACACACCAGCGTTGGAAACGGGCTTCCCCTCTTCAAAATGCGCGTCTATACGTTCTCATCGACGCGTTTCCTGGTAGCTCCTCCTACTTTTCTAACTTCCCGCCTTATTCCGAGACGGCCTTGGAGACACTCCTGTGGTGAAATGATAAGGATGGTGTATTTGAGAAACAAGACTGAGGGGAAAATAGGGCCGAGTCAGAAGGTGAGTCCACGGGTGCGCGCGGTGAGGGCTCGTGGCGCGGTAAAAGGGAGGCCACCCCCGTGTCTCCACAGCGGTGGGACAGGGACAGAAGTGCGGGTGGGCTGCCAGCAGGTGGGCGTTGGCTGTTGGGAGGCGGGTCCCAGCGGGGGCTGCGCTGCGCCCCCCCCCCCCCCCCGCCCCGCGTATTTAGAGGTGCGTCTGGGGAAGGTGGGTTGGGCTTTCCAGAACTCTGTTTGCATGAGCCAAGAAGTCCTCTGGCAGGAGAGCCCGAGAGACAGTCCCTAGCAAAGCTTCATTTGGAGGAGAGGGTGACTCCGCAGGCTTCCCGATGTCTCTCAGTCCGTCCTTCATCTGCCCACAGTGAC
The DNA here is from genome assembly GCF_037043125.1 of Eumetopias jubatus. Taxonomy (NCBI): domain Eukaryota; kingdom Metazoa; phylum Chordata; class Mammalia; order Carnivora; family Otariidae; genus Eumetopias; species Eumetopias jubatus. Next base: position 14,624,954 of record NW_028274823.1, read on the forward strand.
AGAAAGCTCCCAGCCCCCATGCCTGCCCCTCCTCCCCCCAGCTCTGGTGACGCGGCGGCAGTGGCAGCAGAGGCGGTGAGCCCGGCGCTGGCAGAGTTGGTGGCACTTGCACCGTGGTGGTGGCACCAGCACTGGCGGTGGCGGTGGCACCAGCACGGGCGGCGCCTGTACCAGCGGGATGTGGCACCGCATCTTCGAAGTGGATGAGTGGCCGCGGGGGCCATCAGCTTGGGCGTGGATTGGGGGGCTGGTGGCTGGAAGTGGCCCAGCGTGGGCTCTGTAGGTGACTAAAGCCTGGACCACAGAGACCGTGCAGAGAGAGGTTCATCCAAGAAGGTGTTGGAGGTTCCTCCGGAGGAAGAGTCTCCACTAGCTGGTGGGGAGCTGGACCCCATTTCTAGCCTTAAGATAGAGTAACCCAAGAAGACTTGAGGGATACAAGATTTAGAGCATTTGTAAGATAGGAACCAACCTGCTGGTTAAGAAAAGCTTAATGCTTCCTGGTGTGGGGAGTTGAGCTCACATTCATTTGCTCGTGTGTTCCCTCGGTGATTCATTCAGCAAACACAAGTGGGACCTTCTGTAGAGTCTGAGGTCAGATTATTGGCGTCTGAATCTGGCCCAGCCATTTCCCAGTCTATGATCATGACAGAGTTAGGTGATTTCTCTAAACCCCAGTTTCCCCGTCTCTAATATGAAATGTGAATATTAAGTATCCGCCTCGTTGGGTTATCTAATGCATATGAAATGTTTAGCACAGGGCCTGGCAGTAATTAAACATCCGATAAATATGAGCTAGGAACTCTGATTAAACATTGCGGAATGTCCAAAGATTGACATAATCCCGTACTAATTAAAGTAGTATTTGTACAATGAAATGCTCCACAGCCAAAGTCCAGAAGGATACAGTGGACCCTTGAACCACCTGAGTTTGAACTCTGCAGGTCTACTTACATGCAGATTTATTTTTGAGACATGTAATACAGTACCGTAAATGTGTTTTCCCTTATGATTTTCTTGGTGACTTTTTTTTCTAGCTTATGGTAAGAATATAGTCTATAATACCTATAACATATAAGATATGTGTTAATTGACTGTTTATGTTATTGCTAAGGCTTCTGTTCAGCAGTAGGCTATTAGTAGTCAAGTTTTGGGAGAGTCAGGAGTTGTATGGGGATTTTTCCACTGTGCAGGGAGTCAGCACCCCTAACTCCTGTGTTGTACAAGGGTCAACTATACTGTATTAACTGCAGCCATCACTTGGTAGGGAGATTATGGGTGATTTGATTTACTTACTTTTCTTACCTGTCTTTTAGGATTTTTCTGGAGTACGTGAACTATTTCTGAGATTTTAAAACAGAAGGGAAAGAAATCCCATATGACCATCTCTTTGGTGCTTTAATCATGACACAAAGGTGTCATGGAGCAATGACACCTTTGCCCCCGTATGCTTGAACAGTTCCAAATGGAGGGAGGTGCAAGGGTACTCAGGACAGCTCATTGCACCTGTTGGCAGCTCTGATTACAGAAAGTTCTTCCCTACACTATCTGTTTGTAATTTCTAATAGTTAGGATTTATTCATCTTTTCATTCAACCAATACTTATTAACCACCTCCTATATACCAGGAACCTTGGCACATTCCAGGGAGACAAAAGTGCATGGAAGCCAACAGGGTCCCTTCATGGAGCTAGTAATTTAGGGAGGTCCTCAGACTATAACCCAAAGACGAAATAAATATGTCATTACATAGGCGTGCTCTGATTCTAGGAGGGTGCTCAGCAAAGATGGGGGGAAGGAGTCCCAAAGAGCGTCCCTGGGGGTAACGGTTAAGCTGAGATGTGAAAGGTGTGTGGGAGTTACGGGGTGTGGGCAGGGGTGAGCTGTCCAGGTGGAGGAGCGGAGTCTGCTTCAAGGCCACATAGTCATCTAATTCCCTTTCCATGGGCGAGCCTTTCAAATATTTGAAGATGGCTTCTTCCCCAGTGTCTTTCTGTTTTACTTCCAGTCTCTTTAGCTTTTCCTCCTAGGATGTGATTTTATAGCCTTTTGTCATTCTGAGACCCAGTTTGTTGGTGCCCCTCTCTTCTTCTTACAATGTTTTTGAGCTATAATTCACATACCATGCATTTCACTCATTTAAAGTGTATAATCCAATGACTCTTAGTGTATCACAGAGTTGTACAGCCATCACAAATCAATTTTAGGATGCTTTCATCACCCCAAAAGGAAACCCTGTACCCATTAGCACTCACTCTGCATTTTCCCCCAAAACCCCAGCCCTCAGAAACTACTCATTGCTTTTCCTTACTATGGAGTTGCCTGTTATGGGCATTTCATGTAAATGCCATTGTACAGGGCATGTGGTCTCTTGTGATAGCTTCTTCCGTTCTGGTGCAGTGGTTTTAAGGTTGGTCCCTGTTGTAGCCTGTATCAGTACTTCACTTCTTTGCCGAATAATATTCCAGTGTGTGGAGATACCACAATGTGTTTAGTCATTAGTCAGGCGATGGACATTGTGGTTGTTTCCACTTACTGGCTCTTAGGAATAATGCTGTACATGTTGTGGTGTGGATGCAAGTTTTCAGTTCTCTTCAGTACATACCTAGGAGGGAAATTGCTGGGTCGTGTGGTAACTCTGTGCCTCACTTTTTGAGGAACTTCCAGACTGTTTTCCAAAGTGGCTGCACCATTTAACATTCCATCCAGCAGCGTGTGAGGGTTTGGTTTTTTCCACATCCTCACCAACACTTATTATTATCTGTGGGTTTTTTAAAAGTTTTTATTCAAATTCCAGTTAGTTAATTACAATGTCATATTAGTTTCAGGTTTATGATATAGTGATTAACACTTTCACACAATACCCAGTGCCCATCACAAGTGTCCTTAATCCCCATCACCTATTTATTTATTGATGAGAGAGAGAGAAAGAGAGCGAGAGAGAGTGTGAGCGGGGCAGGTAGGGGCAGAGGGAGAGAGAGAGACTTTTAAGCAGGCCCTATGCCCAGTGGGGAGCCTGACACAGGGCTCGCTCTCACGACCCTGAGATCATGACCTGAGCCAAAATCAAGAGTCTGACGCTTAACCAGCTGAGCCACCCAGGCACCCCTGACCCATCACCTATTTAACTCATCCCCCACCCACCCAACTCTCCTCTGGTAACCACCAATTTTTTCTCTATAACTAAGAGTCTGTTTCTTGGTTTGCCTCTCTCTTTTTTCCCCTTTGTTCATTTGTTTTGTTTCTTAAATTCCCCATATGAGTGAAATCATATGGTATCTGTCTTTCTCAGACTGACTTATGTCAGTTAGTGTAATACTCTCTAGCTCCATCCATGTCAGTGCAAATGGCAAGATCTCACTCTTTTTTATGGCTAAGTAATATTCCATTGAATATCTATATCTACATCTATGTAGATATATATATCTCAATCTCACATCTGCTTTATCCATTCATCAGTTGGTGGATACTTAGGCTGTTTCCATAATTTGGCTATTATAGGTAATGTTGCAGTAAACACTGGGGTGCATGTTCCCCTTTGAATTAGTATTTTTGTATCCTTTGGGTAAATACCTAGTAGTGCAATTGCTTCATCTTAGAGTATTATCTTTTTGATTAGAGTCATCCTCATGGGTGTGAAATGATATATCATTGTGTTTTAATTTGCTTTTCACTGATGCCTGTAGATGTTGGCCTGTTGTCCATTTCTGTATCGTCTTTGGAGAAATGTCTCCTCAGATCCTTTGCTAATTTTTAAATTGAGTTGTATCTTTTTATTATTTGCTTATAAGAGTTCTTTATATATTCTAGATACATACTCTAGATACACATACTCCCTCATCAGATACATGATTTTCAAATATTTCTCTCCCATTCTGTATGTTGTCTTTTCACTTCTTTGATAGTGTCCTTTGAAGCACAGAAGTTTTCAACTTTGATTAATCTGTTTTTTTCTTTTTTGCTTATTCTTTTGGTGTCATATCTAAGAAACCTAGTCTAGGGTCACAGAGATTTATGTCTATTTTTTCTTCTTTTCTTTTAATAAGAGTCTCATAGTTTTAGCTCTTACGTTTAGGTCTTCTATTTTGAATCCAGTTTTGAATATGGTGTGATGAAGAGGTCAGCTCACTGTTTTGTATGATATCTAGTTGTCCTAGCACCATTTATTAAAAATACGATTCCTTTCTCCCACTAAATTGTCTTAGCATCCTTGTCAAAAATCAACTGATTATAAATGTGAGGGTGTATTTCTGGTCTTTCAAGTCTGTTCCCTTGATCGATCTGTCTGTCCTTATCCAGTACCACACTGTCTTAATTATTGAAGCTCTGTAGTAAATTTTGAAATTATAGAGTATGAGTCTTCCAACCTTATTTTTATTTGTCAAGATTGTTTTGGCCATTCTGGATCCCTTGAATTTCCATATGAATTTAGGATCCGCTTGTTAATTTCTATAAAGAAGCCAGTTGGGATTTTTATAGATTGTGCTCAAACTGTAGATCAATTTGGGGAGTTTTGCCATGCCAACAATAGTAAGTCTTCTGATCCATGTACATAGGATGTCTTCCCATTTTCTTAGGTCTTCTTTAATTTCTTTCAACAGTGTTTTTGTTTTCAGAGTATAAGTTTTTACTTGTTCTGTTAAGTTTATTCCTAAATATTTTGTTGCTTTTTATGGTATTGTAGATGTAATTGTCTTCTTAATTTCATTTTTGGATTATTCATTTTGAATCCCTTTTAAAATGTAGTCCTTACAACCACTGGAATGTGCACAGTGGGATGCACCTCACACTTGTGGATACAATTCCCTGAGTATAACCCAAGACAAAGTTAGCTTTTTGTGGGAGGGTCTGAGGTGGCGTGGGGTGGTCTGCATAACAACGTCACACCTTTGACTCATGTCAACAGAATCCCATCATACTTTTTCAAGTCTTCTGCTGTTGTGCCATGTTTCCCTCACTGTATACCTGGACAGATAGCCCTAAGGAGCCAAAGGTAGCACACTGGCTTTTCCATTTCATATTTTTAGATTCAACCCATTGTCTGTAGTCTAAGAGTTTGACTTGGACACTGATTCTGACCCTGGTCATGATATCTTTGTCCTTTAGCTTATCCCCAAATGTAGTGAACATATCCTTTGTAAAGTTTTCATTCAAGCCAATGATAAAAAATGTCCAGCAGGACTTTGCCAAGGACAGAGGCTTGAGGTCTGAGTTCAGAACCTCTCTCTGAGATCACTGGATTTCAGCCCCCTGATAACAGTATCCAAACAGTCCCCAAGACACCCAGTGGTCCTTGTACCCAATTCAGTAGTCCTTGCATCCAGTCCATATGGTAACCCCACTGAATTTATCGAATTCCTAAATCCTTGATCTACTTCATCTCTACCAGTCTGGTACTCCTGTCAAAGAAAGAAACAAGATTTAACTGACAGAGCTTTTTCTCTGTGAACTTGCAGTGGGTCCTGGTAATTCCTGCTTTCTATATGTTCGCAAACCATAAATCTCCTTTAACAAGTCACTTCTGAATCTGGTGCTCCAAACTCACTCGCCAGTTATCCTCTTATGATAAGAGAAGTAACATCAGATGAAGAAACAGGATCACATGGGTTAAAGTCATGCATAAGGCTGGTAAGTGTGGAGGGAAGTCTGTAACCCATGCTAATGATGACCTATTCTGTACCCCCTCCACACACAGTGGAGAAAGTTCCTGTGTGTACAAAAACAGGAGCGAGTGTGAATGTGGGAAGTTACTCAGAGACTCCATGTCCTCAGGTAAACTCAGGAGTTCAACTTCCTGTGCCTGAAGTGAAATGCTCTTAACCCAGAAGTGATGTGGTTGCCTCAGCAACCACCAGAGGATGAGCAGAGCATGAAAAGGAGTCTTTTGACCACATCTGTGGTGTCATATTATCTCATTTAATTCAGGTTCCTCTTTGGCCTCAATTATCTGGATTTCATTAGTTCAACAAGTATCTATCCACTCACCTTGTTTTAGGCCCCACGGTAGGCTCTGAGGATCCCGAGGTGTGAGAGGCCCAGTGAAGGTTTACAGGTGAGGCCAGCTCTGCAGATGCCCACAGTGGGTCCTGCGGTACTGATTTGCCTTCCCAACCTCTGGGGCCCAGCGCTCCTTCCCATGCATTTGAGTTGGCGAGTGACTCAACTGAATCCATGTGGGACCACAAACCAGTCAACAAGTGTTTATCTGTCATCTGTTCTGTGACAAGCGCTGTTCTAGACATTAGGATACAGCCATGAATGAAACATAAAAATTCTTGTCCTCACGGAGCTTACACTCTAGAGTGTGTTTGTGTGTATGTGTGGGTATATACAGACCTTAACGGCTATGTCAGATCTAGAGAGGGACTAAAGCTGAATGGGAAGGTTGGGGTGGACATGGGGTTGGAATTTAAAGTAAGAAGTCCAGGGAGGCCTCACTGAGAAGGTGACATTTGACACTGAAGAGGGTGTGGGATCAAGCCATGTAGGTATTTGAGGGAGCAGCATCCTGGGCAGAAGAACAGCTAGTGCAGAAGTCCTGAGGTAGGAGTTGCCTGTGTGTTGGAAGTCCAGCAAGGAGGCCACATAGCTGGCGGATGAGGCCAGGTAGAGCCTTGCAGGATGGCCAGCTTTTCTTTCGAGATGGGAAGCCAGGGGCTTGAGTGAAGGGGTGGCATGATCTGACTTACATGTTTGAAGGATCCCAGAGGCCATGTTCTGAGGGCACTTTGGTGGGGACTGGGGTGGGCCGAGGAGAGGCAGGGAGGCCTGTTAGGGAACTATTGCAAGGTAACAGGGACAGTGCCAATTTTCAGCTTAGGGTGACAGCGGGGGCAGTGGGGAGACGCAGACAGAGGCTGGAGGGGAGGCCCCAGGATTTCTGGTGACTGGATGTGGGGTGTGGCAAAGGAAAGGCAAGGACAATGCTGGCACGTTTGGTCTGAGCACATGGAAGGGTGGAGTCGCCAGTTCCTGAGGCGCAGACGGCTGGCGAAGGGAGGAGATAAGGTTTGGGGCCTGTTGACTAGAGTTACCCATGAGACATGCAGGTGGAGGTAGGTGAGCTCAGGCTGGAAATGTCAGTGTGGGAGTCGTTACCACAAGAGATCCCCCAAGGACAGAGTGTTGATGGAAAAGAGATGTCTGTGGACTCCAGCCTGGGCCATGCCCACATTTAAAGCTCACGGAGAGGAGAACCGACCAGTGAAGAAGTCTGAGGTGCTGCTCCATCGGTGGAGGAGGGAAACCAGGTGTCCTGCAAGTCAAGTGAAGAAGATATTTCTAGGAAGAGGGGGTGGTCTGCTCTGTTGAGTGTTGCGGATGGGTCATGTCTGATGAGGCCTGAGGGCTGACATGTATTTGCAATCTTTGTGGCCACACCCATGGCAGAAACAACAGGCAGGCGCCACTCCTGAGTCCTCGCGCAGGCTGGATGCGACCTGCGTGCCCCTCAGGTGATCACAGTGACTGTCCTCTGCACAAATCCCCATGTCCACCTCCCATCTCTGTCGTGGTCCCTAAAAAGGCAAAATGAGTCTCCTCCTCTTTGATATTCCTGTGTCCACCAGTGTCCTGCTGACCAAGATGTTTGTCAAAATGCAGAAAATGTATTGCTTTTCCTTGGTTTTTCTGTATTTTGCTGATTAAGATATTTGTCTAATTCTAATGCAGCTGATTCATTACAACCTAGCTCTACCATTAAAAACATAAATTATTCCTAAACACATAGGATCACCTACAGATCTCATCGTTACAGGTACATTTCCAGTTCACATATTATTTAATATAATGACATCCGCCTCTTGTCACTGTTCTCTAGACAGCTCCTACCCATCCTAGGTAATGCACAGTGGGGATCACTTCTTTCCTGTTTGTTGGGGTGAGGGGTGGGTGGATCCAGAAAATCTAAGAAGTGGAACCATATAGATAAGAGGGGCATGGGGGTGGCAGGGTGGTTTATGGGCATTTGGGGCAGAAAGGATGGCAAAAGCAGAATTTGGGAGCTGGAAAAATGTGAGTTTGGAACCAGTAGATAATCCCTGTGGGTGGAATATAGACTCCCAGGACACAGGGCCCAGGCTGCCCCAGGTGGGGCTGTCTGTAAGGAAGAGAAAAAGTCAGGGGTCCCCAGGTCAGGGGGGCCCTTTCTGGAGGTCTTTCCCAGAGACAATGAGCCAAAGTACCCAGTCAGCTGTGAGTACCAGAGAGGCCCAGAGACAGGAAGCAAGGGCCAGTGGGCAGTGAGGGCTGGTTCAGGGTTAACAGACCCGGCAACTGCCAGCAGGTGCGACTGCCGATGGCCGCTCCACGGGGCACACTGGGGTGTGATGGGGGGATGTCTGTCTGCCATAAGGCATTTGTTATTTTCCTTTGTTTTAAATTTCTATCTCATCAAGACAAATTTTGCTCTTCACACTCACTGATTGTATAGACCCACGGGGTTTGTGGATCACGTACTGCCATGTCTCTTGTTCTAACACTTCTCATCTCTGACAGGTGCATTTTCCCTCGGGAACATCAGGCCATTCTGTCCGTGGGTTATGGGGACACGCTGTGGCACTGGCTTTGGTGGGGGCAGTGTGTGGAGATGCGTCTGTGTCCTCCTTCCCAATGTCACTGCTTTTACGCTCGGCGTCAAACCACCGAGCAGAATGGAGAAAGTGCGTGGGTGACGGGGGCTTTCCCTGAGAGGTGGGGCTCTTTGGGCTGAGGGAGAACCTTCAAGGAGCCAAGAGGGACAGGAAGGCTCGTGGGTTCTCCGCGGGATGGAGCTTTTATGCCAGGGCAAGGAATTCAGACTTTATTCTGTGGCTTAGGGAGAACCCCCCAAGCTCTTAGGAAGAGGACCGATGTGATCAGGTTTGTTCCTACTTGGAGAAACCCAGTGGCATCGTGTGGCAGGGGTAAGACGGGGGGTGGGAGCATGGAGACCCGATAGGGCTGATGTAGCAGCCCAGGTGGGAGCCCATGAGGGCCTGGCCCCGCAGAGCCACTGCAGAGGACGAGGGAGCTGGAGACGAGTGTCACTGTGGAGGTCAGGTCAGCAGGAACCCATGCCTGATTGGCTGTTGGGTGACATCCGGAAGGGCTGCCAGGTGTCTGACCCAGGCCACCAAAGCCATTCTGTCGCTTTCAATTCCCGCTCGGAGAGCAGCGAGATGATCTCACACCCTCTTCATATTCTGCAGATTATCTTGAATGACCCACATTTTTGAAGCAGAAGTATTTGGAGCTGGGAGGGACATAGGGAAAGCGAACCTGAAATATTTAAACAATGGCCTCGATTCTCCCCTTCTCTTCATTCTGTCGGCAGCCTGACATACCGTGAGGAGTGATGGAGTGCGGGGAGACCTTAAACAGAATATTACATTTAGATGGAGGGTGCCATAGCCTGCACTGGATTTCCTCTGCCAGAGCCGTGGAAGGAGTGAATAGAAGAGCAGCCTGTCCCTGAACTTGACAGCATCAGGAGTGGCTCAGCTCAGATCACCACAGATGGCTGTGTTGGGGAGTTAGTGCTGAGCCCACTAAGCCAGCACCTTCTTTCCTATTGTCTCTATAACTCCATTGTTTTAAGCAAGCCAGGTTTGTTGTCAGGGTTCGTTCACTACAGACAAAGCCTCTGTTAGAAAAAAATAGATCTCAGAACCTTCTAGAGAGCGGGGGAAAATCACAAGCCACCAACAGTGGAAGTGCCGATTCCAGATCCCTACGCAAAGATGGCAGATAGGGTTTCTCCATTTGTTAATTAAAAAAAAAAAAAATCTGAATGGGGAATGGGGGAAAGAATAGCCTCCAATAATTATTTAATCCTGCCAGACTCCAGACTCCAGTTTAGATTTAGCAGTCCAGATGATTCTGGCAAACTATAGATCTCCTTTTCAGCATTCAACGGTATAGTTGATGGAAGGGAGGAAAGATGTGAAACATCCCTGTCATCACTTGAATGGCCGAAATAATATTTCAGTTCTGTTTTCTTCGGGTGACCGGGTTTTTCTCCCTCGTTGACCAATTTGGGAATTATTTTAAAACAGCCCAAGGATTGCTTTCCTATTAGGAAAATAAACTCAGTCACAGTAAAATAGCTGAGCAGATGGGTGGTTGGAAGCATTTTATAACTTTCAGCATCAAAAGGAATCTTTTAAGCCATGTTCCAAAAACTCTGCTGAGGATTTGAGGCGACCTTAAACTTGGCATTTCTCATTAGAAAGACTTTTATCGCCCTGAAAAGAAGGAAAAACTCCATTTAAAAAACATGACTATGGTGAGCAGTGGATTTTCCTGGAGCCCACGGCCCCACAGGCCATTTGAATTAGACTTCAGAGCTGTCACATGTCAGCAAGATGGTGCCTCTTACGCCTCCAGTCGCTTCATGTCACATCAGCCGTGTGCTACTAAGTCAGGGGCCTAAAACATGAAGCACGTCATCCTCTGGCTCCTTCGGTGAAATGACTTGGGCGCTGTGAAGGCAGGCCCCGTCCTGAGAAAGGTCAAGAGTGCATGGATCAGACTGTCATTTTGGAGCATCTTTTGTCCTGGCATGTGGCCAACATTCTTCCACTGATGTGGGGGATTTGTAAAGTCAGTCACCCGTTCCTCTGTCAGGGGCCATATGCTGCAGATGTTTCAGAGAGCATAGATGCTTGGAGCTGCCCGCGGCTTCAGACAGGGGAAAACCAATGGCGTTAAGCATGAGGGCCATGCGGTCAGATGGCAGTCAGGTTCTGGATATGCCCCTCGCGAACTCCACAAGTGACCTCTTCTCGAAGCTCCGTTTTCCTCTTTCATAAGATGAAGAAATGCTAAATATATACCAGAGAGGATCTTTAGGAGATTGATACATGTGAAGAGCTCAGTGTCTGGTACACAGTAAGTGCTCAATAGATGTTTGTTAACAGAAATGGCACAACTCCTTCATCTTGGGGCTGTGGGAGCAGAGAGCCAGAACAGAAACGCGAATCCTTCGAGATAACTATTTTGTCCGATAGATGTGCTGCTTAGGAATGCAGTCCTTCCAGCACTAGCAACAAGCTTTCTGGGTTTGAGCATCGTCCACAGGAGATGACAGGCAGCAAGCAGAACATACTGGAAAGTTAGGGTTTGCAGCTGGCAACTGTGGGCATCGCCTGGGGTGAGTCCAAGGGGGAATGGCAGAGTCCTCCCCTGTCCGCGTTACCTTGGACCGTCTGCTCCATTCGTGTAAAATGAGGCCAATCTCCCAGGCCCTTCTCTGGGTTATTTTTTGCTTGCTTTTTTGTTTTATTTTTGCATTTTGGATCTGAAGCAGAGGAAGTGCACTCCCCTGGCTGGATTTACAGGTGACCCAGGTTGGGAGAGGGTGGCTGATTCACCGGCTGCCGGGTTCACAGCCATCTCCGAAGTCTGAAAGGAGTTGAAACTGCCAATAAAAAAAATCGGATAATGTTGGCTAACTGAACATAATTAAAAAAAAAAAAAATAGGGTAGGAATCCATGTACTCAGGTTCAAAAGCAGACTGCATAAGCCACTGCCTTCCAGTCCTGGGTGGCTCCGCACCTCCATCGTGCATTCATGCAGCGGGTTCAGCTGTGACCTCGGCTTCCATGCTGCTGTCCGTGGGAGAGATGGTCTGCCGCCAGCCACCCCCTCCTACACAGACCCCCTCCTACACAGAAGCGGAGGCTGCTCCCTTCTAGATGCATCCGTTCTCCCGACAGTGTGAGTGCCATGTTCTCTTCCTAAGGCTGGGGGCAAATACACGGTGTGCTTGTATCACAGGTGCAGGACCTAAGGGCAAAGGGCCACTTTTACCATCACCATCGTGACCGGTCTGCTCTCTCTCCCACCAGATTCTGCTTTTATTCCGGAAGGCACATGCCGGGTTGGGAGGAACAGGCCCACTGCATCCTGGCCTGGCCATGTGGGGTGACAACTCATGGATGGTGCCGTCTAGAGAGGGACAGTAGTGTGGTATAGTGGATGGGAGGCAGGCCCCATGAGGAGCTCCAGTAGTGGCTAGCCCTCACGGAACGCCTACAGAATCTTTTCATGAGCGTTATGCCTCTTAAACATCACAACAGACCTCCTCAGTAGGGGTGGTTACTGCTCTGCCTACATAGGAAGAAACCGAGGCCCAGAGGTCATGCTTCAGTGGCAGAACCAGACCTGCATGCAGGCGATTTGACCCCAGAGCTGCCACACCGCCTTGTAATGGATGTGAAGATGTACGGTCTGGACGAAGAGATGGGGAGGGCTCGGGAGGGCAGGCCGACCACTTCTTTCAGTACGTGAAGGAAAGGGGAATCAGAATTGGACTCAATATAACGAAAGACCTGTTAGAACTTTCCAGGGCTGGACAAGCTACCTTGCTTCAGGTATGAGGGAGGGCAAGGGCTTCCTAGGCCTGGAGGATCCACGCAGAGGCTGGGCGCAGTGATTCCAGCGTGTGGCCCCTCTGGCAGTTGGAGTAGGGGTGCAGGTAGCGGAAGGAGCCCTTCAGAGGTGACCTGAGGGCCAGGAGCCCTAGCCTGAGTCTTAGGGGAACCGGGTGTAGACCCTGTGAGGCCTGCGTTGCCTCAGCCTCCCTCTCTGTCTTCTTTCTCTCTTTTACTCTTCCATCTGTCTCTCTGCTTCAGCCTCTCTCCTCACTCACCAAGCTGGAGCCATACCAGTGTTTCTGTTTCTGGAAGAGGCCAAGTGCTTTCTCGCTCTAAAGCATTTTTGCATAAGTTGTGGCCTCTGCCTTCTCTTGTTCAGATGGCCAACTCCTGTTCATCCTTTAGATCCAACTGACACGTTACCTCCTCCAGGAAGCCTTCCCTGACCACCTCATCCCAGGCAGCTCTTCCCCAGTTCATTTCAGTCCTGTCTTCATGTTTGTTTCCCTCATGGCACTAACTTCAGTCTGCGATTATCCTCTGTTTTTCTGTGTAGAAAGTAAGTTCCATGGAGGCAAGGCTGTATTTGTCTTTTCCATTAATATGTCCCTAATCCCCTAGCACAGTGTTGAGTATTTGTGGAATGAACGAGCGAATGACCTTGACCAAATTACTGTGGGTCTCACTTTTCTAATCTGTTAGATGGGGAACAGCTGTACAGGAAATTTGATGGTTCTCAAACTTGAACATGCATCAGAATCATCTGGAAGGCCTATAAAAACGGATTGCTGTCCTCACCCTCAGAGCCTCCATAGGTCTGGCGTGGGGCCAGAAATTTTGCATCGCTCATGAGTTCCCAGGTAATGTTGATGTTGCGGGCTACGGGAGCCACACTTTGGGAACTATTGGATTTGACTATCTGCAGGTCCCCCGAGGCACTCGTTTTCAATTTTTCCAAATTGAATAAATGAATATGAAAATGCTATGCTTATAAAAACAGTATATTTATTTATTTTTAGAAGACTTTATTTGAGAGAGTGAGCGAGCATGAGCAGTGGGGAGGGACAGGAGAGGGAGGAAACAGACCCCCTCTGAGCAGGGAGCCCAGTGTGGGGCTTGATCCCAGGACCCTGAGATGTGGCCTGAGCCAAAGGCAGACGCTTAACTGACGGAGCCACCCAGGCGCCCCTAAAAACAGTGTATTTAGATACAAGAGATATTTTGAAACATAACTTTACCTTCAAGCATAAAAGGGGAGGGAGGTGGTGGAAGGCAAGGAAAGGGAAAAAAAACCCTCTTCCAATCAGGAGGGATTAGCACCTATGGATAGAGTTGATAATGTCTGTGATGGCAAAAGGTCAGTTGGATGGAAGTGCCCCGGACCTGGGCGAAGGGCCGAGCAAGTCCCTGGGAACAAGGCTTGCAAATGCAGCACTTGCAGGTTTCAAGAGCGCTTCCTGCCAGCTCAGCATTTAATCTCCACCTCGGAGGGTAAAGCTAGAGAATCACAATTAATAAGGAAAGTGAGAGTCCAAAGTGGGGCGGGGGGGGGGGGCAACAAAACAAAAGAAGAAACCCCTTGTGATGCTCCGGACACACCTCGTGGCCTGGAGATCTGCCTTCACCTGGCAGGAGGGTTGGTTTGTTAAGCATGGCTCGGAATTCACATTCATTGGTCTTGGGGTTGCTTCTTTCTCTCATCCACACAGCCTTCCCCCAACCCCCTACCCAGGGACCCTCTGCAGTTAGACTGTAAGGGTCCTGCTGTGATGGGTTTAGGGGGCTGCCCGCCGTCTCCTCTGAAGGTCTCCCCTTTCCGTGGTCTCCCAGTTCTGTTTGTGCCCAAGAGAAGCATTGGTCTGGGAGAGTGTCTACACAGCTCTTTACTGCGCCCCTTTCACCCTGGAGGCCCCCTCTAGAGCAGACGCAGTGGCAGGGGCAGCCTCGAGAGGCGCCAGAGAGCCAAGAGCGGTTCCAAGCCTGGGCGCAGCAAGGAGGCGAACCAGGACTCCGGGAATCCCAGAAGTTCTGCAGGCAGCCCCAGTATGGCTGAAGTGTGCTGCTAGAAACATCCTCCTCATCACCGTCGTGGGCACTTATGGGAGCCAGGCAGTGGGCTCTTCCTTTCACTGGACTCTTCCATTTAATCCTCCTCTCCACCCTGAGAGCACAAAGGCTAATTTTGTCTCAGTTTTTATAAATGAGGAATCGGAGCCTTAGGAAATTTAGAAAGTTGACCAAACTCAAACTAGAAAGGTGTGGGTCTGGCTTTGAATCCAGGGGTGCCTGACTCCAGAGCTTTCCCTTAATGAGGAGGGGAGGTGCCTCCCTCTGTGCGAAGGGGCGAAATGGAACTCCGTTGGCAGAGAGTTACAATTAGGAATAACCCCAGTGGTGGTTTGTGTTGGTTTCTTCTCCCCCAAATTAACTGTCCCTCTTCATCTGCCTCACCTCTCCGATGGGGGAACCCCACTCAACTGTTGCCTGGTGGGTGGCGCCACCGCGCCCTAGACCTTTGCTGCTGCAGGGAAGTCTGAGCAGGACAGTGGAAGGTGGGGGAGGGGATCTGTAAGTCAGTGTTGCACAGGGGGGTCAGCTGCTCGAGTGTATGAAAGTCAAGGACCACCTGGACTTGAAAGGCTATCTGTCCTCCAAAGGAGGCACTTGGAAACCATGATTAAAATAAAGCAAGCGGGCAGGATAATTGTGGATCTTGTCATAATTGCACTGGTACATATTCTGTGGAACAGGATGTTTGCTGGACATTGGTCAGTTGAACGGTGCAAAAAGAGCTTCTGGAAATAGGCAGTTTTCGGGCAATGCTGTGATGAAGCCCCCCAGGTCTCTTGACCGAGGACTTGCTAGTGCCTCTAGTGTGCTCATGGGGTCATGACCATGCTCAATGTGGAAGTCAGCCTACCATGTTACATCCCAAAACGCATACATCAGACCTCAAAAGGATCGCGGTTATGTGAGTCTTTACAGAAGGTGTCTAAGGGTGATCAACAGAGGGGGAGTTTACATGGCCTGGCTTGCTTTGAAACTTCCTAAAAATCCTCTCTAATTTCCTGGCTGTTCTCCTCCTTCCCAGCCCCCCCAAGGCCAGAGATATACCTGTTAGACTGTAGCAGGAAGGGCACACTTGCCCACCAATTCTGACACGTCTTAGGGCCCTCCAGAGTGCTGTGCTGGGAAAGATCCCAGGACAAGGGCTGTTGTGAGCTCAGGTTTCCAGCCAAGCAATTCTTGAATCTTTTCATGCAGCCAAGTGTAACAGTGACACCATGACACCTTTCCTAATTGTGTTTTAATTGAAAAGACTTGATTTGATTATAGAAGCCTACACTGTAGTTGAAGGGCTTGTTAAAACATGTATTAAATCCTAAAGATTGCAATGTTTCACTGTGTAATTATGTAAACAGTCACGCAAATGGAGCAGTTTATAGTCAGCAGGAACGCTTGTTCAATAGCATGGTAGCAAACTGGCATCGCTGATCGGTGGCAGGTGAGTTTATTTTATTTATTTTTTTACATTTTTTTAAAAAGATTTTATTTATTTATTTGACACAGAGAGAGCCAGAGAGAGAGAGAGAGAGCAAGGATAAGCAGGGGGAATGGCAGGCAGGGGAGAAGCAGGCTCCCTGCTGAGCAAGGAGCCTGACGTGGGGCTCAATCCCAGGACCCCGGGATCATGACCTGAGCCTAAGGCAGACTCTCAACCGACTGAGCCATCCAGGCGCCCCATGAATTTATTTTTTTAAGGACAAATGCAAGTTGGTATCCCCCCTCCCCGACATCAGCCAGGCAAGCTTTTTAATTTTCTCCTCTGGTATACGTGTTTCCTCGAAATCTGTTGTGATTTTCAGTAATGTTTCTGTGTCCTGCAGGGCACGTGAATTTCCCATAAATGAGTAGGGAAAATAAAATGTGCCATATCTCTGAAATGTTTAGATTTCTCAGCAGCAAAGATGATCCAGGCATTAAAAAAAAAAAAAATCCTCAGCTATAGTTTTAAAATAGGAATAGAACTACCTTAAAATTCCCTGTAGTTTTAATGAAAGTGTCCATTAAATTTACTGAGGATAAAAGAGTAATTTACCTCAAAACCCGCTATCCCTGCCTTCCCGAAGGACTTACGATGCTCACCTATCATTTTTGAACTTCAAAATAAATGAAACATTGATCAGAGATGTCATCGAAACATTACTTCTTCTTGTCTATCACTTGCTCAACCCTGGCTTCTTAGAAGGAAACAGGTCCCACAATCATGATTTCCTCTCAGCTCCAAGAAAATAGAAGCCACAAATGGGCTGGTGAATTATGTGCTTCCAGTGGTTTTGAAGGGAAGCATTTACTGAGGGAGAAAATTGTTTTAATCTTATAACAACCAAGGAGGAGAGTTTGTAAAAACACAGAACACCTACACATACACTTGATTTTGTTGCATAGAAACACACGGGAGCATTTTTTCCCACAAATTTGCCTGATGCCTCAGGTGAGGGATCTTGCTGTGGTCTGGGCGGAGGTGGGTGGGCCTGGGGTGTAGGGAGGGGACTGGGAAGTGTGGGGGTGGGTGTGAGGGTAGTGAGACCACAGAGAGGTCGGCTGGGAATCCCAGGGACTCTGAGAGGGCAGATTCAGTGCAGGATGAAGGCCTTCCAGCCCCTTCTGGAAATGCAGGACCTGCAGGATACCCTGAGCCCTGTTCCCCCGAGACCCAACTCCTCACATCACACGATGGAGAAATCTGGTGCCACCTTTGCCCACAGCTGACTTGAATAACTTCCTGGCAGACCCACCTCAGTCCTCCTTACCCTTGGCGTTGCTGGTAGCATCCACAGGAGCTGAAAACAACAGACAAGCAAATAAATTCAAATTTCAGGAAGTTGGTCCTAGAAATGACTAGGAGGAGAAAATAAGAATAGTGAGTGGTCTCAAAGAAAAATGCATGCTTCCCATTGCTGGAGGGAAGAGGAAAGGAAGGAAGGAAGGAAGGAGGGAGGGAGGGAAACGAGGGCTCCATATGAATGCATATATCTCTCTCTGTGGAGGCAAACACACCGCAAGGCAGTTGCAAGAGCACATGTGACTTGCTGGGGAGAGGGTGGAGGGGTGTGGTGAAGGGCGACTTTCACGTTTTGCTCTATGTACTTACGGGTTTGAATTTTTTACCAAGGGACCTAATAATGGCTCACTTTTGTCATTCTCTAAAAGGGGTGGGGGGAAGATTTTAAACAGAGGTGTCCAGATTTGGAGGAGAAAATTACAAGTGGCCTATTTGTATGAAGTAGATTATGAATGAACCACGGTCACCCAGTGAACGAAGAGGCAAAGGGAACTTGGTATTTATACCCTTCGTCTGGTTCACATCCCTTTGTCTCCTTTAAGACAGTGCATTTTGCACAAAGACGTGCCTTGTTCAAAAGAGAAAGAGCTGGTTTCTGGAACTACCTTTCACGCTCTGATCATTTCCCAGAGACACAGAATGTGTCATCTGAGAACGGCTCTTCCACACTGTGGAGAGTACATATCCTCGTAACAAAAAGTTCAGAATCTCCAGGTGGTGGGTATGCTCTTGGAACCTTTGGTTTAAAGGGAAGGGTGACTAAACTGGTGGTAATTGGTTTTGTATTTTATTAGAATGCCCTGATTCAGCTCGCTTAGTGCTTATGGGGCTTAGATACTGACACGGAAGGGCGGACGTGAGGCTCAGCCTGTACCGTCTTCCTCCTTCCCTAATCACCTCTGTCCTTGGTGCCAGGCTTTTCACAGAACACTGCACTGCTCTGTGAGCTCCGAGCAAGTGTCCGCGTGTGTTTGTGTGTGTGAGTGTCATCTCCCCAAGTACATGACATTGTAGGGGAGGAAAACATTTTTTTCTTCCTTCTACCCTTTTAGGTTCTCAGACTGGGGCTCTGTTAAATTAGACCAACAAAACGTTAACAAGAGAAAAAAAAAATCAGTTTATTGTGGTGAGACTTGGGCTTATATAGCATCTTAGCAAAGAATAAAAAAAATTAGTAAAGAGGTGACAAGACAAAGGAAAAGGTTTCCAAGGGCAGCAAACTGTGGGAAGGTAAATATAAGGGGAAACTGATGGTGGAGGTTTATGGCAGTCCTGTTTTCCAGAAGTTTCTGCTGTCAGATAAGGGAAGCTCTGAGAAGGTGTTGTTCTGCATCTGTTGATTCTCATTTGCCTCTAGTTCAAAATAATTCTCATGCCATAGTGGTGTATTTGGGGCTGGCATATTCTGATCCCCTATAGTGTGCCTGCTTTTCACCTTCCCTGTGCTCACCCTTCGGCCCCTTAACTTGAGTATAGGTTCTTCACACAATATGCTCTCAATAAATACTTTTTGGGGGGGTGCTCTTTACTCATGTGTTAGCTTTCATAAGGTAAGGCTGCACAGCAAACATCCCCACATCTCAGCGGCTTGCTGCACTATGGTTTCTCCCTCCTGTCACATGGTGGTTGCCGGTTGGCTGTGGCTCTGCACCATGTGTCTTCATTCTGGGACCCAGACTGAGGGGGCAGCCGCTGTCAGGAACACACAAAGGGAAAAGAGCAACAGAGCTGGTGGAACCACACGGTGGCTCTTAAAACTGCTCAAACTTTGCATGGCTCATCTGCTCACATTTCATTGCTGAAGCAAGTCGTGTGTTCAAGTCTAACAGTGGATCAGGGAAGGATGCTCCTTTAGGGGAAGGCTCTGCACAGCCCGCGGCTACAGATGGGATGTTTGATTCTCTCATAGGGAGGGGCCGGTGATGTTTGATGGAGGCACCCTGCCTCCAGTGCCCATGGCCACGTGGGCTAAACTGCCTTCTTGTGGCTTTATGCGTCAGTATGTCTTGGGTTCCCAAGTCGGGTCTTAACACTCTGCCACTGGCCTTCCTTGTTCTTTTGTGTCTCCATTTTGTTTCTTTTGTGTTTTTCTTTTTTCTTTCTTTCTTTCTTCTTTTCTTTCTTGCTTTCTTGCTTTCTTGCTTTCTTTTTTTCTTTCTTTCTTTCTTTCTTTCTTTCTTTCTTTCTTTCTTTCTTCTTTTTTTAAGATTTTACTTATTTTAGAGTGAGAGAATGTGGGAGCACACGGGAGGGAAGAGGGGCAGAGGGGGAGGGAGAGGGAGAGAATCCCAAGCAGACTCCATACTGAGTGTGGAGCCCCACATGGGGCTTGATCTCATGACCCTGAGATCATGACCTGAGCCAAAAATCAAGGGTCCGACACTCAACCAGTCTACTGAGCCACCCAGGCGCCCCTTCTTTTGTTTTTCTATTATTGTTGTCCTAATTCTAAAAGCAATACATCCTCCTTGTAATGTATTCATACAAAGTGAAAGTCACCTTTATCATGCCTACTAAAGAACTTCCCATCCCCAAAGCAATCACCATGAACCATTTGGGGTGCTATTGTTGCAGAGAGTTCCCACGCTTATACAACCACATAAAGTGTGTACACATAAATAAGATTTTAGGTAAGTATCCAGATTATTTTGTGGCTACACTTTGTCGTTAGCATCGCATCTCAGACATCTTTGTGTTGAGCTGCCTTATTCTTTTTATGATAGCACAGCATTCCATGGAACAGGCATTTGCATTGACTTACTGTTTCCCTACTCATGGGGATTTACTTTGTTTCTGTTTTTTTTTTCCTATTACAAAAATGTGAAGAACATTCTAGATGTATGTGTGCAAGTAGTTTTGTAAGCTGGATCCCTAGAAGTGGAATTGGTGGGTTAGTGTTCTTTACATCGTGATGGATACTGCCAGGCTATTCTCCTGAAGAGCTCTGCCAGTTTATACCCTCACCAGTGTGGCTAACATGCCTGTTTCCATTCTACCCGGCCCTCACTTTTCTTTTAACTTTTCATTTTGAAATAATTTTAGATGCACACAGAAATTGCAAATGTAGTACAAGCATTGGCCGCACACAACATTGGTGCAACCAGTATATTCTTCACGCAGCTTTCCCCAAAGATAGCCTCTTATGTAACCACAGTGTACCTGTCAGAGACAGGAAATTGACATTGGTACAGAACTAAGTCCTATTTGGATTTCACCTGTGTGTTTGCATGCACACTTCTTTTTCCTTTTGCCAATAGTCCCATGAAATGTTATCAAATGCAGAGTTTTGCCACAGACCTTTTAAACTTAATACATACTAGTTTTGTTTATAAGAAATAAACAGTTTTTCTCTGTGCAATTTATTTTTGTGGTCATTGCATCCTTCTGAGTTCCTATGACAGTTGGAAACATTGGAGTCTAGATCCAGTGCGAGTAGGCTGTCAATTTTCAGTGTGAAGCGAGCAGGTATTAAGAATCTGCCTTTTTTTTCTGGCTTTCCCTCGAGCACCCACCTGGGACAGGGGCTCTAACACCCAGGACAACCTCCTGACCTCAGCAAGCATCAGTTTTCTGTTGCTTGTTGACGTGAAAACCCCAGACTGGGTTTTCAGTTGGCAGCTTGATTATTCAGACTTGCAAGCCTCCGATGAGTGTGCGTGAAAACTTTAGGGGAAATTAATCTCGGAGAAGTAAAACATGCCATCTCATTTTACTTAAAAAAGGAAGAAAATTAATGTGAGTGCCGGTGCCTCCTATGTGTTTATACCGAGTCCATTCACTTAGAATCAAGCCATTATGAGTGCGTTTGTTCTTGATGAAAGGAACCCAGCATTAGACCGGAAATAGGATGTGTTGAAATCAATTTAGTGTCAGCCACATCAAGCCTTTCTAAAATTGTAGGTTTTACAGAACTTTAAAACATGACTTGTTTATTTGGTAGAATTTAACTGTGATTCATATTTCTCTGAAACAGACAAAAAGACAGAGAGAGCAAATTGCAGGCGAGCAGTGTCCCGGGGCAAGGAAATGTGATTTTTCTGAAGTGTCTCTGCTCTGTCATGCCTGCCCCCCCCCCCCCGCCCCCCGCCGCTGTCCCCACCATCGCTGTTGAAACAAGAATTTTTCAAGCTGCGTGTTTTGATGGCACTCTCGCTTTGTGCATCCATCCGGGAGGGCTTCATGAGGGCGATTATTTGAATGGGGAAAGCGATGGTGCAGATGTGTGACCTGTGAGGTGCTGGGCATCACTTAGCCCAGGATGGCCAGGACCGCAAGGCGAGGTACCTGTGCTGTGTAAATTACCCCTGTGAATTACCGCATCCTTTCTGGCTAAGAAATCCATCCTGGAGGTGAGGTACAAGCCAGTTTTTAGTTTCTTGGTATTGGCCGGCATTCACATGAGAACAAGGCAGAGTGAGAAATGCTCTGGGGCACCCAGATGTGCAGGAGGGGTTGTTGCAAAGCTGGGCAGTGCTGGGAGATTCCTCTCCACTAAAAGCTGGTCTCGGTTCCCATGACTTAGCACCAGGGTTTCCTGCTGATCCAGGACCCCTGTTCTAGGGACACAGCAGAATCTTAGGGGCTGGGCGGGACTGTAGAACTCACCGTCTACTCCTTTTGTCACTGAGCGACACCCCCCCCCCCCAGTTTCTGCGAGCTGCCCCTTGAAGGAGCAGGCCTGGGGTGGGGGTCGTCAGCTCTCAGAGCTGGGAGTGAGAATGGGAGGGCTGGAACCTCCACACAAAGCTTTGGTTCCCTTCAAAACCAATTCGGCTGGTACTGAGTCAGTGCCATCCACAGCTTTTCCCTGGAACCTTCTATTAGCACAAATCCGGTCGCCCACGGGTATCAGCTTCCCTGCTTTCATTTTCCAGGAGAGGTGGGTTTCTATTTCATCTCTTCCATTGTGGGTATTAGGAAGGAAAGATGGAATTAGTGTAGGAGGAAGCAGGTTTCCTAATGGATACCCTGGGGGGTGGGGGGAACAAACCAAACAAAACCACAGTAACAACAACAAAAAAAACCCTTCACCCACTGGCCCTGTCTGCCACATTCCCTGCCAGTGGCCCAGGCTGGAGAGAACAACTGTGGTCGGTCTGGCCGGGCAGTATAGCGTCAGGAACTCAAGCAGAAGGAAATGACCGTTTGGGTCAAGGTCAGTTCATAGGTGGACTGGATTTTATTGCAGGACACTAACTGGGGAAATGATGTGGATTTCATTCCAGTTCAGAGAGGTTGACATATTTTAGAAAGGGCTTAAATTTTAAACTTTAGTCTGCAATGGAAGCAAAACACAGATTTCAGTTCTGTTGGGTTTTCCGTTCAACAAATGAATGTAGTCATAAAGCCGAGCAGGACCCTCTGACATGGAGGTCAGTAGCTGTCAGGTGCTGTGGTCTGCAGAGGTGAGTCAGGGCCTGGAGGGAACGGCAGGCCGGTCCCCCACCCACCTCCCCATGCCTCTCCCCCACTCCAGCCTCAGTGGCTTTGCCTTTCTGTGTTTTCTACACTGCGGTTCTGCACAAGCTTTTGTTTAAAGATGGTGCTGTGTTACTAAAACTCATTTAAAAGTCACTGCCCTGGACGCTGATCACAGGTGAGAAAAATAAGGTTATGAGAGTTTAAGGGAGAGACACAGCTGGTCAGTGGCTAGTGGCCGTGTGGGTGGCCGAGCTATCTCGGTGTGCCTGGGTCTTCCCTGGTTTTAAAATGGCAAGTCTGGAGTCCTTGGAACCCCCTCAGTCCCAGGAAAACTGGGAAGGGTGGTCACACTCATGGCCATATGATCTTAGCTGAACTTACAGAGGACTACAGTAGCCTCCTGCCCGGGCTTCCTGCCTCTTTCCTCGCCTCCCTGCTCCAGCCCTCAGCCCTCCATCCTGCAGAGGAGTGGCCCTTTCACGTCATTTCCCTGCTGAAGGCCCGGGAAGATTCACCACCACAGTGTAAGAGCAGCACTCCTCAGCCTGGCTGAGAAGACCCTGCAGGATCTGGCCCCTATCTCTGCCATCCCTCCCTCCAGAAACATTGAAACCACTCAAAGCTGCCGCCTCTGTGTCTTTGCCCAGACTGTGGCCTCTGCTGGGAGTGTCCTTCTCTCGGGGCTCTGACTAAAGCCACCTGTCCCCTCTGGGCCTCTGGAAAGTGCCTCCCAGCATCCAGTCCTTAGAGGGAGCTGACAGATAGCCCCCCCACGGCGCGGTGTGGTGTATATGTCCCTGGTAAACTTACCACGTACACAAACCGCCGGTGATTCGTTCATAGCACACACTGGAACCCAAGCGTCTGACTCGGTGGATCCTTCCACCACCCCACACAGACTGAGCCCCCAGGGGTCAAGGCCTGTGACTCACGCTCTCCAACCAAGAAGGAGAAGCAGATAGGATTTACACTGACATAGCCCATGTGTGTTCTTAGTCCCCCAGGCCACAGCTTTTCAAAGGACAAGGAACACTGAGCGGCTGAGCGCTGGGGCTCCAAAGAGAAAGCTGGAGCTCCCTCTAGCGGCCCAAGCGAGTTAGTGCTGCCGACCCGCCCCTGCGTGTGGGGAACGAGAGCCGCCAGCCACCCTGGTGGGTTCCACTACTGTGGGGTTTCCTTCCAGGACCTCAGGAATAGGCCCCAAGGAGCAAGAACAATCAGGGAAAGTGAAATCATTGCACGGGACAAGCCAGGCCCCCAAGTAGCTCTGCTAATCTTCACCTTTGAAGGAGGAGGGAAATGATACAGTCAGAATTTGAAAAGGACAGAGGAAAGTTTTCCTGGTGTGAAAAGCCCTCGGACACCCAAATATATCACTCCTGTCAAGTCATAAAAGCCAGTTACCCTCAGCTATGGGGCTGTGCTGTCTACCCCAAGCAGAGGCTCCACTGGGCTGAAGGTGTTCCCTGGAGGAGATGCCCCAAGATTGGGTGGCTCACCCCCAAATCTCTGTCTTGTGCCTCCGTGAGGATGCCGCAAAGCCCTGGAGGTTTCTCTTTCTGTGTTAAAGGCCCTCACCTTTTTAAACAAAGATTTTGTAGAAGCGGTAATATTCTAAGTCCCATCGGCCCTATGTGGGGCTCTGTGGTACGAATGTCATCATTTGGGGCCGGCTTGGTTCTGATGGGAATGCTGAGGCAGGAGCAGGCCCAAATCCTGGGGCAGGACCAGCAGGGGGCCCAGGGTCCCAGAGCAGCAAGCCCTATGGGGGAGAGGGGGTTACAGAAGGGGTCAGAGAGCACTGCCATCTTCTCTACTTGTACTTCTGCCCTGTAGGGTTTGTCATTGGTCTAAAGTTTATTTTTGGAGATTTAAGTTGGATTACTCTTTCTCCAAAAAAATTGTTTTTTAAGTAGGCTCCAACGTGGGGCTTGAACTCATGACCCTGAGATCAAGACTTGAGCTGACATCAAGAGTCGGATGCCTAACCGACTGAGCCACCCAAGTGCCCCATTTCTCAAATTTTAATCACTCAAGTAATAATAATAGTTACTGTCATCGTAACTAACATTTATTGAGTTCTCATTAAATACCAAGGACTATTCAGTTGCTTTATAAGTGTTATGTTAATTCATGAAGTATTATTTTATATTGTGTAAAACTTATTTAATCCTCAGAACAGTGCTGTCATGCAGGAACTGTTATTATTCCCATTTTAGGATTGAGGGTTTTTTTGGCCAAAGAATACTGTGTTATTATTGTAAAAATAGAATTTCATCCTCTTACTAAATAAGTATGTTTTTAAAAGAAACCTGATTTTCCTACTATAAGTGGAAAACTACATTACCTGTCTTAAGTATGCGGAAACTATTTTTAAAATCTATTGAAATAACTATTTGGCCAGGTATTTTCAAAAATCATCTTCTGTACCACCAGCAGACAGCCAGGCATGTTTGGGGAAATTTTACCTTAGAAATGGAAGGGATCCCTCCAGGTTGGAAGAAAGCCATTTTGCATTTTTGGATTTGAGAGAACTGTGCTCCGTGGGGACCTGCTTTCAGAATGTTTGGATTTAATTGCTTTTCTTTATCTAGCTTCTAAGATAGATGCTTTGCTCATGAATCTTCAACCTTTCTTCTTTTTTATTTATAAAAATATAAGCAATTAAGGCTATAAATTTCTCTCTACTCCACTAGCTGTGTTTTGATTGGAATATTTATTGTTCACTTCTAAATATTTTCTTAATTCTCATTATCATTTCTTCTTTGATCAAAGGGTTATTTAAAAGTATGTTTCTTCATTCCAAACACCTGGATTTAAAAAATAATTATCTTTTTACTATTGATTTCCAGTTTACAGATTATGATCAGAGAACATGACTTGTATGTTTTCAGTCCTCTGACACTTATTAAGACATGCTTTTTGGTCTAATATGTAGTCACTTTTGTTAATGTTCTGTTTGCTCACCTTGTATATCTTTTCCCACTCTTTTACTTCCTAGCTTTCTTTGGCCTCACGTTTATGTTGTGATTTTTATAAACAGCAAATAATTGGATTTTTAAAAATCTTATCTGAAAATCTTTATCTTTTAGCAGGAGCCTTAGTCCCTTTACAATTATTGTAATCACTGATAAATTAAAATTAGTGCCTACCATCTCATCTCATACTTTCTATTTTTTTTTTTCTTGTTACCTTTTGGATTTTTTTTTTTTCTTATGTCGTTTTTGCCCTCTATCAGGTTGGCAGTTGCCTACTTTGTTTCCATCGGGTTAGTGGTTACCCTAGAAGTTAACAATATGCCCACTTAATTTTATCAAAATCTAAAGATAAATAAATACTTTTACCTTCCTTCCACATAATACAGTGATCTCAGAACACTAATTTCATTCTCCCTCTCCTGATTTGCATGCTATTCCTGTGGTGTCTTTTAGTTCTATTTGTTTTTAACTCCACAAGACATTATCATTGTTTTATACAGACAATGTTTGTTTAAATTTCTGTGCACTTCATTCCTCATGACATCTTAGATCTTCAAACTGGAATTACTTTCCTACTGTCTGAAATTCATCCTTTAGAGTTTCCTTTACTGAGTTTTGCCGGTGGCAAGTTCTAGGGTTTTTTTGCTGGTTTGAAAATGTCTGTATTTCACCTTGTTCTTGAAACATATCAGTGGGCACAGAATTCTAGGGGCAGAGTTATTTTTCTCTCAGCACATTGAATGTTTCGTTCCATTCCTCTAATTTCCATTCTTGTTGATAAGAAGTCAGTTGTCAGTTTATTGTTGTGTTGAAAGCCTCTGTCTTTTCTTTCTGACTTCATTTAAAATCTTCCCTTTGTCTTTGATATTCAGCAGTTTCACCAGGATGTGTCAGGGCATGGATTTCTTTTCATTGTTCTTGCTTTGGATTTACTGGGCTTTTTGAATCCAGGGGCTGGTAGCTTTCATCAGTTCTGGAAAGTTCTCAGCCCTTGTCTCTTCTTATATTCCCTTCCTTTTCCTTATAAAACTTCTCATTCTATACTCTGGGTCTTTCAGCTTCCTTTTATATTCTGCAATTCTTGTCCCTTGAAGGATCATTTCTTAGGATCTGTATTCTGGATGGATAACTTCTTCTGATCTAATTACTGATTCTCTTATCCAGGAGGTATTAGCTTTAATTATTATAATTTTTCAGTTCTATTTGGTTCTTTTTCAAATCTGTTTGGTTTTTCTTTTTTTTTTTAAAGATTTTATTTATTTATTCATGAGAGACAGAGAGAGAGAGAGAGAGAGAGAGAGAGAGAAGCAGGCTCCCAAGGAGGAGGGAGCCCGATGCGGGACTCGATCCCAGGACCCTGGGATCATGACCTGAGCCGAAGGCAGACGCTTAACGACTGAGCCACCCAGGCGCCCCTGTTTGGTTTTTCTTTATCATTGTTTCTTTCCCATATCCCCAAGGTTGTCTTTTAGTGAACATAATGACTTCTAGTCTATGACTGTTAATTCCAGAGAATGAAGTACTGCTCCTCAGTTCATTTGATCAGAGGCATCTTTACCCCATGAAGAGGAAGAGAAACACAGGAATCCACATCACATGCCTCATCACATTGCTGTGCTTCCAGAGACAACCCTGAAAAGTGTCATTTCCTAGAGCAGACTTTCTGCCACCCAGCAAGTCCAAGTTAGGACTGGACTTCTGGCTTGTTTTGCATCTGCCCTATTCTCCACTGTGTCTGTATGTCATGAAGATAGCAAGAGCATGGTTTCAATCCCAAGTAGACCAGTCAAAGGGAGAGGGGTGCTCTGAAGATTTTCTAGACACCTGAGAGCCTTTTGAGATAGGACAGTGAGAGGAGAGCAGCAGATTCAAACAATCCAGGTGACAGAAGAAAAAACAAAGAGAGAATGACACACCTGTAGGCTTTCCACACTGAGGAATTGCAGAACTGGAGATGGGTTGGGTTGCTCCAATCATTTGCTTAGATGCCTGATAGACATGGATGTACTTAGCTTCATATGGATTAAAATCCTGCCTCTATAATCCATCAGCATGGTGCCTGGACATAAAAATGTTCAAAAAGTATTTACAACGATCATCATTATTGTTGTTGCTATTATTACTACATTCCCAGGAAATATTGATCTGTTGAGTCAACATGTCCAGCGTGCCAAGTTGTGGGTCTTTTCGAAAGAACCAGGTCACCTGAGCAGGCAGAATTTGCATCTTTTGCCCAGCTAATAAGCTTAGAGCAATGCCTGGCACATGGGAGATGTGGTGGAGCCCCGGGGTAGGAGTGAAGCCTGTTTCCTGAGACGGGAGATGGGCAGGCAGGGTTGAGGAGAGGTGCGCGCTCAGGGAAGGGAAGGTGAGCCAAGGGGATGCTGGTGGGGGTTGGGGCGGGAGGTGATGAATAGGAGGTGCCAACATTTTCTCCACAATTTTGTTACATCTTGGGGAAAACGGGGGCTGAGGAGGTCCCTATGATGACAGCCTGAATTGGGTAAAATTTAAGGATAAGGAATTACTAATTAGTAATAAGGTGGAATACTTAAGTGTATGAAATGAATAATATGTAGCTAAAAAATAATGATATAGCATTAGGCATTTGAGACATGTGGACTCCAAGCAATTAACCTCTATTCTTCTCCTGAATCGCGGTTGTGCTAATTGGCTCCTTTCCTCTGATGGGGCGATATTAACCTTTCTGTTTTTCTCTAAAGGAGCAAGTACGTGGGGTAGATGTGCTGCTCTGGTTTGGAGGAAAGGTATTTTTTCCCTGAATAATAACCCATTTGCAATTTCTTCTCCCAAATTGTTGAATTAAAAAGGTTCTGTCAGATTTTCCTGATAACCCTCCTTAGAGATGGAAAAAGATGGCTTAAACACACCCTACTTCCTTCTGGAGCAGCTGAGACAAATGGCGTGTTGAGGCTATTCAAGCTTCGGACATCACCGACTTACCAGTTTCTTATTCTTTCAAGCACCATGTCCTTACTGAAAGCTACACACATGAAGCCCTGTCCTGGGTGCTGGGGACACGGCATGGGCAAGACACTCTCCTGCTCTCCCAGAGCTTATAACTTAGTGAGCACCAAAGGCAGATGAGCATGTAGAAATCTAATACAACCTCGGGGCTAGGAAGTAAAAGAAAACTGGCTTAAAGAAACAATGTCAGGAAAGGGAGAGATGCCTTTTAAGGCAGGGTGGTCGGGAGGGCTTCTCTGACAAAATAGTATTTGAGCTGAGACAGGAATGAAGGGAGGTAAAGAGGCTTGCAACTATTTGAGGATCAGTATTCCAGGCAGAGGGGACAGCAAGTGCAAAGGCCCTGGGGCTGGCATGTGGTTGGGGTGTCAGGACCAGCAAGCTTGCCAGTACGGCTTGAGCAGAGTGAGGGCAGGAAGAGGCGGAAGACATGAGGCTGGGAAGGTCATGAGGGCCGTATTGTGCAGGGCCTCAGGGGTCATGATGAGGACCTTGGTTGATTTCCAGGGTGCAGTGAAGCTACTGTCAGGGTATGAGCAGGGTCTGAGGGGAAAGACTTACCCTGGCTGCTGTGGGAGTAGGCATGGAGGTTTAGTGACAAATGGAATCAAGACATCAACAGGAGAGCACCTGGGTGGCTTAGTCGGTCAAGCATCTGCCTTTGGCTCAGGTCATGATCCCAGGGTCCTGGGATGGGGCCCCACGTCGGGCTCCCTGTTCAGTGGGAATCCTGCTTCTCCCTCTCCCTCTGCCCGCCCCCCCCACCACTCGTGCTCACTCTCTCTCTCACTCTCAAATAAATAAATAAAATCTTTAAAAAAAAGACATCAAGAGGGCCATCTGGGCTACCCTACGACCCAACAATTGCACTACTGGGTATTTACCCCAAAGATACAAATGTAATGATCCAAAGGGGCACGTGCACCCCAGTGTTTATAGCAGCAATGTCCACAATAGCCAAACTACGGAAAGAGCCCAGATGTCCATCAACAGATGATGGATAAAGAAGATGTGGTATATATACACAGTGCAATATTATGCAGCCATCAAAAAATGAAATCTTGCCATTTGCAACAACGTGGATGGAACTAGAGGGTATTATGCTAAGCGAAATAAGTCAATCAGAGAAAGACAAGTATCATATGATCTCACTGATATGAGGAATTTGAGAAACAAGACAGAGGATCATAGGGGAAGGGAGGGAAAAATGAAACAAGATGAAATCAGAGAGGGAGACAAACCATAAGAGACTCTTAATCTCAGGAAACAAAGTGAGGGTTGCTGGAGTGGTGGGAGGTGGGAGGGATGGGGTGGCTGGTGATGGACACTGGGGAGGGTATGTGCTATGGTGAGCGCTGTGAATTGTGCAAGACTGATGAATCACAGACCTGTACCCCTGAAACAAATAATACATTATATGTTAATAAAAGAGGTCCATAAAAGACCCAGTGAACCTGACCCATAGTCTGGTGAAATAGAGCCTCTCGATATACAAAGCATGACAGAGGCTATGCCCTGCCCACCTAGAAACAGGTATTAGGCACTTCAAGAACCCAATCGGGTGGAGAGCAGTCACATCAAATTCACTCTGTGACGTGTTAATAGTCTCGTGGAGCGCACACATTTAGAAACTAACCTGGCAATTCCACACCCAGCACGTGACCCAGAGAGATAACCAGACAAATACACAAGTAATTCATGTGCAAGGTGGTTCCTAGTAGGGCAACTGTGAACAACCTGAATGTCCATCAGCAGAGGAGCATTTAATTAAGCCATGGGAGATTCAGGCTTTGAAATCATATCTTCAAGCTGATAGTGTTTTTACAAATCCTACAATCCAGAAGAGAAAAAGTGAAAGTTAAAAATTTCACTTGTTTTCCCAGTCGTATTTCCCAAGAGGGTTTCTTGGGTGTCCTTCAAGAAACATTTTCTTCTCCGATACAGGCATATCCATATATATTCTTTACAGGTATAAATGTATACAGATTTTTCTTAAGCAAAAATAGGGCAATTCTAGAAATATTGTGCAATATAATTTTATTTCATTATATGATATATCTTTGACATTTAGCCACATCAGTACATTAGATTAATTGCTGCATAGTATGGCTATACCATAACTGACTCAGTCGGCTATTAATGGATATTTTCATATATATATATATCCCATTTGTTACTCAGAGGTATATTTTTACAAGTTTAATTTTACAATTTAAAACATTAAAAATGATGATGTAGCATGTATTTATTGTACAGATTTCCTCAATGTATTATGGAGAGAAAAACATCAGGCTACAAAATAGTATGTGTTGGGTGGTCCCATTAATGTAAATTTGTATATATCTCTGTGTACATATATTTATAGAATCTGGAGGGATGCTCTCTAAAATGCTAACAGGAGTTATTGATCACAACCTCGTGATTGTAGGTGTTTCTTTAGTGCTTTTCATGATTATTATTATTATTTAGAATTTGAATATATATTTTTGGGGAAAAGCAAGCTATTTTATATTTGGAGAAGGGTTAATTGGGAACTGGTTCATGCGCTACACTTAAAATATTTTGCGTTTGGAGCTGTACTTTTCTGATTGAGTACTTCTTCCCGCTTGAGAATTAAATTGTACCTTTTTCCTTCTCCAGTTGCGAACACACCGACAGCACGATTGCGGACCCGAGCTCAGTTCACTGGCCGCACCACAAGAGGGCAGTGTTTGCAGGGCATTGTGCGCATGGCCGCCTCTTGCTGCTCGCCAGGGTCTAGAATTTTGCAGGATGTCATCTCTGCGCGGCCAGAGCAGAGATGATATGTGTGTCCTGGGGCTTCCAGTTTGAGCCGTGACACATATTTTTCCTTCAACGGTTTTGCGTGGAGGTGGCACGAGGGAGCTATCGCTCTGCAGCCGCGCCCTTTCCAGGCCGCCCCCCCCACCCCCCAGCCCTCCTACCCCCACCTCAGGTCAGGTCACTGCACTTACCCATCCATTCTGGGCCCAGCCGGCTTCTGCCTCCAGGGGTGACCTGAGCCAGAGGGCATGGAATATAGGGCGCCCCCCACTCCTTACCCCACCCCCACTCCCACCTCGCGGTGCTGATTTGGTGCTCTGGCGGCGTCCCACCTACCCAGCCACATTCTGACCAGGTCTTAGTTCCTGTGCCAAGTAGCTGCCTGGTCTTCTCTTCCCCCCTCCTCTCTTTCACCTCCTTAATGTTTTTTGAAGAAGTGATGCATATTCATGACAAAAATTCACATAATACAAAAGGAGAAGCAGATGAAAAGCAGGTCTGCCCTCCTAGCTTCCCAGTTTTCCCCCCTAAGGCAATCAGGCCTAAGAGGTTTTAGCAGTATGTCTTCGCCCAGAGATTCCGGGTGCATTTGCAAATACAGATGTGCATGGATTTGTTCAAAAACCACACCCTGCACTTGGCTCCTGGTTTGCATTTACTAGCCACGGGAATTCCACATCAGTTCATAGTGCACCTGCCCAGGGACCTTCTTTACTGGCTTCGGACTATTCTATTGTGCGGATGCACCATGGCTGATGTAACCATCCCTACTGAGGGCCGTTTGAGCTCTTCCCGTCTCTTGCTAGTACGAGCAGAGGCCAGTGACTAATCTGCAGGCACAGCTTGAAGCACAGGTGTTCAATCTGTCCAGACTACGTTCTCAGAAGGGGAATGGTTGGGGCGAGGGTGCAGGGATGTGGCGCTTTCATATTGTTGCCATATTGGTCTCCAAAGACATTTTGAACCAGTCTACACTCCCCCCCCCCCCCCCCCCCCCCCCGCCGCCGCAGTGCATGGATACAATCCCAGCGGAAGTCCTCTTGGTCAATTTGACAGGTCACTGGGTCTCAGTCCTGGCGGGGGTCAGGATTACCTGGGGAGCATTCTAAAAATGCCAGTGCCCGGGCCATATCCCATATCCCGGACTGATTAAATCACAGTGTGACAGTTCTGTGTGTGTGTATGTTTGAAGCCTGGGTAGTGTGGGGGGTTGTCGGGGGTAGGGGCCTGGCCCTGGCACTTAAAAAATTTCCCCAGGAGATTCTAATGGGCAGGCAGGGATGAAAGCCGCTATGGTACATGGGAAATAGCTCATTGATTTCAATGTACATTTTTTTTTATTGTAAGGGAAGACGAACACTTTTCTTTGAGAACAGTGATTTAGAGTTTTCTTGAATCACGGACCTTTTGAGATTCCAATACAATCACTGGATCTTCTATCCAGAAAAATGTGCACACACATTGGTCTCAATTTAAGTGATCACAGACCCACTGGAGCGCCTCCTCAGGCCTCCTGGGACTGTGAGCCCCAAGTTGAGGACAGGCCCAGAAAATTGTTCTTCCCAGCCTCCCCCACTGGGCCCCAGGCCTTGGGCACTCTCCCAGAGAGAGTCCACCTGTGTCGATGTCTTCTCATCTCACCTCAACTCAAAGATCTCCAGGAAGGAGCGCCTTGGCCCAGCTCGCTCAGGGACTCACTCCTCAGCCTATCCGTGGGGACATTAGGCACCAGCCTTATTTCCAGGACATGGTAACTCCAAGGGAGGAGGAGGGGCAATTCTTGCTAAAGGGGTGCTGGGCAGACAATCTCCTACGTATCAACCACAGCGAAACCTGACTTCCCATACATATACCTTAGACATTCATTCATTCATTCATTCACTCATTCATTCATCTTACAAACCCTTCTTAAGCAGCTACAGTGTCTAGGTACCTCTCTAGGTTCTGTGTGTACAGAAGTAAACAAGGCAGATGAAGTTATTGCTGTAATTAAGCCTACACTCTAGCAGGAAGAAGAAGACAAGAAACCAATAAATAAACAAGAAAGATATCAGGGCATGATGATTTGCAGACCAAAGGAAATCAGGTGAATAGCCATAGAAGCTGGTCAGAGACTCTACATTGCCTCTGAATGACATGGAGCCAGCCGGGTGACGACCAGGTGACAAGCACCAGAAGCTGTGGGAGCAGGGGACAGGGACCTGAATGAGTTGGGGGATAAGCCAGGAGTGTTTAAGACCAGCAAGATGACCTGGGGCCTGGTAGGGAGCCACTCACTGGAGGGTTATTTTCTTTCAACTGTATTTTTGAATATATAACGCATGCAAATGTTAGAAAACTTAAAACACATAAAAGGGTAGACGGTGAAGAACTGAGCCCTAACCCTCGTCCCAGTCAGGGTGGCTCCTATTAGCTACCATAATAAACACCCCCGAGTCTCAATGACATGATGTACTACAGGCATGTCTTGCTCATGACACAGTCTGCGCCTCCCCCCTGGCTGGCACCCTCTGTCTCTCTCCGTCCCGGGCCCCACTCCAAGCAATGATCAGGGATCCGTGTCCTTTCCTTGTGTGGCTCCACTGTCCCAGAGCACTTCATCTCCAGCTTTATGGGAGGGCAAGAAGGAGCAGAGGATCTTGCAGAGGGGCCTGGCTTAGCAGAGATGGGCATCACTTCTAGCCAGAGCTAGTCCCATGGCCCCCAAGGTACCGAGGGGAGCTGGGAAATGGCCACTTCCTGTGTGCCCAGGAAGAGGAAGTGGGATTGGGAAGCACTTGGCCAGTCTTCACCCCGCTCAGCCACCTGCTTCCCCGAGAGGCTGCCACTGTAACCAGGTCCTTATGTGTCTTCCCAGAGAGATCTTATGGTCATAGAAGCAAAAACATATCTACATATCAAGTAACTTTAAAAACCACCTTGCTTTTTTCCCCCCTTAAGATTATATTGTGGACACCACTGGAGGTTCTAATCTGGGGCATGAGGAGCTCCAATTTATTTTGTACAAGGTGCACGCTGGCTGGTGGGACAGGATGGATTGGAGTGGGGCCAGTGGGAGCAGGGGGCTGGTCAGGTGGCACATTTGACGGTGCCGCATTATCGATGGCCGCCATGCTCCTCGTGCAAGCCTCCGTGACCCTACCCCCTCCGGCCCCCCGCACAGCCACCAGCCTGGATGTTGTGTGAGTCAGTCCCTTGTTTTGTTTTTGTTTTGTTTTACTAGTTGACTGCATAGATGTGAGTCTCACCTGAATATGTTGAGTTTTGCTAGGTTTTTCTTTGCTTGGTTTTACTTTTCTGTAGTTCCTTCCTTTGCATAGCTAGATGATGTCCCACTGCGTGACTAAGCCACAATTCATGTATCCATTCTCCAGTCAAAGGACATCTTGTTTTTTTCCTGAATTTGAGCCATATGAACAGTGCTGTTCATATCTCCAGCTTGTTGGAGATTTGCCAAATTTCGTTCCAAAGTGGTCGAGCCAATCACGACCCGCTTTGCTGGTTATGCGTAAAGGTGCCTCGTGCTCACCCTCATCTTCACCAGCCCTGGCGGGCGTCACGTTTCTAAATGTTTGCCAATCTACAGCTGCGTCTTTTCATGGCCTCACTTCGCCTTTTCCTGGTCACAGCTGAGCCTGAGCATCTAGAAACTTCTCTTTGCCCTTTGTGTGGCCTCTTCTATGAAGTGCCTGATCGCTGTCTTTATTTATTTATTTTTTTTGATGAATTGTCTCTTTAAAATTGATTTGTGGGCATTTTATTCATCCTGGATACCGGTCAGTCCTTTGTCGGTTACAGGTATAATGAACATCATTTCCTGATCTGAGGCTCTCCTCTTCCCTCTTATGATGTCTTTTGATGACTCTTATGTTCTACTTTTAACATAGTAGGATATTAACATTCTTTTATGCTTTGCATGTTTTGAGGCTTGTTTTAAGAAATCCTTACTTTTTTTATTTTTATTTTTTGAAGATTTTATTTATTTGAGAGAGAGAGAGAGAGAGAGAGCGCGCACATGAGAGGGGGGAGGGTCAGAGGGAGAAGCAGACTCCCCGCTGAACAGGAAGCCCGAAGTGGGACTCATCCCGGGACTCCAGGATCATGACCTGAGCCGAAGGCAGTCGCTTAACCAACTGAGCCACCCAGGCGCCCCTTACTGTTTTTTTAAGATGTTATTTATTTATTTATTTTAGAGAGAGAGAGAAAGCAAGAGGGAGTGCAAGTGAGGAGAGGCAGAGGGGGAGAGAGAGGGAGAGGGGGAGAGAATCCCAAGCAGACTCCGCACTGAGCGCAGAGCCCCATGCCAGCCTTGATTCCCCGACCCTGAGATCATGACCTGAGCTGAAATCAAGAGTCAGTTGCTCAACCTACTAAGCCAGCCAGGTGCCCTGAAATCTTTACTGTTTTGAGTTGGATTTGATGGCTAGACCCAAGGACCTCAGAACCCATGAGCAGGCCCAGCTCAAGTGGCTAAGAGTCTCCTGGGCAGGCAGAGCCTGTGGCTCCCGGGGTGGCTGACAGCTGAGAGTTTGATTTAAAACTGGAGGAGGTGAAAGGGAAAGACAGAAGAGAGGCTGAGTGCTTTGAATTTGATCCTTTTAGAAACAATTACCCGATCACCTCGGATGGGCAGAGGAAGGGACTTTCTGAGAACAAGGCACAAACCGCAGGAAAGCCTGTCCGCTTGGCCTCACCTTGGACCCACAGCCACCTGGTTCCTGCCGCCACTTCCGTCAGCCTTTATTGAGACATTTCACGGCGACCAGCATCTTTGTTAAACTGTCGAGAGCCAGGAGAGCATGTGCGCATGCGCGTGTGCAATGGCTCAGGGATGACTTAGCTGCGTTCCTAGTGACAACTGAGGGGGCGCTGAGGCACTGAGCAGGTGGCGAGAGGCTGAGCCACACAGGGCGGCCCAGAGCAGGCGTCCTTAATGGGGCAGGGAGTCAAGCGGTCAGTGAACTTGGGATGGAAACAAATGCGTGTTTCTTATTTTCAGTAACTGCCAGATGAAATTTAGCATTTCCTTCCATTAGGAAGGGAGGCAGCAAACCAAACAGAGCTGGCAGAGCCTGCGGCTGGTCCCTCAGAGACATCACAGATCCTCTCACGTCACATCGCTTTTTTGGTAGATATTTTAAGATATCTACTTCAAGATTGCAGTTGTAATAAGTCCCTACCAGATCTTTGATAATTTTCATGTGTTAACGAAGAAGCATGTATATTACTCTAGCACATTTTTTAAAAAAGATTTTATTTGTCAGCGAGAGCACACAAGCGGGGGGGGGGGGGCGGCAGGCAGAGGGAGAAGCAGGCTCCCCACTGAGCAGGGATCCTGACGGGACGCGATCCCAGGACTCTGGGATCATGACCTGAGCCGAAGGCAGACGCTTAACTGACTCAGCCACCCAGGCGTCCCTCTATCACATTTTTTAGAAGGATTTTGATAATCCTGGTGAATAACTAGGTTCCTTTGTAATCCTGTGTGATTTATTTTATAAATTGAAAAACATGATTCTGAGGAGGGATCCATAGGTTTCTCCAGACGACCAGAGGGTCCCTGAGACACGGGAGGTCGAGAATGGGCCCCTGGAGCCTGGACCCTTCTTCCCAAGGGAAGCTGCTAAGCCTTGTGTTCTCAGACAAGTGCTGTGTGCGCGGAGGCTGCAGGACACGGAGTAGGTGATGGCGCTGTGCAGACGTACAAAGAAATCCTGCTCTTCCCAGGTGCCCCGTGCTGGGCAGGCCCTGGAGATGACGCAGATGACGTGGATCCCTACCCTTTGGGTGGGAATGAGTTAGTGCTAGAACAGCTTGTGCTGGGCACTGGCCTTCTCTAGTTAATGGCGTGCCTCCTCTCAAAAGACTCTAAGCTCCTCCAGGGCGGGCTGGCACCGTCCACGTCCTCTGGCCATTGTAGTCACCTAAGTGGGTGCGTGTAGACAAGGGAGGGGAGCTAGGAGAACACAACGCTCAGAGCCCTTCTGAATCCGTCCCTGCCCCACCTCCCCAGCCCCATCTCTCCTCGCTGACTCCTCTGCCCTGGCCATGCACACACCACCCTATTCCTCGTCCACACTGGGCTCTGTGCTCCTCCCCACATATATCCTGACACTATCCAGAGGCTAACAGAACAGTCTCTGCCTGGAACCTTCCTGGTCTCTTGCAAGGGAGACAAGAACATGGCATCTTGGCCCTGAGTATCACCTCCTCTCACAACTCACTGGGCAGAGAGTCCATCACATGCCCCCGCCTGAGTTCGGTGGAGCAGGAATGTCATCCTCTCTGAGGGAGAGGCACCCACCCTCCCCATCCCTGCCATGTCAGGGAATTCTATCCTTTCCTCCAGACTCACCCAAGGCCCCGCCTTGCCTGGGCTCTTCTGTAGGAGTTTGTCTCTTCCGCCCTCATACTCTCACATTTGCTTTGGGTGCCCAGATGTGCTTCCGATCTAAATTGCGCCGGACCTTCAGCGTTGGCAGGATACTACTGCACCTGTGTGAGCTCCCCAGATGTGCATCCATGACTTGATGATTTGCGATGGTGCAAAGAGAAGCCACTGCTGCTTGAGGCCTTGGGATGGTTCTGAAACCATGTACCAGGAGTGAGGGTTGTTGGTTTGAGAATTTTAAGAAGGATGTTTTGTTGCTTAACTTGAAAGGGGTGAACTGACCTACAGCAGCATTCACCGCCTTCGTGACCCAAGGGCAGATGGACCCTTCCAGCCTGCATGGATGAATCCAGGGCATTATGCGCAGGAAAGGAGAATTCTCTTGTCCTTGGATGAACACGACAACAAAAAGCTTCCGTCAGAGGGCAGCTCCTTTTGACTGGTTTCTTGAGGGCCTTGGGCCTCCTTTGAAGAGCTAACGCCTCTGCACCAGTTAAGGCCTGCTGTTAGAGCGCCACCTTGAGGTTTTACTGTGACTAGTCAGTGCCCAGTTGCCCTTTGGTGAATTAACTGCGTTGCACAACATGGAAAGGGCTTGTGGAAGAAAAAACCAACCATGAATCAGCAAAATCAGGTGCCTATTTAAAGGCTATATTGT
The DNA here is from genome assembly GCF_037043125.1 of Eumetopias jubatus. Classification (NCBI taxonomy): domain Eukaryota; kingdom Metazoa; phylum Chordata; class Mammalia; order Carnivora; family Otariidae; genus Eumetopias; species Eumetopias jubatus. Next base: position 14,663,376 of record NW_028274823.1, read on the forward strand.
TTGGACATGTCAAGTAACCATCTTGTGTCTAGTGGCGGGGCATGCCCTTCCTCTTTCCAACCTGCCGGGGCCCATGAGGACATGCCCAGTGATGTGCTGGAGCTGGCCTGGACCAGGTGCTGAGAGCTGAACGTTAAATTTTCAGGCCTTCTGTGAGCCAGTTGTTAGACACAGCCACTACTGAAAATGAAAAGATAGAATATTACAATGGAATAAATTACCTTAAAAACAAAGGTAATGACAAAATAGTCCTTTCTAATCGTTTTACTATTGTCACCGTGCTGGAGGTTATTTACGTTTACTGTATCTCTATGATGGAAATGGGACCTAACGGTGTACGTCTCTTTCCAACTCCACCTCCGCTGACATCATGTTGGTAGCCTGCCATCGGCCTTGGTAGGAGTGTTCACACTGCGGGAGTCTACAGACGCTGCATGCATCAGCCATGAGAGCCGTTGCTAAACCTTTACCAGCACACCTCCGAGTGTGTGCCCTCCTGCTGCAAATGGAATGGGTGTGAGGGTGGAGAGATGCGATGGGGAAGGAAGGGGAAGGAAGGGGCAGGTGGCCGCACTGAGGTTCCGTCCCCCTGAGGAGTCCCGCTCGCGAAATGCAGGGCTTAGAAAAGAAAGACAGAATTATTCTAAAATACATTCTTTTCAACGATTTCCTTTATTATATTTAGATTCTTTTGGCCACTCACCAGCACGGTGGGCCACTCCCGAGCTGCCCGTGGAGCGTTCCCGGGAGGGCATAAATGGAAGAGAGCGTGTGTGGGCCCAGATGTGGGGAGAGTGCCCAGGGCGGCCCGGCAACTGTGCAACGAGCAGGTGGTGCTGAGGCTGACAGGCTCTGCCCCTGCTGCTCCGGACTGGCTGGTGTCCCCACCACCACGTGGGGGTCTGAGTGCAGCCCAGAGGGATACACTGAGCCACGGTCCGCCCAGAGGCTTTCTTGGCTCTGATTTACACTATACGCTGCTTCTTGGGTGCTTCGGGAGTAAATCAAATTAAAAGCAAACTTGAACTGAGTCCAAGTTGTCCATATCTCCCGTTCTTGAACCCTGTCCAGGTTCCTACTGCAGGCATTAAGCAATTTATATGATGCATTGTGGGCCCCCAGACTCACATCACACTTTTATAGGTCTCTCTAAAAATATATATGTATTCCTAAGTAGCATTTATCATTCTAACTAATGAGATTACGTTAAGTCCATGTTGTACCAGTTTGTAGTTTTTAGCGTCCAATGGAGATCACATTCTAAAGAATAAAACTGATGTATTTTTAATTGCCTTTAAATCCTGATGCTCGGTGACACCCATTGAATCCATGGGTTTGAGTGCTTCAGAGAATGGATGGGTTTCTGCTAGAATAGTAAATTCATTGCTCAGCTATGACAATCGAATTCGACTTTTTATTTTGTTTTGCCTCCTTGGCAAAAGAATGGTCTCAAAAGCCGGGCTTTGTTGAAAGATAAAAAAGTCTTTCTAAATTCCGAAGCTCCCCTCTAAGTAGGAAGCGTCACTACCAGGGACTTTGATCACAGAGCTTTCCTGTAAGCCGTAAATAGAAGTCAGCATCCGTGGAAGCCAAGTTGCCAGCAGACAGGAAGGGGAAAGAGAAAGCACTCCCTCCGCCCTGCCTGGGAGAGATGGGAAGGCGTGGCCAAGAGCTGGGGAACCTCTGAGAGAAACCCGGGGGGGGGGGGGGGAGGAGGGAGGGGTCCCGGGGAGGGAGGAGTCCGAGTAGATGGACCCGAGGTGGTGCTCCCAGGTGTGCCCGCACGGGAGCCTCAGGTCTCCTGCAGCAGCCGCAGGAGTGGGTGGTGTTTCCTGAGGTGCACAGAGGTGCTGAGAGACATGGGGCGGGGGGGGGACGAGCAAAGACCAGGGGTGAAGTGGGCTGCCGACAGGGGCGCCAGGAGCAAAGGTACAGTCGAGCTTAGCAGCAGAGGCTGCGGGGTGGGACACTCAGTTCCTCAGAGCAGAGATGAGCGGGATGGGACACTCAACTGGACGCCATAGAGGACCCAGAGGACAGCAGGTGCACCTGAAGCCTGTCCCTGAAACCCCCCTTCTGTAGGGCATCCGCGCCCCCATCTAGTCCTGGGTGGAGTCAGCACATTAGAGGGCATATTCCAGGGCCTGGCTTCGTTCTGGGCCTTGTGAGGGGACCGCAGGAGCCCCTGTGCTCTAGGGGAGGGCTCAGCCACCCCAAGAAGTACCGACACAGGATGCCACAGAGGGGCCACATGGGCTGCAGAGTCAGGCCAGGCTGTTGGGTCATGGAATCTTGAAATCTCCCTGTTTCTTCTGAACCCCTGGCGTCTCCAAGTGCTCGGGCTTCTGGGCTCGGCTGTTCCCTTCACATACGGATGAAATGGCCCAGCGCCCTCCCAAACCCTGAGGGAAGTCGGGCCTCACCCCAGCAGCCCCGAGGATCCCCGGAACAATGGTGGTTGGCGGGAGGGGACATCCTTCTCCTGTCAGCTCACATCAGGCGCTTGAAAGTGTGTCACCAGGCTATTGGGAGGAGCACACTTGTCCTGAAGGTTTGGGGGAAGGGATGAGCTAGTACAGAACAGTCAGGAAACAACTTCAGACTCAGTATTAGAGTTCCCATTTCTGGAAGATATATTGGCTGATTGCAGCCATAACGACTCCCTCTCAGAGTCAGACAAGGAGGAGTTCAAATCCGAGGCCTCCCCTCTGCTGGTTTTGTGCCCCTGTGCGCCCCTGAGCCTCAGTCATTCATCTATAAAATGGGGTCATAATGCCCCTTTGCAGGTGTGCGGGTGAAGGACTCACACGTTCAGGGTCACAGTGAAGGCGCCACAGATGACAACAATCGCTGGTATGGGCTTTCGGCCCCGCCCCTTGGGGGGGCCTGTGCCAGGCTTTCCAGACGACACTAATGAAGTCAAGCCACAGGATGGGAGGCGGGGAGAAGAACATGCTGGGGTCCCCCAAGGCAGTGGGGTGACCGTGGAGGGGTCAGCGGTGGAAAGCTGGTGGAGGGGTGATGGTGACCTGATACCCCCGACAGAAGGAGGTCGGGATGACAGGGCAGAGGTGGGACCCGCATCTTGGGCACCCCAACACAGAGCCCCAGCAGCGGCAGCAGTGGGGCCTGCCAGGGAGGAGGAGCTCAGGGCCCGAATGGCCTACAGGGTGGGATGAGGCTGGAGACCTGGGAGAGGGGCTCAGGCGATGGCGGACCCAGGTGTTCTGGTGGCATGGACTGAGGGCACACAGAAGACCTCTTCGGCATGCCTGCTCGCCTGCAGAGACGTAGAGCCGAGCCACCAACTCCTGCTTCCGAGAAGGCAGATCCTTCCTAGCAGGGCCAGTCTTTGGAGAGACCGAAAAGTACCATTGACGTCCCTGTCCCCCCCAGGGGCTCTCAGACTGTGGCAAGAGCCCGCGAAAGCACAGCCGATGAGCCTTGCCCAGGGTTTCCGGTTCAGTAGGTCTGTGCTGGAGCCTGGGAAGTTACATTTCTAGTAAGTTCCCAAATGATGTTTATGCAGCTGGTCTGGGGACCACATTTTGAGAACCACTGACCTAGGTCTCGGACCAATATCTTCTGGGATCCTCAGCGCCTGCTCTGTGGTGAATATGACCCTCCTCCGCACATGTCAGAGCTAATGATGCTCAAGGTCGGAGAGGGTAAGTGATGTCACTCCACTGAACAGTGGCAGGGGCTTAATTTGCATTAGGTCCTGCCAGCACCTAGTGTCCTGCTCCTTCACCATGATGATGACCATCATCATTGCTGTCTTCATCATCATCATCCATGTACTTTGAACTCTCCAGGGGGGCCTGTCTTGCAGCCTTGCCCTTGTCTACAGCCTGGGCCCAGCCCAGAGCTTAATAATTGTTAGTTGAGTGGAATCCCTTCCCGGAGCCGGTCAGTGAGAAGGACTTTCTCAGATGGCGATTTGGCAACTGTTAGCGGAGACACCCCCTGAGGCCTTGGCAGGTTGGCCAGGGCACGAGGAGGTGGCTAAGTGGTCGGTTGGTTTGTTTACTTACTTATGATAAGTAGGGGCAGGGAGGTCATGGGTGAGGGTGAGGCTTAGAGGTGACAGAGGCATGTCACCCTCCGCTCTCTTTTGAGACCCTCTGGGAGCAGGAAAGAATCCTCCCACCGACCAGGGGGGCTCTGACCCAGGCACGGCTCCTGGGCCTCCCACACTTTGCCTGCCTGCTGGGCCGGGGCTGCCTGGTGGGCCCGGCCTGAGCTGCCATCTCTAGGGGTTGGCGTGTGGGGCCTGCTTCTGTAACCCTGCTGTTCCCGCCGAATGACCTCAGCCAGGGGCCTCTTGAGGGGAAACAGGGAGATACCTATTGACTTGCTGGCACCTCTGGCTGCTTCTCTAGAGGACAAAGAACAGAAGGAAGGAGGGCCCAGCAGAGGCTGGCTCATTCCTCATGGAGCTGACAGAAGCTTTCTGGGGCTGCGAGGATCTGGGGGGGGGGTGTTGACCCACCCACTCTCCTCATCTCACTAGGGCTCTCGAGAGCCTCCGGCCCCATTTCAGTCAGCTGGGGCCGCTATAACGCAGATATGTATTGCTCACTGTTCTGGAAGCTGGAAGTCTGATATCAGGGTGCCAGCATAGTGGGGTTCGGGTGAGAACCCCTTCTGGCTTGCAGATCGACTCCTTCTTATTATGTCCTCACGTGGAGGATACAGGGAGCAGGGAGAGGAAGCAGGCTCCCTCCTGTCTCTTTCTGTAAGGACCCTGATCCCACAGGAAGGCTCCACCATCATGACCTACTCACTCCCCCAAAGTCCCCACCGGCTCATGCCATCCCAGTGGGGATGAGGGCTTCCAGATGGACTCCAGGGAGACAAGGGCATTCAGTCCCTAGCAGGCCCCATCTGCTGGTCTGCCTTCTAGCTGTCATTTAACTTCTGTGCGTCTCAGTTCCAACATCTGCAAAAGAGCTGGAACGGTTGCGCCCCGAACATGCATGCAAGTGACAAAGCACTGGGTCTGGGCCGAACGTGCAGGTGGTTCTCCCTACATGCTGGTCCGCCTGTGGGTCCCGTGGTCCTATTCCCTGGCCCTGGAGCAAGGGGGGGTGCATTCTGAGGGCCCCTTCTTCTGCCACCACGTAAATGTCGGGGCCCTGGGACCGTCCTGGACCCTCCTCCCCTGTCCTCCTGCACACCAGCTCCAGGATGAGCTCATCCACTCACAGGCTGCTCAGTCCCTCCCCTGCCCCTCCTCATGCCCATGGTCCCCAGAGACACTTGTCTGGACACCTGCCTTTGGGCATCTCAGAGACACCCTGAGCCAGCCCGTCCCAAGGTGGAGCCCTATTGTCGCCCCCCCTCCCGACTCCATCCTGTGCTCCCCGTTTGGCCAAGCTCAGACCCCTGCCCCATGCGGCCACCACTGTCTCCCACGTGACCCGTCACCGAGTTCATGGAGTATAGCTAGCCTGGCATATGTGGGAGATGGGAGATTCAGGGGATGTTTAGGTGTGGCCGAGGCTGGGAACGCGCCACCCCTGGAGCAGCTGTCTGGCTAGAGTTTGGCATCAGTGTAGCTCCAGGGTACAGTCACCACCCTCCAGACCCCCCATCTCTGTGTTTCGGTCCCCAAGCCCCCTCAGAGGCCACATCCCTTCCCCATCGTCTGCTCCCAGAGGCAGCCCTCCTGATCCAGGGCCTGGACCCCTTGTGGCAAGTCCCCTTGACCTGGAGAGAAACCTCCAGCCACAGCGGGGAGAAACCACCGGCCTGCCTGCCGGCCTCTCCGGCTTCTTCCTGAGAGCCCTATCAAACATGCAGGCAGCCTGGGGCTCCCCTTAATGGGATCGTGCAATTACGATCCCATCCCTTTGGATTTATTCATTCCAGAAACATCCTCGGGGGCCCCTCTGTCCAGGCCCAGGAAATGATTCAGACCTGGGCGCTGCCCTGAACTCTTGACCAGCTTAAAACCCTTTTCCTCTCTCGGTTCCCATTTCAGCTCCCGGAGGAGGAGGCTTGCTCCCCCCCCCCGAGGCTTGACACTGACGTCACTGCTGAGATCACCCCTAGGTTTCCGTTTTGGCCTGTGTCCCAAATGGCTGTCAAGGCTTCCGTCCCCCCCTCCCCGCTGCTTGGCCTCCCTCCTGCTGATGGGAGCTGAGAGCAAGAGCTCTGGGTGAGCCTCCTAGTTTTATTCTCTCTGTGAATGTGGTTCTGTTGAGTATGTCAGTGGGGCAACCAGACGCTCTGTGGGGGCAACATCTGTGACCTTATACCATAGAAATGGGGGAGGTCTAAGTGGTCCCCAGCCTGGACAGCCCCCGTCTGCATCTCCATACCTTCTGTCTGCACCCCCCATTGCCAGGAGCGGCCGCCCCCGCGTTTGCACACTGAGGCCCCTTGAACACACTAGAGAAGGCCCAAGCCTGCTCTCTGCTGCCCCCGTCCCAGCACACACAGAGTCCACGGTCGAGAGAGGTGGTTCTCCCCTTTAAACATAAAAATCTCCGCCCCCACTCCCCCCGCAGAGAGATACATGAGCAATCCTTAGAGAAGGCTTTTACGTGGTTGAGGCTTTTATGTTTTAAGCAAATTCAGAGAAGTTTGGTGCCCTGAGAAGTGCTCCTTGTTCTCAAGGACACAGGGCCACTGGGTGGGGGTGGTGCGGAGCCTGGGGAGCAGGGAGGAGCAGAGAGCCTTGGGACAACCAGGCAGCCAGGGGGCCTTTAGGAACCTGGGACCCTCCGACATTTTAGCTGTGGCTCCTGGGGTGGGCTATGTTGAGGTCTGGTGTCTCTCTGCCACCTGCCTTCTCCTATGTGGCTTCAGTCGCCCTCTCAGCCTCCCCACTGCGTCCCCCCCACCCCCAGCACACCCCTATGCCTCATGGCTTTGAGCCATCACACTTACTTTGAGATATTCTGAATCCTTTACAAAGTTACAGACCCAAGGAAGGCATCTGATTGGTCCAGCCAAGCGCTGTCCCCAGGAGACCTGGCCCGTTCCAGACAGGAGAGGGGCTCCGGACAGGACAGGGACCTCCCCATGGCTGCCCCTTCTGCCTCTCTTGACAGTTCTGCAGGGAGCCTTTCATCTGCGGACTGGCTTTGAACTTCTCCAGGAGAAGTTCACTGTATGGATAAACTAGATCTTACTTACCCATTCATCATTGAGGGGGTTTGGGGCCTTTCTGCCTTCTCCAGGAGGGGCGTGCAGGGGTCCATGCAAGCCAGACTCTTGATAGTTATGCGAGACCCAGGGTTCTTTGCTCTGTTTTTGGCAGCTGTGTGACCACGACAAGTCACCGACCTCTCTGAGGCTTGGTGTCCTCATCCACAAAATGGGCTCACACCACATGTCTTTCCTTGGGCTCTTTTGAGGACAGACTGAGACCCAGTACATTGAGTGCCTCACACTGAGGCTACACTTAATAAAGCAGGGGCCCCTCCCTGCTTGGTCACCCCTCTCTGTCTGGATGTGGCCAGGAGGAGATCTGAGCCGAGGTCTGAGCTCTGCACTTCTCCACGGCTGGGGACTGGCCTGCATGACTTCGGGTCTCTGTAGCCCCCAGCCCCTGGAGCTCTCTCCTGGAGAGCTGGTGCTGTCGGGAGGGTACTTGGCGGAGAATCAATCCCGAGCCAGGGAGCTGAGGCCTGCGCTCGTTAAGATGTCTTCCTGCAGCATCATGCTCCTTAAAAAAAAAAAAAAAAAAATTAAACATTTACTGAGAAAACAGAACCTCTGAAGAGTAAATGCTCTCCTGAGCTGTTTTGTTCATTTTTCTCCCTATCGTTTCTGATGCTTTGTGCATCTCCAGGAGAGTTGATAACAGAATCAGTAGCTGTTTTGCTCTAATTTATTGACCTCGATTGCCTAAACCTAATTAGCATGTTTCAGAGCCGTGAAGAGCTCCTCGGTCCTGGACTTCAGTGGGGGGTGGGGGGGAATCAATCATGCAGCCACCCTGAGCCGAGCGCATCGGGAGTGACAGATCTTACCGACAGTGTCATTCCGGGTAAAAGAACAGCCAGGGAGACATGGCTCCTGAGGGCCAGTTGCTGGTGCTTTGGCTGCCTCAGGCCCCAGCCCCAGCGGTGAGGACCTTTCTCCCCAGAACTCGGCCACCACCATGGGAAACCACAAGGGTCTATGTTGGAGCCCCCACCCACTGCCCCCCTTAGTAGCTGGGTGATTTGACTTTCTCTAAGCCTCCTCCTTTCTGATAGTGCTGTAGCAGGGAGGGAAGAAAAGGCCTTCTTAAGAAGTGACCACCACCAAGGCCATACCTTGGGCTTCTGTGATTGCGAATCGGAGGCCCTTTGGGTCCAGCAGGAGGGCGGGTGGCTGGAGGAAGGGGAAGCCGGCGTGGCGAAAGGAGAACCTGCTGGTGGCTGGGCCGGGGGACTTCCAAGGACAGAGATATTGAATGTCTGATTTATATGTCTCGGTGTGCTGCGCTGGATGTCACCCCCACATTGTCCCCAAATCTGTCCTGAAAATCTCCCCCAGGGGGCGCCTGGGTGGCTCAGTGGTTGAGCGTCTGCCTTCGGCTCAGGTCGTGATCCCAGAGTCCTGGGATCGAGCCCCGCATCAGGCTCCCTGCTCAGCGGGAGGCTTGCTTCTCCCTCTCCCACTCCCCCTGCTTGTGTTCCTTCTCTCGCTGTGTCTCTCTCTGTCAAATAAATAAATAAAATCTTAAAAAAAAAAAAAAGAAAATCTCCCCCAGCAGCAGAGGTATTTGGGGTGGGTCAAAGAGCAAGCTTGCCAGGAATATGGAGTTGTGTTGGGGTAAAAGTCAGGGTGACCATAGCAGACTGCTTTTTAAAAAAATTTAGATATAGTTAATAGAACATAAAATTCGCCAAGGTAAAAATGTACAGTTCAGTGGGGTTTTAGTATATTCACTATGTTGTGCAACCATGACTGCCGATTTCAGATTTCCATCACCCCAAGAGAAACCCCATCCCTATTAGCTGTCACTCCTCTCCCCCCCCCACCCCCGCCCAGCCCCTGGCACCTGCCAATCTGCCGCCTGTCTCTAGGGATTTGCCTATTCTGGACATTTCCTATCAATGGAATCAGACAGTATTGTCCTTTGGTGTCTGGCTTCTTTCACTTAGCATAATGTTTTCAAGGTTCCTCCATGTTGCAGTGTGTGTCAGAACTTTATTCCTTTTTATTGCTGAATTACTTTCCACTGTATGGATAAACTAGATCTTACTTACCCGTTCATCACTGAGGGGGTTTGGGGCGTTTCCGCCTTTGCCTGTTGTGAGCAGGGCTTTTGTGAACACTTGTGCACTGCTTACTGTACGAAGAGGGATTTTTAGTTCTCTCGGATCTGTTACGGAGGAGCGGGATTGCTGGTTCAGTTGATAATTCTAGGTTTGACTTTTGGAGGAACTGCCGAACTATTTCCACGGGCTGCTTTTGTAGCCCCGCACGTGAGATACTGGGACTACAAGGGATTAGAAGAAGTGGTGACTCCCTATTGAATGCACGTGCAATTAGGAAACACAGAGCCAAGAGAAGCTGCACAGGAGCCGTGGGGATGAGCCCCGATAGGGACAAGGGCTCCTTCCTTCCTTAATACACCTGAGCCTAAGGCTCAGCCAGAGCCCTAGTGGGTGAAGGGTGCTGGGGGAGCAGCACCTGCTCCCATCTGCCCTGCCTTGGGGGACCCACCATTGCTTGCCATCACTGACGGGGGAAGAAGACAAAGGAGGGGGGGTGGTGGCCAAACACAAAGTCTGGACCAAAGGAGGAGAGCCAGTGCATCTGCCTTCTCCAGGTAGCCCTTTCCAGCCTGTGTGGGCCGCTCAGTGCCAGGCCCCTAGCCTCTGCTGGTCTCTCTCCTGCCTCCTTCCAGAGCCTGTGTCTCCCGGGCCAGTTTTGCCCCCAGGTTGATCAGGAGAGAAGAAAACAGTATGGAGCAGACAGATCAGAACCTGCTAGACCCAGGCGGGGGCCTTGGCTCTCCTCTCCTCAACTCTAGCCCACCTCAGGGTCATGAGTGGGGGGCAGATCTTGGAGTGGGTGTCCCCTCCAGCCCCCCAAGAGGGGCACTGCAGCTCCCCATTCCACACTGGGACAGGGTTGGCTGTCAGCCTGCTGGAACTTTCTGGGGATGACTTGTGATTACAAAGCCAGCATGTCCCTGGGGGCCCACATGCACCAAAGTGAGCCTTTTCTTAAGTCTCTGGCATATTCTCTAAAGGAAGTCTCTCAACAAAATTGCTTATTAAATTATAAGGGTGGAGGAGGTGAGAGATAATTGGAACCAAATATTCGTGAATGGCATCCCTTGCTCCTAGCAAGAGTGATTTTGAAGAGAAACATGATTAAAACAAGGGGATTCCCCTGAGCCAGGCCAGGCTGATTGAATCACGGGGAGGAAATGACAATCTGGGTTAATTTGTTATGCCATTTTTAGGCATTTAAGATCACTGGGGGAACTTTGAGCTTCCTCATGAATGCCTGTGAGAGAGGACCAGACAGTCATGGCGAGGGGCCCTTGGGGTGGGGGCATCCTTGTCTGAAGGTGTCGGCAGGTACAAAGCATTTTTCTCATAGGCTGTCAGATGCTAGGGCCTGGGCAGAGGTGCCTGGAGGAGTTTCTGGAAGGGGGTGATGTCTACCTGGGAGCACATTCTGGCCCCTCTCCAAGCCAGCAGCCCCTTTGTTCCCAGGTGAGTGACCAAACATCCTGGCTTACCCAGGACAGAAGGAGTTCCTGGGGTGCAACACTTTCAGATTTTTGAACCAGGACAGTCCCAGGCAAACTGGAAGCCCAGGTTCCTTTTAGTGGGTAATGGTATTTAGAAACCAAGATCTGGGCTCGCGGTGGCTCATTGCTACCAGAAGACCATTGCTTCTAGGCCTTTTCTGTAAACAAAACTGGGAACTCTCTGTTTTTTAAACCTATGAGTACGCACTGATCTATCTCATTCAAAACCAGTAACGAGGGGCGCCTGGGTGGCTTAGTCGTTAAGCGTCTGCCTTCGGCTCAGGTCATGATCCTGGGGTCCTGGGATCAAGCCCCGCATTGGGCTCCCTGCTCTGCGGGAAGCCTGCTTCTCCCTCTCCCACTCCCCCTGCTTGTGTTCCCTCTCTCGCTGTGTCTCTCTCTGTCAAATAAATAAACAAAATCTTTAAAAACAACAACAACAAAAAACCAGTAACGAACGATTTTTCTCCCCTCCCCCCCCCCCCATTCTGAGTTTGTATCTTTCTCTCCACAGCAGACCCTGGTCTACAACATCAAATATTTGCTCATTTGTTCTATCCTTCAATATGCAATAAATATAGCTTCAGAATTATGCCACGTATACCTCTACCAGCAACAAACCTACTAAATTAAGTTTAAGATGCTTTTGCGGTTCTTTTTACTTTGAGGAAATGTCATATTAAAGATATATGGTCATGGGTCACCTGGGTGGCTCAGTCGGTTGAGCGGCTGCCTTCTGCTTGGGTCATGATCTCAGGGTCCTGGGATTGAGCCTTGCATCAGGTTCCCTGCTGAGTGAGGGGTCTGCTTCTCTCTCTCCTTCTGTGTGGTCTCTCTCTTTCTCTCAAATAAATAAATAAATCTTTAAAAAAAATAAAGATATATGGTCATAATACTGTGCCCAAAATTACTTGAGTTAGTGATTTTCTCTGTCAAGTTACACTGTACCTACCACTCATATGATGCAGAGTAAGGTTTATTTGCTTCTCTTCATGTCAAATTCAGGGTTTGCTTTTAAAAAAAATCCCTTGGACTTAATTTTATTTTTGGATGTATGAAGCACTCCAAACTGAAACTATGTACAAAATGGCTAACCCCCTGCCCTTCACCATGCCTGCCCATTTTTATTAGCTTCTGATTTATTGCTTCTGTGCCTCCTTGTGCAAAACTAAGCATGTTTATATACATATGTATATGTATGTATATGTATATTTCCCCTTATCTTACAGAAAAAGTAGAATACACTTTATGGTCTTTTGTAATTTGCTTGTTTTACTTAATAATATATATCCTGGAACTTACCCCTTGTTAATTCATAGGGAGTTTCTTCATTCATTTCTATGACTCCATAGAATTTTATCAAGTGGATATACTATAGTTTATATCCAACTAGTTTATGAATGACCATTCGTGCTGTTTCCAATATTTTGCAGTTACAGATAATCCCATCTTTTGCATTGTTGTTTCCCATTTGTAGGTAGATTCCTAGATATAAAATTGCTGGGTCCAACTGTAAAGTCATATATAGTTATGGCTACCACAGGGTGGTACCTGTGGTTGGACTTCCCCCAAGTGGGTTATAACGGAACCCACCACTTGTTTGGCAGCCATCATAGAGGACCTCTGATGGGTCCTGTGAGACTCAATCTTGGCATTGGGCAAATCCAAGCAGTCAATTACTCGTATCCTGCAGTTACAGATTTCCTTGTGCGAAGACCCCACTGGAGGACACAAGGAAGCAAGACAGGCGCATTGCTGGGCCCCTCCCATAACTCAATGGTCCTTTCAGACTCTTCGGCAGTCCTATCAGCATCAAAATCTTACCCACGCTTTTTCTTTGTCCACAAAAGCCTGCTGTTCCTCCAGCTTCCAGCCAATGGCTTTCATAATTCATGACTATTTTGGACAAAAATAAAGCTTCAGTCTATGCCATCTTTAAATATGACTTTCTTGGGCAACCTCAGATGATCTTTTTCAATGGAATTGAATCTCATAACCCAGAAAAACTCCCAGTCTGGAGCACACTTTGTACATGAGGGAAAGAAAAATGGCCCTTTTGTAGCTGCCTGGAGATGGCCCCAAATTGGGAGTGGGGCCAGCTATGTCTTTGACCACACCAAAGCCTCAAAGAGAGGGTCCCCCGGCCCCACCCTTCTGGGGCCAGTTCTGCCCAGATTCTCGGAAGCTGGGGCCCTGTGGGCATGGAGATACCAGATCATATGACATGCTACAGACAGATGTAGCAAGTCACAGGGACACAGAGGCCACCGTCAGAATGCCCGCAGTAGTTACCCCTGGGCAGCCTCCCCCGCCCCCGCCAAAGTTCAATATTCTTCTTTATGTTTATTGTTCTTTTGCTGTTGTTTGGAAACAATCATGTTTCACAGGTGTCTTTTGAAAATTTTTATTTATTTATTTAAAAAGATTTTATTTATTTATTTGACCCAGAGAGAGACACAGCGAGAGAGGGAACACAAGCAGGGGGAGCGGCAGAGGGAGAAGCGGGCTCCCTGATGCGGGGACTCGATCCCAGGGTCCCGGGATCATGACCTGAGCCGAAGGCAGACGCTTAATGACTGAGCCACCCAGGTGCCCCTGAAAATTTTTTATTTTAAGGTATTAGCTAAAAAGTCACTGACGTCTCCCAGCCCACATGTGCCAGGAGGTAGAAAACACAGATTCATTCAAAAGCAGCAAGTTTCCACCACGCCCGAGTTCAAGTTGAATTGGCCAGGTTGGTAGTGCAAGCCCCTCCCAAGAGCAGGACATATTTTTCTGCCCCTTGTCATCTCTGTCCCCATCAGCAAGAAACCTCCTTTGTGCACCCACCCTGTGCCTGGTGCTCTGCTCCAGCTGGCCATGATGCAATATTGTCCCCAACACGGTGGCCGCTGGGAACCAGGAGCCGGTGGACGTAAATCACTGCGGAGCGGAAAGAGAGCAATGTCCTAGGGAGTGAAGGGCTGGCTTTGTGTGAGATGGGGGCGAGGTGAGTGATTCCCAGGGAAGAGGAGGGAGGCCCAGCTGAGTGTGAAAGAGGAAAAGTGGGAAGAGTCCACAGTGAGTTTTCCAGGCAGTGTGAAAATGTGGGAATGTGACATGTGGAGGCTGGCGGGGGGTGGGGGACAGCTCAGGAGTTAGGCCAGACCCAGATGCCAAGGGTCTTTCCTGAGAGCTGGGGCATTAGGATTTCATCCTATAAAGGGTGAGGGGGCGGGGGGCGCCTGAATGGCTCAGTGGGTTAAATGTCTGCCTTCAGCTCAGGATGTGATCCTGGGGTCCTGGGATCGGAGTCCCGCATTGGGCTCCCTGCTCAGTGGCGAGTCTGCTTCTCCCTCTGTGATTTCTCTTGCTCTCGATTCTCTCAAATAAATAAAAAGTCTTAAAAAAAAAGTATAAAAAATAAAGGGTGAGGAGGAAGTCAAGGTTGAAAGGTTTCAAATTGGAGCAAGCCATGATCATGATTCGCATTTTGGAAAAAATCATTTTGGCAGCGGTGTAGAAAGTGGATTGGATGTTGGGGGCTGGGACTAGGGGCAAGGAGACCACCTGACAGGGTAATCTGGAGAGACATGGCCAGAGCCCCGTCTGAGGCGGTGCCAGGGGCTGGGGAGGAGTGATTGTGGACGTCTGTGGGGTCCAGCGACCACCAGGATGGGGGCAGACCAGGTGCTTTCTGCACAGTCTGCGAGGGCAAGGGCCAGGTATATTCAGAGCTTAGCGCAGTGCCTGGCTCATACGAGGAGCTCAGTGAATATTTCCATGTACCATAAAAAACCGGGCTGCCACAGTGGTCAGAGAAACATCAGTGCAACATCCCCAAATAATTGAGAGCAGATTAAAATCTTCCTGCTGTCTCCTAGGAAATGCAAAGGGGGACATCCGTGACATCCAGCACAACTTTAAACATCATTTTTTTCTTGTCATTGCCTGTCTCCCCACATTCTCATCTTCCCGTATTCATGGCAGCCGCCCCCAACATCTCTCCTCTCTTTCCAGATTTGCAAACTTTCTTCTTCGCCTCTGTTCTTTTTTTCCTTTCCACCTTCAACTTTTAGGTCAAAGCTGTCTTCTTTTTTTCTTCTCTTCTTCTTTTTTAAACTCCGGTGAGAATTATAATTCTCTTTCCCACGTGCATCAGCTAGCCTCTGGCTTCTCCACTTGTGTATGCACGTGTGTTTTATCCTTTCTCTCCATTAATGTCATAGAAACCCAAGTGCCAAGGATGCACAGAGAAACATCCTTTTATTTTTTTTTTTTTAAAATATTTGGTTGATTGATTTGAGAGAGAAAGAGAGCTGGAGGGAGAGGGGGAGAGAATCTCAGGCAGACTCTGGGACCCTGGGACCCAGTCCCACCACCTCGAGATCATGACCTGAGCCGAAATCAAGAGTTGGTCACTTAACTGACTGAGCCACCCAGGCGCCCCAGGAAGTATCCTTTTAGAAGCAGGGGGAGGAGAGGAAGACTACACACACTTACACTTTCTTATTTTTTTTTTTTTTAGTTATTACTTATAAATAAGCAAATCTTTTCAGCAGATACTGGGAATATTGATTCCTTGCATTTGGTGGCATAAACAGAGTAGAAAAGTATTTTTACAAATACTATTCTACATTATCATCCAAAAGCCCCCATGCAATACTATTAATATCCTCATTTTACAGATGAGAGAAATGAGGTGTGGAGAGGTCATGTGATTTGAAATTTGGCAATTAACTGAGCAAATAGATGGTGATTTGTGGCTTATTATTGGGACTTCTGATTGCATTATTTCTTCAGTAGGTTGGGCTCATTCACGTGTGTGGGGTGTGTGTGTGTGTGTGTGTGTGTGTGTTTGGTTGTTGCTGTTCTGGTTTTTGTTGTTGTTGTTTGTTTCTTTGCCAATTCTTGCTAGGATCAAAGAGATGTCAGGGTCTGACCGACCACAGATGTTGAGTGACTTGCACAAAATCACACAGCTAGTCGGAGGATTGGTTAGATTCTCAGATTCTACTCCAGATTCTAGGTTCTGAATTCCAGAGTCAGATCCTGGGCTGCTGCCAGCCCTGAAGAGTGGACCCTGGAGCTCTCAATGCATTTGAATCTTAGGGGCTGCAAGCAACAGAGACTGGGTTTGGGTATTGAAGCTACAAAAAGAAAAGAGTAGAAGGATATAGGGCAGCTCATAGAATCAAAGGAGCTGATCAACCAGGACTTGGAAAGCATAGGATGTTGAACTGAGGGTGTCAGGGAGGGGTAATTCCTCGGAGCAAAATTAGGTGCTGCCCCAGCAGAAGGGGAGTGGATCCTGGGCAGGCACAAATCACCGGAGTCCACCTTACGCAACATCCACTACTCTGCAAACTAAGCGCTGGATGCTGTTGAAGCCACTGTTGTTAACTCAAAATCGATTTTCACCTTATCTCTTTTGGGGAGAGCCCTGATTTTGCTGATACTCAAGGAAGGGGACTCTGTCCCCAGCTCAGGAGTAAACCCAGCTCCGTTTAAGGCAGCGAAGAGAATCCCGTTGTCCTTACGCAGGATTGGTTCAGAGTGGTCGTGTGGTCTAGTTCTGTCCAGTGAGAAGTGAGTAGAGGCTGGATGGGGAAGAAGAAAGACCCGTAAGAAGACTTAACTGTTTTTTCCCTCTGTCCACCCAATGGCTAAGTGGGACGCATGGAAGGCAGCAGCCATCTTGCTGCCCTCCTGAGGTCATCAAGCCACAGTGTGACCTGGCAGCGTCACAGAGATGGAGACAGAGCCCCCTTCTAACTGCTTGCTATTGAGTTGAAGTTTTTTTATTATTTGCAGCTGGAGGTGTCCTGATACAGAAACTCTAGGATAGAGGGGCAGATTTATTCCCCATTACTCCAGAGATTAGAACTAAGACCAGAAAGTGACATAATGAGGAAGACATTTCAACTATGAGTGGAAGAGCTTTCTGACACCACTCTGAGATGGGGGGTGGTGGTTGTGGGATATTCAGGTAGTGAGCTCCTGTCCCAGGAGGCATTCAAACAAGATGGCTGTCTGGGGTGCAGCAGATGGGTTTTCTGCAGGGAGCAGAAGATTCAACAGGATCACCTCTAAAGTTCCTCTGACCTTGAACTTCCAGGATTCTGTGGTCAGTAACAAGGACCTAGAATCAGCCTGAGGTCAGATTTTTCTAATTTCTATGCATTTAAATACATTCTCTTAGTTTTTTTTACTTTGTTTTTTTTAAAGATTTTATTTATTTATTTGACAGAGAGAGACACAGCGAGAGAGGGAACACAAGCAGGGGGAGCAGGAGAGGGAGAAGCAGGCTTCCCGTGGAGCAGGGAGCCCGATATGGGGCTCGATCCCAGGACCCTGGGACCATGACCTGAGCCAAAGGCAGACACTTAACAACTGAGCCACCCAGGCACCCTTTTTTTTTTTTTTACTTTAAATTCAGTTTTTTTGATACTCTGAAAAACCAGAGCAAGCTCCATGTGTTGCTACCTATTCTTATAGTCTTTGAAAAACATTTTATAAATACATTCTCTCTTTGTCTCTAACACACACACACTCACACATACACACAGATATAATTACACACAGTTAACACCCACATTATCCACAGGCAAGAATTCTAACCAGAAAATAGAAACCTCCTACCCTGGCCCCTGACCATATTCCTGTAACCCCATGTTTTCTCTGGGTTATGAGCTGTCTAGTAAGATCAGCTGTGGACTTGAAACAAGAAGATGTGTGTTTGAATTCCGGCCAGACTGCCTCCTGGCTGGGTGGTCCTGAGCAAGTCACCTGCTTTCTCTAGGCCTGAACTAAGAGACCACCGAGTAAAGTAGCAATCCCAGGGCTGGCACAGGGGTGGGCCATAACTAGCAACGGAAGTCATGAGGCATGGTCTCGAGGAGGCCTGGACCAACGGTGGGGTGCAGGGAGGCACAGTTAGCAATGTTCTCAGAAGATGGGACCTGGGGTCCTGATTTGGATGGCTCAGAGGTTTCCAAGAAGACCAAAGTCTACAAGTCAAGGTACCCCCTTCCTTGAATGGTGTCAGGCACCTGACATTACGACATGCCTTTCCGGCTTGACCCCTCTGTTTGAACCCCTCTGTTTCTGACCAATCCCACTTCTCTTGATTCAATTTTAACGATTCATATATTGATTCTATTCTGGTTGTAAAAGAAAAACATATTATCTGTTGAAAATGTGTGTGGGGGTTGGTAATAAAAAAATAAAAGTCACTCATAAGCTTATACAAGGATTACCACTATCACTGTGTTAATGTCTTTCCTTCTAGTCTTTTAAATGCATGTATAACTATTATAAAGGAATAGAGAAGTAAATTGATGTGATTTGCTTTTATCTCGATATGTGGATATGTTACTATAAGTACTCAGTCTATAATCAATAGTACCTGACATTTATTGGCGCTTACTATGTGCCAGCCACTCGTTCTACGTGCAAGTATTATCTCATTTAATTTTTGTAACGCTCCTCTAGAGTAGGTACAGTTATTATCCCCATTTTACCGATGAAAACACTGAGGCAACAGGAAGTGCCCACCGCCATGCAGCAAGAAATCGAACCCGGGCCTGTGCTTTTAACTGTGAGCTCTAGATACTGCCTTTCTTCCTTCCTGGCTTCAGCCTAAAACACACTCTGTATCTGAATGGGACTTTGTATTTGTCCAAGCCTATCCGGTGTGTGTGAACTGGGTGAGCCTAACTCTGGACAGCCTTCCTGGCGTCCTTGGCTGTTTAAGGGGAGGGGTGTTTAGAGGGAGGTCAGGTGCCCCGGGGGAGAGCAGCCTGGTTGCCCATGCAGGTGCACTCAGCAGGCCCGAAGTGAGCAGCAGTTCCCCGTCTGGGGCCTGACCCTCCACCCTGTCACTCAGAACCTGGAGTGTCAGCCCACACAAGGTCTGCTTTTCCCAGGGGGACCCCTGTAGTTAGCCCAGCTCAGGGAGTGCAGGCATAATTCAGAATACCACGGGGGCCCATTCACAAGGAGAGTCTGAGGAGTGCTGTGGGCTGGTCCCATTTGCTGTTAAGCCCCTTCTGCCCCAGGGTAAGCAAGCCACACCTTGACAGAGGCTGCCTGGCTACCAGCCTGACTCTGGTGGGGGGTGGGGGTCACAGGTCTCAAACTTCTTTGCTGACCAGCCTTGAAAAAGTTACTGAAATTTTCCTGTGCCTCAGTTTCCCGATCTGTAAGCAGAATAAAGCTAATACCTTCTTCTAGGGTTGTTGGGAGAGTTAAGTGAATTAAACATAAGGCACAGTAATCCGTAATGAACTGTATAGTCCATGGAGAGGGCCTTGAGCTAAGCCTGGCATCTAGTAAGTGCTCAGTACAAAGTAGCTTTTGATATTGGCACAACTGACGCCTGGACCAGCCCAACCACAATTTATTAGAAAGTCTATTTTCTTGTTTTCTGTCTGCCTCTAGACACTATGCTCTCTCTCCTCTAGGGTTAGGAACCATGTTTTCCCACCCTCGTATTTACCCTCCTGGCCTGGTACATAACGGGCTCTTAACACCTGCTTGTCTTCATGCACAAATAAGTAAATAAATGAATAAATTCCCACTAGGTAGATCTATGAACCCCTCAAAACGGTGTGCAAAGTCTGAGCACTTATCAGATTCCCAAAGGGACAAGTGACCCAAGAGGTGCTGAAGGGTGGCCACAGGCCTTGGGATGGGGTGGGGTAAGCCCCACCCTGCATTGGCAGGTGTCCGGGGGTTGCCCTGGCAAGTAGGCTTGGAGAAGGGCAGACATTCTGAGCTCATTCGGGGACCTGAGAAGGACTTTTGAGGGATCTGACATTTCGTGTCCAAATGTGAAATTCCTTGGCCCCCGCACAGAGCTGAATGTGCTTGCTGGAGCTTGTTTGCCTTCTGATCTCACACGCACACCCCTGGTTTGTTTTGAGAGCTGCAGTTTGAAGAAACAGCAACATGATTTAGAAACCAAATCAAATGGCCAGAGTGGGAGTAGAGACAGAGGCAGGATGCAGCTCCCCCCCTCTTCCTGGGAAGCGAGGGGCAGTCTCTTGGGAGAGTTTAGAGAAAGAGGGAGAAAGAAAAATATGATAAATCATTAAAGGGAATCTGGAAAGGACCAAAGGCCCCCTCATTGTCCCTCTGTCTTAGCACAACTGTTTGATTTCTCTGCGTGCCACTATCTATCCACATGCAGGTGTAATTTTAGCGGTTATAATCATTAGTCTATAGACTTTTTCTGCCTTTTTTTTACTTAATATTATATTTGACATTTTTCCATGTTGCTATACCACCTTCCTATTTATATTTGTAATTCTATTCAATTGTATGCTTTGCATGAAATAACACCGAAACATACATGCATAAATATAATTGTTTTCTTTTGACCTAGAATAGATTTCTAAGAGGATTAATTAATCAAAGTACTTTTAATGTTACATATGCTTTTCCAAAGTGTGAAACTTAGTTTATGACAGCATTATCTATGTCTGCATGAAAGGACATTCTCATTCTCATTAGACACTATTGTTTGTTTTATAATTGATGCCATGTTTTCTCAGTGTTTAATTATATACACACACATATAAATTACTGGTGAGAATGATAACTTTCCCTGTGCTTGTTTAATTGTTTTCTTCGTGGAGATATTTCTTTGTGACAGTTGTGTATTTAGCTCTGGGACTTTGAGAAACACACCTGTGTGCACACACATGCACACCTGTTAGATCACACGTAATGCAACCTATTACCTCATCTATTTCCCTTTTTTTATTAAAGACTTTATTTATTTGTTTAAGAGAGAGAGAGAGAGACCACAACAGGGCGGAGGGGCAAAGGGAGAGGGAGAAGCAGACTCCCCACTGAGCAGGGAGCCTGGGATCATGACCTGAGCCGAAGGCAGATGTTTAACCCACTGAGCCACCCAGGCGCCCCTCCTCTATTTTCCGTCTTATCCTTAATTTTTTTGTTTTTGAAAAAAACCAGAAACTTAACTTTTTTAAGTTCAGTATTTTGATTTATTTATTTTTTTTAAATTCTTCTCTTGCTCCAGCCTTAGAACTTTATTGGGACACTAGAAAAAAATAGGAAATCAAGACAGTCACAGCCTTTGGGGAGGGGTAAAATGAATAACACCCCCTTACCTTGACCCAGACCTTAGTACCTTCTATCCTCAGAGCAAACCAGAGGTTTCAGGACAACATATTTCATCCATTTTCCCGGTGCAGCCTGCCCAGGTGTGGGCTTGTCATGGGAGGAGGCTTCTTCCTTGTCTGCCCTCCCGCCTCCGTGCCAGCTAGGGAAGGCCTCTGGTGGGGCGGTCAGGGCTGTTCCGTGGTGTGGATGGTGATTACACTGCATGTAGCAGAGCCCCGGGGAGGGAGAGGCTGGCGTGTGTGGACCCTCCGTGTTGCCGGAGCAGGCTGCCCCTGGCCTGCGCACGGGCTTGCTCTCTTGGGAAGGGGAAATGGAGTAGCTCAGTCGGGCGCTTGGCCTATTGTCTGGCATAAAATAAGCAAACGCAGAAGGGGGCTCTTGCTGCTGGTGACTGAAGTCGGTGTCGCCTTCATGTTTAGCTGGGGGATGGGGGAGGCACCCATCCTCTGTCACTGAGCACTTACAAGCCAGCGCCTCGGCCGGCGTGCTGCACACACTGCCTCATTTCCTCTTTGCCGTGGCACCGGGAGGCTGGTGCGGGCATAGTCCCATTGGGCAGATGAGGAAAACAAGGCTGAGGGTAATTAACACCGCAGACTCAGAAGTGGTAAAGCTGTGATTCCACTCCGGGTCCGCGACAGGCAGAGTGAGGCAGGAGGAACCAAGTGTGAGTTGTATCTGCATTAGAGGAGACTGGGCATCAGAGAGGCTTGGTGACCTGCCTGAGGCCACACAGCGAAAGCCCGGCAGAGCCTGGTCTTGGAGGCAGGAGTCCTGAGACCAGGTCTGGTGCTTGTCCCACTACTGACATGGCGATCACCACTATTAGCAAAGTGCACACCGTGTGCCGGGTGGCCCGGGGCCTTCTTGGTTCTTAGCAACCTAGGAGAAGGTCCTGGAGGGAGGCCGGAGGGGGCCCGCGCCTGGAGCTTTTGTTCTAGCCACCCCAGCCCTGCTGCACGTGGGTTTGCCCTGAAGGATCATGGAATGTGTGCCAGTGTGTCAGTGTGGGCTGGGAGACAACAGGGCGCCTTTGTCCCCACTCCCCTGACCACCAGATCGTCCTTCTCACATGTGGCCCGCATCCCTCGGCTGGCTGGGTAGGGAAGGCTGATAAGTTTTACTTTTAATTTGTTTATTTTCCAAATTTACAGACTTTCTGAGGAGAGGCTGATTAAGAAAAATAGTCTACTGGGAAATGTGTACCCTCTTTTCCAAAGCTCGTGCCTCATTCAAGCAAGCCAGACTCATTACTGAGAACTGGTTATGAGTAATAACCGATTGTACTAACCAACATTGATGGAAAGTTCCCGTTGTTTAAGAAACTGGGTGAAGCATTATCTAATGTAATGCTCCAGTGGCTCTAGGATATGGGGTTTTATTAACCCTCTTTTACAAGTGAATCCGAGAAGGTAGGTAACTTAACCAAGACTAAAGAGCTAGAAGGGGTGAAGCTAGGATTCAAACCCAAGGATAACCCAGTTCCCAAACTCATACCGCTTAGCCCTTTTCCTCCTTGCCCCCTGCCCTCCAGGGCCTTGCTTTCTGATGGAGGAGATAGAGGGTAGGTGAGGCCCAGAACATTTTCCTAATAAATTTTCCATGCCCAGGTACTGGTCAAGGTCTGCCTCGAGTTTTGGTTATGTCTGTCTGCTTCTCTCCTTTCCACTGAGGCTGGGAGCTCCTGAAGGCCGGGTCCACGTCTGGCTAGACTTTGTATCTCAGCACACCGGCACAAGGAGGGGCTTGCAGGTGTCTGCTGGAACAGGAGAGTGAATAAGAAAGAATGATGGAGAGGCTGGGGGGATGACCACCTGTCCTGGCTGATTTGGAGTGAGATGTTTTCAGAAAGGGTGTGATTTTAATGCAAACTTTGGTCATAAAAAGGGAGGAGGGATGGACCCACTTCCTTTAGAGCAGCACTTCACCTCCAGGTGGTAAAGCTGCCCAGCTCTGGGTGACTCCTGGCTCTGCTCCTTCCAGCTCCAAGACTTCCGGCAATGACTTGACCTTACTATCTTCAATGTCCACATCTGAAATCTAGGCCAATATTAGTTTGTGCTTCAGAGGGAAGGCTGTGGAAATTAAATGAGCATATTGACGCATGAACTATGAATGACAGCTACTGTGAAGGCTTCCTGGGGGAGCCCATGTCCCTTAATGGGTTGGATTTTTAAAATTTGGTAACTTGGATGTTGGGTACCGGGGGATTCATTATATCATTCTTTTCTACTTTTGTGGATGCTTGAAACTTGCCACAAGAAGATGACTGTTTTAAAAACAAGTACTAGATATCTAAGATGTTAGTTCTGCTTAGAAAACAAACACAAATAGGGATGGGGGGTTGGGCAAAATGGGGGAAGGCGGGTGGGAGGTCCAGCTTCCAGTTATGGAATGAATAAGTCACGAGGGTGAAATGTACAGCGTAGGGAACATAGTAAAAAAAAAACAAAAAAACAAAATACAAATGCAGATATATCATGGGATAGAATGCAGAATGCACATGAGAATTTTAAATTAAACAGCCGATTTGAAAGAAACGAATGGCTTAAAGGAGCTGCTTAGAATTACGACCTCAGGCCAAGGCTGCATGTGATCTCACTGGGCCTTCAATATTCTCGTCTTAAAAAAGTCGGGGATAGTGACACTTCCCTCCAAGTACTTTATGAGTCAAGCAAGAGAAGAGATGTGAGTGTGCTTTGTAAACTGTAATTCTGCCTTCCAGTTGGATGATTTGTTCATTCATTTGACACATTTCTTGAGGCCCTGCTACGTGCTGGGTGCCTGGCTGAGCACCAGGACAGTCCTACACAGCTCTCCACGGCATGTAGGATAGACCGGGACATTCTCCTGAGACCACACTACCCAGGTGCAAATTCTGACCCTGCCGCTTACTCCTTGGGTAATTATGGCAGGCCTCAGTTTTCTTATCTGTAAAATGGGGACAGCAATCCTTCCTCTGCATTGCTGTGAAGATCAAATGGGACAATAGAAGTAAAGTGCCTAGAGCAATGTCTAGCACACAGCAAGTACTTAATATGTACTCTTTATTGCTACTGCCCACAGGGAGGGGACAGCCTAGTGGGAAAGGCTCAGAATAAACAAATCAGAGAAGTGGCTTTAAAGTATTTTTGTGTCATGGAGAAATGGGGTGGCATGATGTGACATGGAATAACACGTGGGGCCAGAGAGGGCCTTGCCAGGGCGCTGACCTTTAAGGTGAGTCGGTTGGATGATATTAAGCAGGGACAGAGTTGTGGACAGAGGTCAGCAGAGAGTGAGGCAGGAAGTACTGGACCTGCTCAAGAATCCGAGAGGACAGAGTAGTGTCAAGTTACTGGGTACAGTTGGTCAGGTTGTGAACTGTTCAATCCTCGGAGCTATCTTAGACATGGTGGACCTGAATGTTTTTTTACCTCCATTTTTTGGAAGATAAAATGAGTGTGTTATTTTGACTAAGTCAGGATATTATGCTGGTTTCCCAGCGGTTGGAAGTAAAGAGTTTTGAGGAAGGGACTCTTTGTTCTAATTGTGAATGTGTCCTATGGGTTAGTGGAGGCCCAGGAGTAGGGGGATGAGAGAGGAGTGTGACCTGTGAAGCTAGCAGGGTGAATGGGGCCACATCCTGCAGGGCCTTGTAGACCTGGGAAACAAGTTTGGGTTGATCCTAATTCCAGTGGGAAATCTTTGGAGGGGTTATGAACAGAGGAAAAGTGGGTCTTGACCAACTTCCTGGGCATCTCTCAGGCTGAACTGAAGGGGGCGCAAGAGTAGCAGCTCTAAGCCCTGGGAAGCTGATGAGAGACGAAGGGGATGGTCTGTGCTAGCGTGATGGTGGTGGCCCTGGAGAGAAGTGATGCTCATCACGCATTTTTTAATGAGGAAAAAATAAAGTAAAAGCAAAGTCAAAGTCAAAGGGAGATGGGGAGAAGACAAGATTTTGAAGATATTTTATAGCCACAGGCTGTTTCTTTTTCCTGAATCCCAAAGTCCTTGAAAACCCGCTTTTCCCCACTTCTCACTTTGGTCAATATGCCTGTGCTTTGTTCCCAGGCGGCCTGGAGCACTGTCCAGAATGGAAATCCGCCGCAAGCAAATGGATCTGGGATTTTGTGGGAAAGGGAGTGAGGACAGGCAGACCTCTGAGGCTGGGACTAAGAGGGTACAGGTGGGCCAGCCTGGGTGCAATGGCTGGGCTTGCGTCAGCCCCAGCTGCCGTCTGGGTAGCTCTGAGCACTATGGGCCTGAGCACTATGGACTGTCTCCATTGATTGTACTACCCTGTGAGGAGGGTGACATCACTGTCCTCTCTATAGGGAGAGGCAGGGCTTCTGAGGAGGTTGGTTAACTTGCCCAGGGCACCCTGCCTGGCGCTGGAGCCCTCCCTTGCCCCACCATTCACAGCCTACTTCCTGACATGGCCTGGCTTCCTCTGCCCAGTGCACCTTCAGGGAAGCTACCATTTCGTTTAGTTGCTAACCAATGGAGAGTTTTGAGTTTGAGTCTTCGTCTGAGTTCTAAAGGCCCTTGGCTGGGCTTTAGGGTGCTGAGAGCCTGGAACTGTATGGTGGGGGTCACCCTTTCCCCAGAATAAAGGCAGAGTCTTGCTGGCCAAGAACACATATTTTGGCTGTTTGGCTTCCTCCAAGCTTAGAACATAGTGCCTGGTACGTAGTAAAACCTCATACATATCTGGGGAAGGAGCGAATGAGTCTCATGATTAAGGTCCGTATCCAGTTGTTCTTCCTTAGTTTGCTTCCAGAACTCAAGGACATCTTTCCATGGGCTCTTAGCGAAGACTTAATGGTCCCTCTCCACTTTATGGGTGAGGCCCAGAGACAAGTTCTCACAAGGCCAGGAACCTGGTGATCTTAAGGCAGATCTCCTTTCCCTCAGCCCAGTGCTGCCTTCCTCTCTTCTCCATGGAAATACTGTGACCATAGACCTGCCACCACGAAGAAGACACACAATTGTGCAGGCCAGGAGGGCACAGCAGCCTCTCACATCTACGCGGGATGTGCAGATGTTCCCATGATGGGGCAGAACCATCCAGACGGGCAGCTGTAGGTGCCTGATGAGGTAGAACCATCCAGACGGGCAGGGGACCAGGCAGCACCAAGATAGTGGAGATTTGATTTTTCAAGGGCTTTTCCTGAGGCTGCATGTGGCTGGATCTGCTTAGATTTATCTTTGCACAGTGCGGAATGCACTCTTTGCCTGGTATAGAATTCTAGAAAGTTGGAGAGGAGGGATCCTGGAGGTCAGCACCATGCCACACTCTCTGCAGGGGGCAGACATTGCTACCCATCACCGCATTCCTGTCCACCGCATTCCTGTCCATAGAGCTAGAAAGGGCCTTAGTGCCTCTGGTGTCCCCGCAGTCATCAGGAATCAATTACAGTTAGCCTCCTGCTGGGTCTTTTGCAGGGGGGACACTGAAAGCCCAACGGAGCTGAGAAGCAGGGGGCTGTCACTGATTGTATGACTTTGAACAAGAGATTTAGCCTCTCTGAGCCCCAGCTGCCACTCCATTATTTATTTACGTGACCACTCATTCATTTCTTCAACAAACATCTGGAGCACCTACTGTGAGCCAGGCCCTGGGCTAGGAGCTGGAGAAGATGCAACAAGTAATTTTTTTCTGTAATTCGAAACCTTTTGGCTCTAACAACCTAATTTGTTGCAGCCCTTGTGATAGCTGTCCTGGCCACGCGATCATTCCTGTTTTCCTTCTCTGAGCCTCGTCTCTTGTCTCACTTTGCACTGTCCTTCTTAGGTGGCTTCCAGAATGTCCCATCTTATTATGAACCAGGAGCTTGCAGAGCCAGAGTATGAGCAGTTCTGAGGATACTGCTGAGAGAGTGGCCACAGACGTTTGCTCTGCTGTTTGAAATACTTACAAAAAAATATTTGGATGACCCTTCATTACCTGAGTAGGCATTTCTCAAGTTTACATTGCAGGCCTGAGTGATTGTGATATTTTTGAGAAATAATTTCCTGTGGAACTTGAATGTTTCTCCTGGAAGACTCATGTGGCAACCCATGTTGTATATGTGAAGTGTGCTTTGGAATGTTAACAGAGAGGCTGATTCACACCAGATGGGGTGGAAATCCAAGGGAAAGGGATGTACAAACCGAACACGACGATTCAGTTCTGAGTTTGGATTTTTAAGATATACTAAAGGTCAGAGGTCAAGGACCTTGACCTATTGTCCAGGCTTTCCCTTAAGTTTTCTTTTATTTTTTTTAAGATTTATTTATTTGAGAGACAGACAGCACGCACGTGCAGGTGAGTGTGCACACATGAGTTGGGGTTGCAGAGAAAGAGGGAGAGAAATCCTCAAGCAGACTCCCTATTCAGCGCAGAGCCTGACTCAGGGCTCGATCCCAGGATCATGACCTGAGTTGAAACTAAGAGTCAGTCTCCCAGCCGACTGAACCACCCGGGTGCCCCTCCCTTAAGTTTTCATGTTGCCTTGGCTCATCTGAATCTCGGTCCTGTTATAAAGGAGTCACTTTTATGATATTCAGTTTATAGACAAAATTCTGGTGGCATATCAGAAAGTCCAAAGCAGCTTTTGCTGGAAGCTTCCTACATAAAAGCTCAGATTTGGACTAGTATCAGTGTTTCTCAAGATTAAAAAATTTTTGGGTAAATGTTTTTTAAAAAGCCACCCCCATATCTTCCATGTGTCTTTTACCATCCCAAATTATTTTTTGTCTAGATCCATTCTGTAATTTATAATATACAAGGAATAGGCATTTTTGTGGTTCCAATTTGCAAATTAAATAATAAGTCCTATTTACGGCGGCATATGTAGCCTGGCCCTACGCTGAGTGTTTTACATATATTATCTCCCACAATTATCCTGCCTACGATTATCAACCCCTTTTACAGATGAAGAAACAGACCCAGAACGGTGTGTCCTCAGGTCACTTGATGGGGGCAGGGAATGACTTAGCCCAGATTTGAACCTTGGTCTGGCTGACTCCACGTGACCCACACTCTTCACTCTACTTGCTCTGTCCCTGTCTCGATGCACACCGAGGATCAGCAACCTCAGTGGTAGATCCATCAGGAAGGGAGGGAGGTATATCTTTGTGTGGGGGCTGAAGAACAAGGAAGGGGACTGTGGCAGGGAGGTGTCTGTGGGCTGGAGGGGGAAGAGGACCCCAGAGAGGATGAGTCAGGTGAGGGCCTGAGGCTGAGGGGCTATTCTGCTTTTAGTATTTAACTATCTGTTCCAGGCATATGGCTGACCCTGGGAAGCTGGCAGCTGGAGGGGGAAATAGGCTACCTGACATTGGAAAGACCTGGGTTCTAGTCTCAGCTCTGCAGCTTCTCAGCTGCACCTTTCTGGGCCTCGATTTTGTCATCTATATAATGGGTTAATAGTAATAGTGACCCAGAGCTGTGATACTGCTATGTGCAAGGAGGGCATGGGGAATCAGGAACAGAGGATGGAGTGGGGGCCTCAGGCTGTCTTGGAGGGCCAGGTGGCTTTCTGGAAGAAGTGACATTTAAGCTGAGACCTGGAAGAGGAGAGAGATTTACTCAATTCTTTGGGGACCTGAGGACAGGCCCATGTGGCTGGAGTGACCGGCATGAGGTTACCAGAAGGGGGTGACTTGGCTCTGGGCTGGGCCCCTTTTTGGGACTCAAGTGGCCAGCAGAGACCTGTAATTGGTATGAGCGGAGGTGGGAGCATTCCCACTGCCCACCACCACAGACCACAGCCTGGGCCCCTCTGGCCCAGAAGGTGGAGAGGAGATCATATGGAGGGTGCCGAAGGAGTCCACAGGGAGCCCTGTGCGGAGGAGTTTGGAGGGAGGCTGAAGGGGACTTGCTGCAGAGCGACCTCCCACAAGTACAGATGTGTTCTGCAATGGCTGTGAGAGCCCCCAGGAGTCCATGTGATGTCCCCGTGGCGGGCTTGGTCCGCCCAGCTGGACGAACCTGTCATGTTCCTGTTTTGCTGATGGAGCCAGCCCCTCCACCATCAAGCATTCATTGGGCACCTGCCACGTACCGGGCACTGTTCTAGACCTGGGGATACAGAGGTGAGCAGCACAGTCCAGGATCCTACTCTCACGGAGCTCACTTCCCAGTGGGGATGAGACCGCAGCCGTAGAACCACCTGGGAGGGTGGCATTTCTCGAAGTAAGTGAGGTGCAAGCCGTGTGCATGTCTTGGGGACTGTGTCCCAAGCAGGGCCACCACCTGGAGCAGAGACCCTGAGGTGGGATGAGATTGGGCACGTTCACATGGATGGCATGCACATTTTGGCGTGAGGGAAGGGAGAGTGGAAGGAGCTAGAGTCAAGAGGCATCAGGAGGCCAATTCACGTAGGACCTGGTAGCAGAGGAGTGACGAGATCTCAGGCTGCTGCTACTGGTGACGAGACTGTAGGCATCAGGGAAGGACAGGGGGAGCCCTTCCCTCTGTCGAGTGACAGGAGACAGGCCACGCTGTTTGTGGCCTGAGGAAGCCTGTGCAGGTGCCGCCACCTTTGTGTGCTTCTGTCTGCTGTGCTAGAAAACCGTGAGTATGTGAGGCGCCTGGCTGGCCGAGTGTGCGCTCGCTGGGCGGGTTCTAATTACTGTGATGATTAAAGCCCTGAGGATAAACCCCAGGCAGAGCATGCACTGCCTTTCATGCTCCCTGAAAATCAAGACTGTCTTCTGCTCTCTGCCCACAGCACGGGGCCCGCATGCCATCCCCCATCGTCCTCACGTGCCCTCATGTCACTGTGGCTGCATGTCAGGAGAGAGAGCAGATGGCCCTCAGGCCTTTCCTCCATAGGTGGCAGGAAGGTGGGGGCTGCGGGGTTCCTGCTGGTTCCGACAGGCTGCCCACACCAATGTCTTGATGCTGGGGGTCAGGCGCCTGATGGAGAGGGACAGGGTGCCATAAGGACACTGAGGAGGGGCACCAGGGCCAAGATGGGGGTGCAGGGTAGGCTCCCTGGAGTTGGGGAGTCCCTGCTGAGTTCTCCAGGTTGCTGGTGATGAGGGGTGAGGGGCCAAGTGGTCCAAACATCAAATACATTTTAAGGCGTTTGAAATGGGAGGCAGGGGTGGGTGCAAGGGATTGAAAGAAGTCATGAGGGGCGGGGGGTGCAGACGGAGCTGAGAGGTGGGTGGGCAGGGCAGACCAGAGTCACAAATAATGGCCTGAGGGGGAGGACAGGAGCCCGAGACAGTGAGCTGGCCCTGCAGACATGGAGGCAGTGAGACATGGTGGGGATGTAGACGAGGATGGTGGCAGTGAGGATGGAGCGGAAATGTCCACGGTCAGCAGGGCAACACTTGACTCGGAGATGGACCAAACTCAGACGGACACAGAGAAAGGAGTGAGAGCCGATGCCCAGGTGTGTGGCTGGGTGGCTTGTGGGTGATGCTGCCTTTCCAGAGATCCTGCAGCCAGGAGGGAGGGCGGCAGAGGATGAGCTGGGCTTTGGGAGAGTGGGAAGGGCCTGGGAGGTGCCCTGGGGAGACTTTCAGGAGATCTGGAGCCTCGAGCCCTGGGTGTGGAGGTGAGCATCTCTGCAGATAGACAGAGGAGGCTTCTGAGTGCTGAGCTGCCCGGGCAGCTATGGATGGAGAAGGAGGAGAAAAATAAAACAAAATGTGTGAGTGTGTAGAATACTCTGGGAGCCCCCCGGGGGTCGGGTGGTGTCCTAGGTTTCCCTGGGCTGCTGGCCTGGGACTGAGGCCCTGAAGGATGCCTGGATGTGGGCGGGTAGAGGAGGGAAGCGATGGGGGTGTCCAACAGGGAGAGAGACGTAGACTGTGCCCATATCCGAGGAAGGCTGGTGGAAGGAAGGCTTCTTGGGAGAGATATGCCAGATGAGGCATGTTGTCAAAGGTGTTGAACATTAAGCTGAAGAGTTAGGGCTTTTTCTTGTAGATGAGGGAGGCCCAGCATGGTTTTGAACACAAGAGAGACTTAATCAGAACCACTCTTTCTGGCCTCAGTGCTTAGGCATGTGTCCGTGTGACACTGGTGCTCAGTGCACAGCATGCTGGTGGCCGTTCCTGCCCTCTGAGCTTCAGTCCATGTGGCCTCAGCCTGGCCGGCTTCATTCAGTAGGGGTACAGGGGCAGAACTGGGAAGGCAGCTTGAAGGGATCATCACCTGCACAACTGCCTTCACCCTTCCTCTGGCCTGTATTTGGGTGCCTGCCTTTGGGTGCCTGCCTTGGGTGCTCTTGGCCTCCAGGCCATGTCTTGAGTCTGCCTCTGAGATAGTGGGGTATTGTCTCAGCAGGAGTCCTGGGAGGGAGGGGGCATTCTGTAGGAAACCAGTGTTCTCCACTCTGGGAGTGCCCCCCACCATGTGCCCCCCATTCCCCACTGTCCTGCACAACGGGCCATTGCCCATGGTGAAAAGGTGCCTGTGACTTAATGACATGTAATACCTTTTGGACTGCTTACCATGTGCCAGACCCCAAGCAATGCATGCTACATGCATCAGCTCATCTTCATTCTTAGGAAGTGGGTTCTCTGTACCCATTCCACAGATGAGAATATTGAGGCTCAAAAAGGTTAAATAATTAACTTACGGTCTCATACATAGAGACTGCAGGCTCGGGATTTTTAATGCAGGCAGGCAGAGGGCAAGTTCATCCTTTTAACTCATCACCCTAAAATCACTTTCTGAGCAGAGACTGGTCTCTCTCAGCACCCCTGCACACTCCCTCCTCCATAACCTGGCCCCACGATGAAGCCTCCATTAGGTGCCATTTGAGAGCTGTAGCCCATCGCAGGGCATGAGGGATAGCTGGTGGTTATCCTAGCTTGGTCACTTACTTGATGTGTGTGTTTAGGGATCATCACTGAAATCCCTCACACCTCAGCTTCCTTCTCTGCAAAATGGGGACCACTAGTCCCCACCTCTTAGAGTTATGCAGAGCAAATGAGATAAGGCTCTTAAGCATTTAGCATAGGGCCAGGCAAGAGGGAAGGGCCCAGTAACGGTGGTCATTAGAGTCCTATCACCACCCACGTTGCCTTCTTACACAGAGGACCCAGAAGCCACCTGGCCAGTGGCGAACAGGTGCCAGTGGTGCGCGCGCGTGTGTGGCAGAGCCAGAGGACAGGGAGGATGAATCATTGACCGAAGCTCTGAATTATTAATGCCGTTATTCTCAGACTTTTAATGAGGGCCGCGTTGGGAGCCCATATATGGAAGGCGCATCGCAGACTCCGCGACAGGCGCCCCCCCCCCCCGCCCCGGGGTCCCGAGTTGCCATGGAGTCCCGCAGGCAACCTGGAGGCAGCCGCCCGCGGCAGTGCCCAGAATGAGGCCCCCGCGCAGGTCCTCGGTCTGCGGCCTCAGTCCTGGCCAAGCCGGGTTCCTCCTTTGCGTGGCCCTTGCCCGCTCCCCTGGGACCCTGGGGGAGCGAAATGGATGGGTGGAGACTGGGGCGGGCTTCCGCGGGAGAGTGCGGTTTCTGTGCGGTGCCTGCTGCAGGGCTTCCGCCCCGGGCAATTCCGCGGAGCGGACGCGCGGCGGGGCGGAGGGGACCTGAAATCCAGTCGCCGCCGCTCGCCGAGCACTGCGCCTTCAGTGCGCCGGCGTCCGGCCGGCTGGCGAGCCGCCGAGCCCCTGCCGCACCCCTTCCTCGGCGGCGGCCGGCTCGGGGGCGAGCCCCGGAGAGGAGGGGCCGGACCCGGAGCGACGGTTCCGGGGGGAGGTGGTGGCGGGCAGACGCCGAGCGGGGTCCCGCAGGGGCCTTCGCCGGCCTCCCCCAGCCGGCCGAGCTCCGCGGGGCGGGGCGCGGGGCGGGCCCGGGAGGAGCGCGGGGAGGAGTCCGGGCTGCGGAGGCGGCCGCGTCACAGCAGTGCTCCCGCTGCCCGGCGCCTCAAACCCGGCCCGAGCGCCGCCGAGGACGCGGACGGGGACCCGCACGGGCACAGGGGCTGCGCCGGAGCTTCCTCTCGCGGGCGGGGGCTGCGCGACCATGGCGGACAAGGAGGCCGGCGGCGGCGACGCGGGGCCCCGAGGTGAGCGCGGGGCGCGGGTCCTGTGGCTGCGGCGGGGCGGGCCGGGGAGGGATGAGGCGCGCTCGGCCCGGCGTCCCGCAGCTCCTTCTCCGGCCGCGGGAAAGTGGGCGCGCACCCCTCAACATCTTGCCCTAGCCGGGAGGGCCAGGGTCAGCGCCGCGGCGGAGCAGGGGTCCGGGGGGCCCTATTCGGCCCGCCGGTCACGTGCTGCGCTCCCGGCCGGGGTGCGGACACTGCGGCGGGGACCGCAGCCCCCGCCCGGACGCCCTGGCCGTCCGGTCGGTCCCGGGGTGGCGCCTCCTGCGGGGCCCCTGGCGAGTCCGGGTGAGAACCAACCCCCCCGTGTCCATGCCCGGCGCACTGTGCGGGGACGCCCGCGCTGGCCGAGTAAAGGGCCGCCCGCCGGGTGGCCCCGTATCCCCAGCGGCTCATTTCCGTGACTCAGCGAGGCGCGGGTGGGAGCCTGGGGGCAAATCGAGGGTTTGGAGCTGTCCCCTCGCCCCGCCGAGGTCGGACGTACGTGCGGGCAGTGGGGGCTGCAGCTCGGGGCGGAACTGCAGCGCGCACTGCCCGCCCCGCCCATCCCCAAGGATTCTGCGGGCCGTAGAGGGGCGAAGCGACGGGGGCTCGGCTGTCCCCTTCTTGCCCGGGCGGGGGAGAGGAAGGTGGCGCCCTGTGCGGAGGACCGACGCTCGCATTCTGCAAATGTGCCATGGCCAATCTTTGGGGAGCGTGGTTAGGGCCAGATGGGGCGAGGGTGCCGGGTAAGGACCGAGAGGAGGACCCGGGAGCCAGGGGAAGAGGAGGAGCAGCTTTTGGAGCCCAGGGCTATAAATCATGGTTTCGCCAGCGGAGGGGACGGCCTGACCAGGATCGTGGGTCCCAAGTGGGGAAAGTTGGGCGCACGGAGATGCAGCGCGTCCCTGACCTGAGGGGCTTTAGCAGTAGCAGCCGCGGGAGGGGAGCGTAGCCCAGTGGCTTCCGGCGAGCCGCAGGGTGAGCCTGGGGAGGATGAAATTAAAATGTCTGGGACGTAAGGGAAATTCATCCAGGAAAAGCTCTGCGGGCACCTCAAAGCTGGGGAAACTGAGTCAGCCGGCTGCGCAGCCACCATGGGCGGGGTGCTTGCAGTCTTGCAGTCTGTGGCCGCGGCCCCCGCCCTCTGCTGCGCTCTGAGCGGCACCTGCCCCCTCCCCAGCCCATTGTTCCTGCAGATCTGGGAGGTGCCTCCCCACACGGCACTGCAGTAGTGGGGGAGTGCGGGAGGGGGAGGGGGCATCCTGACAGGGTTCACTCTTGGGAGGGGCCTTGGAGAGCCCAGGCCAGAGCCCAGGCCCGGCCCAAACGCGCATCCAAATCTGCCCCCGCCTCTGCCCTTCCCCAGCTGGCAAACGCGGGCAGTGGGCTGGTGGCTTTGTCTGGATATCACTCAGCAACTGGATCGATTCATTCCCCCCCCCCTTTTTCTTTAAATTGGAAAAAAAATGTAGGATGATAGGGAGGGACATCAGATTTGCTAAGAATTGCTAAAGCTTAAGTTTCTTGCCTCTCATGCTGGGATAAATAGCGGATGGCTGTATCAAATGCAAGGTTGGCCATAGGATGTGTGAAATCAGAAGAGTGAGCAGGAATGTGCTTCCCCCCCACACCATTTGTCTTGTAAAATCGAATGCAGCACCCCTACCCTAGACACACACACACACACACACACACACACACACACACACACAGACACACAGAGGCACTGGGTGGTTGTCTGTCCTCAGGCTGGGAGAGCTCCCCATCCAGGATGGGGAAACACATGCTGGGTGGTGCTGGGCCACTTGCCACTGTTCGCCTCTATCTATTCTAGAGTGTTTCTTCACTTCCAGTGATCTGCAGTTCAAGGCAGCCTGTGAGAATATCCAACACATGGACTTGGGACACAGAGCAGGCTGTCCCTGGCAACTTGCTGGTTCTCTTGGTTCCCATTCCTTCATCTCTAAAATGAGAGATATTAATAGTATCTCACAGGAGCAGAGCCTGCTCACCCATCATCTAACACATCTATTTCTAAGATTTTCTCACTGAATATTCTGTGCTGGGCAAGGAGCATTACCTTATTTTATTTGTTAAAGCCTCAACAACAGATCTGTTACCAGCATTGCCCTTTCCCCCAGGTAGGAAATCCAAACGTAGGTTGAACGACCTCTCCAAGGTCACACATCCAGGAAGTATTGATCTGGACTCAGGCCATCTGATTCCAGGGCTCTGGCCCTTTGCCGCCATCCTATGTAGCCCCTGTGGGTGTGGCCAGTGATGACCATTCTATGAGGAACATAAAAATGGTGTTCTTCAGGGGATTATTTCAAGGATGCTTCTGGTGCCAAAGGATGAGCGCGGAGAGATCAAACTGTGTTGGGACTTGTGGGCAGTGAGAGCCCTGGATGGTGGTGTGGGCCAGAAAGGCTGGCCATAGCATGTTTCCCAACAGAGCAAGTGGGGGTGGAGTGTGGGTAGAGTTACTCATGAAACAAGAATGGCAGAAAGTTGGTAGTTGTGGAAGCTGGCTGATGGGTACACGGCGCTTCATTACTATTCCTTTTGTGTGTTCGAGTTTCCTTAATAGAACATTTCTGTTAATTTACAAAGGGCCACTTTTTAATCTTTAGAGTATTGGACAGCAAAAGCTGAGATGACCTTCAGTCCTGCCCCCACCAAGACCTGCCTTGGTTGGCACAGGGAGCCCTACAAGGATGAGATGAATGGGGGGGGACATGGGATGGTTCAGGCCGGGCTAGCTCTTATGGTGACCGAGTCAGGAGTAGACGTGGGCGGCGGACACCTAGTAATTAGTTCCAGAGAGGGGATGGCGTTAGGGAGAGGAACAGCAGGCCGGGGGGGGGGGGCTTTGCCCGCGTTGGGGGTGCCTCTGGAGGCATTGCGTTGGGCTTTGGAGGTGAGATTCTGAGGACTCCATTTATGCGGAAATCGGAAAATACTGAATTATTTCAGTTGGCCCTGCCCACAATTGTGATTGAATGGATGGCTAACAGGGGGTCCTGTTACCCCGACTTCACCAGGGAGGGACCTGCCAGGCCCACACGGCACAGCCAGAAGTGGGCTTGAGTGAAGGGTGGGTGGGAGGTTGGTCAAGCTGTCCCGCCTCTCTGAGCACGTGCCTGGCCAGGGCTCTGGCCATGGACCCACTTTCACATCCATGCATGCGTCTGCAGCTGTGTCCCCTGCCGCTGTGTACTCCCTGTGCGTGCTCCCCACGCAGTGTCCCGTTTCCCTGTGATCTCCTTTAGCCCTCGTGCTGTTTCCCCCCACCAGGAACGTCCTCCCTTTCTCTAGCAAACTCCAACTTAGCCTTCAAAACTCAGTGCAGGTTATCACTTCTCAGGAAGCCTTCATAGACTCATCCATCTTGGTGAGATCTGTCTTGCCTTTGTGGTCCCAAAGCCTTTGGTACTGATCGTTGGTAATCTCAACTAGTGTTCATTGAGTGCTTGCAATGTTTCAACTTTGTATGTGTATATTCCATCGACTCCTCTGACAGCCCTATGAGGTTGGGTTATTATTACCCCATTTTGCTGATGAGGCAACGAGGCTTTTGAGAAATTTGGTAGTTTGCCCAGCCAAGGGATCAAATCACCGAGCCAATGAATGCTTGAGTTGGGATATGAATCAGTTGTTGACCCTAAAATCTTAGACTTTTCTCTTGCCTTTTCTCCCAATGTGGGCAGGGACTGTGTCTTTCATTGCTATACTCTTAGTGAGGGCACATAGTAGGTGTTCAATAAACACATTCCTGTGTGTCAAATGAATATCAGTCAGTAATCCACAAGGGAACACAGCAGTGGGGAATGGCATCTTCACCCTGCCCACTCTGCAGCGAAGTGGTGCTTCTAGAAACGTGGCTGCTCAGGAGTGGGTGGAAGCTGAAGGGAGGTAGGCAGGGCTCAGTCAATCCTTGAAGAGATGTGGCTTTGATTCCAACAAGGGTTTGAGTGATGACTCAGTATTGTGGGGGCAGAATGCTCTCTCATTGCATAAGTAGGCCTCTGGTAAGGGAGAAAGCTTCTTTATTATTGTTGCGCATAATTAGAATAGCGGGGAGGAACCAGGCACTTTAATGAATGAGCGGCATGTGGCTGGGAGCGGGCGCCTTCCACCTGCAGCATGTCTGGGCATCGCCAGGGGAGCGGGGGGGGGGGTTGGGGGGGCGTCGAGGAGGGGACCAGGAAGTGCAGGCATTGCCTAGAACTGACATTGACCCCACCGCGGTGGATTCTGCAAATCTTTGCTGCCCCCCTTTATTGGAAATGACTCCTAATCCATCCCGAGATGGGCAGTAACAGGTGCCGGGGATGGGGGTGGTAAAGGGGCGATGTGGCTTTGGAGCCCAAAGTGCATGTCGACTCCAGCTAAGCTTTCCCTTCCTGGTCTGGCAAGGCACACATGATGCCTGCTTCGGTCTGTTGTGGGAACAGTGCAGGTATCAGAGGGGCTGGAATTGATCAAATTCTTTCCCCATTGGAGGAAGGGAGAGTTGGTCTTCCTGTCTCTATCTCCCAGATGCTCCCTGGGATGGCCATTGCCTTGTGTGGCATGATGGCTGGTCCAGCTTGTCTGCTTTCTTTGTAGGCATTAGAAGGAGGGCAGATTCTGCTCGGGTTTTTTCGACCTGGTCTATGTGGGGAGTATGTTCAGGCCCTGAAGCAAGACCCTGGAAGTGATGAACACCTCTTTCCTGGCAAACACGAAGTCAGCCCTTCTTGAGCACCTTTCCCCCATCTCTGCAGAGCCCACTGGTGGGAAGCAAGAATGAAGGTTGCTGAGGGCTGGTCCTGGAGCATGGAGTGTGAGAAGCTACACTTTTTGGTCACTGGACATCCCCTGGGGTTGGTTCTCAATCCTGGCTGCCTATTAGAATCACCTGGGGAGCTTTTTAAATGTCTTGATGCCTAGGCCTCCTCCCAGAACTATTCTGTCAGGACTTCTTTATGTGAACAGCCAAGTTTGGGAATCTGTGAGTTACCTACATATCTGGACTTCAGACTTGGGACCTCAACATGAGAGGGGTAGAGGGCAGGAGCATCCGACATGGTTCATTCCCTGGTGCTAGACTGAGTCAGCAGTTTGTAAGCACCAGTTCTGTGTTAAATGCTTAGCTTGTATTGTGTCATTTAATCTTCATAAATACTCCACAAAGTGGGAGATTTTACACAAGGGGAAACTGAGGCTCAGAGGAATTGAATACATGCCCCAGGATGAGATAGCTGGAAGGAGGAGGGAGAATGTTAGAAGAGAGCTCAGGGCTGTCAGCAGAACCTTCATGGGCACATCTTATCCTTAGGGAACTTTTTCTCAGTCTTCAGCCACTCGAGATTCACCTTCCTGATTCCGCCATACGTACTGACCACCTAAACCGTGATTTCTTGATTACTTTTAAAATTGATATTCTGTTTTTTGAAAAATGCATTTATTTTAAGAGTCTTACTTATGTCAGTTCCATAAATGGGAAACCTGTGTCACTTGCCATAAACAGAAGGGGACCACAGCGAAAATGTATGGCAACCCAAACACAGTCAAAATGCTTTAGGCAGATGCTATTGCCCTTGGAAGGTTTTGTGCTGAGGCTGCACTCCGGGTCAGAGGGAGACCAGAGAGTTTTAGAGGAGGTCAAGGATATAGGAGCACCAGACTAAGACATTCTCTTTTCTGGAAGTCATTCTCCAGAGGGGCTTGAACAGGAAGAGAAAACGCTTTAGGAATCACCTGAGGGGAGGTACTTAACGATTCTCACTCCTAGACCTTCTGGAATTGGACCGCCCTGGAGAAGGGGACCTGGGAATGGATTTGCAAAGCCTGCCAGTAAGTCTTATAATCAGGCAAGAACTAGTGCCCAGTCCACGGGCCACCACAGGCATCTCTGCCCACCAGGGGAACGGAGCCCTCCCTCAGGGTCTCTGAACTAGGATGTGCTGCTTTACGT
Organism: Eumetopias jubatus; assembly: GCF_037043125.1. Taxonomy (NCBI): domain Eukaryota; kingdom Metazoa; phylum Chordata; class Mammalia; order Carnivora; family Otariidae; genus Eumetopias; species Eumetopias jubatus. Next base: position 14,702,210 of record NW_028274823.1, read on the forward strand.
TGGCCATGTGGGGAGGAGAGAACAGTTCCATGCGATTTTATGGGGACAATCAGCCTGGATTCCAATTCTGGCTTTACCACTTACCAGGCATGGGATTCTGGGCAAGTCACTTAGCCCCTGCCCCCGCCCCACCTCAGTTTTCTCATCTGTAGAGTGGGAATAATCAATAGTACCCATTTCTGAGCAGATTTTATTTAATCCCTCAACCTCCAGTAAAGTTGTGGCTCATTTGCTTTTGTCTGTTTTTATTTATTATTATGAATCCTGTAGACCTAGGTAGGGCATTTATCAGTGGCTACATTTTGTCCAGGAGGCTCAGAGGGGAAAAGGGCTGGCCTGGAATCCCACTGCTAGGAAGCCGGAGACTCCAGCCTGAGCCTCAGTCCACATGACTTGTTGGCCAGCAGACCCAGAACTTTGGAGGACTGGGTGTCTCAGGCTGTTGGCCACATTTAATGCCCATGTGGCTCTTTGCCAAGGCTCTGAGCTCCCTGCTGGGCTTCCTGATTAGAGCACTAGTGGGGTTCAAGGTCTTTTTGTATCCCTGGACTCTATCCAGAGCTGTGGATATCTGCCCTCAGGTGGACTTCTGGTCTGCATTTGGATGGGCCCTGTGTCTGTGCTGAGACCCCAGACCTGGAGATTTGCAGATACTGCTCTGAGCTCTGCTTGGACCACCCCTCCTCTTCTAGCCTTGACCCTGACCTGGCAGCTAGGGATGTCAGCTGGGGCTCCACAGTGTCCCTACCAGGGAACTGTGAACTGCAGTATATGGGCCTGGGTTTCAGTCCCCGTATCTCGAGGGTGGCCATGTGTCCAGGTTTGCTGGGACAGTTCTGGTTTATACCTCTTATCCTGGTGAAATCCCTAATAGTGACTCCTTTCACTTTCTGGGTACCCCAGTTTGAAAGATAAATTCTGTGGTCGTGCTACTTATCTCTGTCCTTTCCTCAGCCACGTGGGCCTCAAGTGGGACAAGCGAGGCAGGAGAATGTGTGGTTAAACCCGGGCTTCGGGCTCAAACACTCCTGGGTTCAGCTGTGTATAACTCCTGCGTGTAACATTGACACGTCTCCATTTCTTCTTCTGTAAACAAGGAGGAGTGGTAATCCTGCCCCAACGGGGTGCCATGAGAATCAAATGAGAGAATATAAGTCAAGTGCTAAGCATGAGCCTGGTCAGTAGAAGGTGCTTGCTAAGTGGCTGGAATTGACGGTTACCACCGCTGGTTTGATTTGGGAGTTGTAGGGCTGAAACGTGGGACCTGGAGCTAGACTGCCTGGGTTCAAGCCTGGGCTGTATCACTGACCTGCTCTGTGGCCCTGGCAAGTTACTAAACCTCCGGAAAGCGCAGTTTTTTTCATCTGTGAAATGTGGATTGTAATAGTCTTCTTCATGTGGTTTTTGTGAGGATTAAATGAGTTTATATAGGAAGAGCACTTAGAACAAGGTCAGCCATGAAGTAGACACTAAGTTAATGTTAGTAATTATTATTAACTGTTATTGTTATTATGAGTAAGAATTTTAAGCTGCCTTCTTGTAGGCAGGGAGGAATTATCCGCTGTATTAGTTTCCTATTGCCATCATAAAAATTACCACAAACTCAGTGGCACAAAACAACACAAACGTATTATCTTATTGTCTGCAGGTTGGAAGGAAGTCCAGAGTGGGTCTAACTGAGCTTAAGTCAAGGTGGTGGCAGAACCTTCCTTCTGGAGGCTCTGGGGGAGACTCTGCTCCCTTTTCCAGCTTCCAGAGGCCGCCTGCATTCCTTGGCTTGTGGCCCCTTTTTCCACCTTCAGAACACATCACTCCAACCTCTGCCTCCACCATCACACTTTCTGTCCGACTCTGCCCCTCCTGCCTCCTCTTATAAGGGCTCTCGTGTAAGGACCTCGATTGAGGCCCGCCTGGATAACCAGAACAGTCTCCCCATCTCAAGATCCTTAGTGTCATTGCATCTGCAGATTCCCCTTGGTCATGTAAGGTGACATATTCGTAGGTTCTGGGGATTGGGCCAGGGGTGTGTTTGGTGGGGTGCTATTATTCAGTGTACTACAGCCAGAAAGATTGGGGTCTTGCCTAGAATCAGCGTTAGTTAGAGAGTCTTCAGCCTCCCTCAGGAGTGGTTTAGAATGTTAGGAGCTGTTCCTCCTTGGTGTTTTACATCGGTTGGATTCCTCTGGCCGGCTCCGTGATACCTTCCCGGGACTGGGGCTGTTGGTAAGCCCTTGGCTTTTCATCAATCCTGGTAGGTCCCTTGGAGACACAGCCACTTTCGGGATTGGTTTAGCCCCTTCTCAGGGGTCTTTGAAATCCCTGAGACCTAAGTAAAAGGTTGATTGGCTCCCAGGTGGAGAAAACTATTAAAATATGAAAGAATTGGTGAAATGTCGACAAAATGTCACATTATGTTTGTGTTTGCTATGTAACGAACCATCCCAGAAGTTTAAGGGTTAACACGGTAACCATTTTATTTGCTCACGATTCTGTGCCGATTCTGTGCCACGTGCTTCTTCTGCTGGTCTTGCCCGGGCTCACTCATGTGATTGCCTCTGATGGCTCCCCTGGGCTGGCGAGTCCAAGATGGGGTCGGTGCTGGCTGTCAGCTGGGCTCCTTTCCATAGTGGTCTCGGGGTGGCAAGAGGAGGAGCAGAGCAGGAGGTCGCAAGGAAGGCCCCTTGAGAAGTTGCATGCTGTCACTTCTGCATTCTAGAGGTCAAAGCCAAGTCACGGGCCCACCAGGTTCAAGGGGTAGAGAGGCAGATCCTCCTCTTCATGGGAGGTGCTGCAGAGAATTTGTGGCGGCTTTGAATCCGAGTCAGTTTGACGAAAGTGATAAAAGAACAAACTTTAAAAAATTGCCTTAAGTTTAAACACAGCTTGCGGGTCAGAGTCACTCACTTCTTAGAACTTTCTGTGACTGTGTGATGTCAGGAAGGCCACCCGTTGTCAATCAGATATTCCTCATAGTCAAATTCTCTGAAAAGCAACTTCTGGTACCTTAACACTTGAAATTACTTGGTTGTTGGTCAAATAAAACCTTTAAAAAAAAAAAAGGGTGGGGAGCGTCTGCGTGGCTCAGTCGGTTCAGCATCCAACTCTTGGTTTTGGCTCAGGTCATGATCTCAGGGTTGTGAAATTGAGCCCCAAGTTGGGCTCCACGCTCAGTGTGGAATCTGCTGGAGATTCTCTCCCTCTGCCCCTCCCCCTGCTCCCATGCGTGTGTGCTCTCTCTAAGTGAATAAATAAAATCTTAAAAAAAAAAAAAGACGAGATTAGTTGGTTGTTGGTCAACAGCATGTGTTTCCATGATTGATAAACGGGGGCGTGATGTCGGTATATGTGTAGACGTTGTGTTGGCTCACAATTTTTCCCAGTGTGTTTGTGGTTTGATAGATCAGAACATGCTTTCTCGTGATTAAAGAGAAACAGAAGAACTAAAAAAATGCTGAAAGTCTACAGGTGCACCTTCTCGTGCAAGTTGTGGCCGTTTTAGTGTCTTTCCGCCCCCCTCACGCTGAATGGGGAAGCCGAGGGGGGCCGATGATCAGCGTTACCCTGTAAGAACACAGCGAGTGCAGGTGACACCCGGGGTAGGGTTTTTTGACTTTGGTGAGCATGGTCTTTGTAAGAAGTGAGCGCCCCCCGAGGCCTGTCAGCTCAAAGGAGGAGCACCAGCCAAGGATTGCCTCCCTGCGGCTTGGGGTCCAGGGGCCGGTGCGGCTCACCGCGCACGGATGTTACTAGAGCTGTGACTGTTTTGGGAAGGGCTCAAGTGACAAGGTCCTACAAGTGTCGAGCGATAGGCACCAACCCTGTCTTTCCCATGAATCCTTTTATTTTTAGTGTGCGGTTTTGCAGAATGTGAGGACTTGCAGGGAAACACACCGCGTTATGGCATTTCTGCTTGCCGGCGCATGAGTGGCCAGTGCTCGGGCCTGCCGCCTCGGAGGCCACAAGCTGGCCTCGTTCGCCTCAGGTTTCCGTGGACTAAAGGCTAAATTCCTCTGGTCACTTCCTTCCTTTCTTTTCCTTTCCTCATTGTCCTTGAGGGGCCGTCTCTGCCGGTTGGGATAAGAAAGCGTTTACAGCACCAGTGTCAGGAGTCCTGTTCCCAAAGCGGACACAGAAGCTGTTGAGGAAACAGAGCCGTGGGTGGCGTTGCCCCAGGAGCAGCCTCTTCTCTTTCCTTGCATTGTCCCTCCGTTCTTGACGTGGGTGGTGACCCATCTTTTGTGCAGCATTAAGAAGGGCTTTTAGTGGCGGGTAACTAAACGTTTTCTAGCTAGAAGGAGTCAAGAAGGAGATTTTGGAGAGAGGATCCCAGGATGGCTTCTAGAACTCCCTCCGTGCCGGGTGTAGGAGGGAACGCGCTGGGAGCCTTAGAGCCCTCTCCAGCCCAGTGTCGGACTTCTGCTTTACCCTCCTTGTACCCTCTCCTTCCCTCCCGGCACACCCACTTTATGGGCTCCCCAATCTGTCTTAGTCACTGCAATCCAGATTGCCAGGGGAGGCCCCTGGGTCCAGGCATGATGATTACCTGCCCCTGGAACCGTTGGCCCTGGCCCGGGGCGGGGGTCGCTTGCTGGGTGGGGGGCCCCGGGGCGGGGGAGCTCCGGCCGGTGGTCAGGGAGCGGCTGCTTCTTGCAGTTACATGCGAGTCCTCGAGTAAGTCATTCACAGCAGACGGTTCCTAGGTGAGGGCTGTGTAGACAGAGAGTAGACCTATAAGCCTGTGAGAAATATTGCTCTTGTTTCTAATGGCAACGGAGACCCGATGCAGTCCCCGGAGACCCCGATGCAGTCCCCGGAGACCCCGATGCAGTCCCCGGAGACCCCATGCAGTCCCCGGAGACCCCCATGCAGTCCCCGGAGACCCCATGCAGTCCCATTTTCCTTTCTTCTATGAATCAGATATAATAGCAGATGATAGGCTTAATAAATAAATAAAAAGTTTCAGTGTGTGTCTGTCCTTGGCAAAATGAAAACCTCCTAATACTCTGTCAGCAATCTGGGGCAGAGGTTTACTTCTTGGTAAGTTGAGGCGTCGTGGAACGTGGAATTGGTGGAGATGTGAGGGAAGGGCTCATAGCTTTGGGTCTTTATCAGCCATTAGTGTGGCTTGGGGATCAGAGTGAGAAGTGGGTACAGCTGGAGGCTGCAGATGGGGGCCTTCAGCATTCTGTGAGCCAGCCTCTTCATTTTCCAGATGAAGAAACAGAATCCTAGAAAGTGACAGTGACCTTAAGAGCCCACGGTGACCTAGTGATAGGATAAGGTCATGCTGTCCCTTAGAGCAAACTCACACTGCCCATCTGGTTTGGGACGCTGGGGGTGGGGGTGGGCTGAGGATAGGGACATTGGGGGGGCAGTACCCCTCTGATGCCTGGTGGTGTCAGGGGCACCCTGGAAGGATTTGGGGAGCCGGGGATTGTCTGACCTAGGGCACCAAGCTCCTGAGGGCCAGTCAGAAGGAGAGTGGTGAGCAGAGGTGCCAGAGACCCAGCAAAGACTTGATGCTGCTGGGTCCCATCAGAGCTGTCCCAGGAGAGGCTGGTGTGTGTGTGTGTGTGTGTGTGTGTGTGTGTACACATGTGTTCACATGTATGTATTCATGGGGAGAGAGGCAGTAGCAGAGATGGAGGACAGGGAGGGAGAGAGACAGAGACAGACAAAAGAAGGGAAAGACTAAGAGATGTTAGAAGCTTCTGGTAGGTCTTCCCTTGGGGTTTGTATGGTCCATTCAGAAATGAACCCCAAAGAACTCAGCAGGTCATAGACATTGAATCTGCCCTAACAGTGCACTCCTTGGGTCTTCCCGAACATTTGGTAGTGGAATCCTAAAGTGTCACATTCTGGGGGACAGAGCCTGAGGTCCTCTGGAAGGAAGACGACGAACCAGCAGGATGGGATTTATCAAGGAGCAGTAGGAATGTTCTTTGTCCTGCTTATTATTTGTATCTATACCTTGTGTGTTGAATGCATATTCATATGGGAAAACAGCTTTCCTCACCGAGTTATGTTACGGAAGGAGCATGTCTTCCTGTAGAGTAAGGCCTGAGGAGAATACAAAGAGGCTGCAGAAGGCAGTGGGCGTCCTGTTAGGATTGCCCCTCAAAAATCTTAGTGTGGGGGAGGGTGGCAGGGCCCCTTTCTAATGAAGTATTAGCAATGAGATTGAAATAAGCCCCAGAACAAACAGAGAAGCCCAAAATACAGTGATCGTGGCAGAAGGATGGCCCTGATCATCCAGTGACTCGCTGAAGAGCAGTCAGGATTTCCCCTCCCAGGATGCAGCCTCTCACCTGCTTCTGTCCTTGGAGCTCCTCTCTCATGCCATTCCCCAGCCCCAGCTCACAGCAAGTGCCACCCTCACAGAGAATTTGCAAATTGGTTTCCATCTGTGAATATGCTTACAACTCAAGGTGACCCTCCCTGCCCGCTTCCCCTAAGCCCAGGGCCCAGGACCCATAGGGGGCCATATGGTCATCTCCTGGACATGGCCAGCTCCAGGCTCGTGCTCAGATTTGGCAACTGAACACCCGGGCTCTGACCAGATGTGAATGATTAAAGCCTCGGACAGTGTTAGTTGGAAAGGTTGGAGCCCAGCGGGTAGAGCTAGGTCCTAGGAGCCCAGAGTGTGGCCTGGAACCCATGCAGAGCACCTCCCCCTTCCCTCCCGACCCTGCAGGGTGGCAAGTTTTCTGTCTCAGCACCAGGATGGCCCACTTCAGGCAGAGAACATTTGGGGACATTGTGGGGGGGCGGGCGGGGAGGGTTGAGTATTGAAGCCAGAAGCGACACCCATAAAGTAGAGCTCCCCTCCTGGTCTTGGAGGAGGCTGAGGCCAAGGCAGTTCCAGACCCCCTTCCAGGCGGGGTTCCTGAGCTCTGCTCCCTGTTGGGAGGCTGTAGGGGACTGCAGGAGGAGCTCAGGTCCTGAGTTCCAGTTTCAGCTGTGTGTTGTACTTGCTGTGGGGCCATGGACAGACTTGGAAATTTCCCTGAGCTTCTGTTTCCTTATCTGTAGGATGGAGCTAAGGAATAAAGCCCACCCCACGGGGCTGCTGGGGAGATTGGCCTGGCAGAGAGCTGGCCCCCAGGAGGTGGGAGCTGGGTGATCCCTGGGATCTGATCACTGGGTGATCACTGGGGTCCTGGTGCAGGAAACAGAGGAGCAGGCAGGGGCCTCGGGCAGGACCAGTGCTGTGGCTGGACAGCAGGACCCCCAGGAAGGCTGCAGGAAGTGATGTGTGGAAGCCAACCTCTGAGCACCTCACCCCACCCAACCACCTCCTCTGTCCCCCTGCTGTTGCTCTGGGTAGGTACTGGGTGAAAAAAAGATAACTCTGCTTCTCATGACAAAATCATTACATGTCCATCAAGGAAAATAGCATCCAAAGGAAGAAAAGAAGGGACAGCCGGGACCCCAAGCCCAGAGTCAATGTCACCACGCCTGTTAAACCCTTGGTGTTCAGAACTTCCAGACTTGCCAGGCATAGCGAGACAAAGCTAATAGATGGGCTTTCGTGAAACCTAGCACCACGAGGTAGTGGATGCTGTCCTCCTTTTATGAATGAGAACACAGAGGTTCGAAAGTTTACGATCCTTGCTTAAGGTCCCACAGGGAGAGAGTGGGTGGTGGGCCTGCTGGTTTCTGAGGCCGAAGTGTGGGTTCTTCAAAAATTTTTGTCCTGGAGCCCTTCTGTCATGCTCGCTCACATCCTTTGTCCCCAGCTGCAAGAAAGCCACCCCCAAGAAGCCTTGCTTCCCTTATACCAAACACCCTGGGAGCAAGATGGGCCAGGCACTCACCAAGGCAGGGCTCTGTGCAGGCGTGTGTTGGGGGTGCTGGAGAGTAGTCCTCACCATCTCTTCCCAGAGCTCCTGAGGTGCTTGGCTGGGGTGCTCCTGGCCATGGCTGGATCCCCAGAGCTCTGCTAGAACCTGGATAAAGGTGATCTAGGCCCCAGATACTGGGGTGTGGTCAGGGGCCCCCAAGTGGACATCTGGCAAAATGGCGAATGGGCCTGGAAGCCCCACCCCTTCTCCTTGCAGGGGCCTCGGTGGTGGGAGCAGCTCCCTGCTAGAGCAGCGCCTTTGGTCCCATCTGGAAGGGGCACTGGCTGCAGGCAGGAGGCCTCATTATAGCTGCTTCCATGGTCTTGCCCCGGGAGCTGTCAGGTTCCTTCTCACAGGAGCAGTCTTATTTCTTTCCAGCAGGCTCCGCGCGAGTGCCCCATGCCCTGCAGGGGCGAGGCTGGTGCTCACTGGTGGGCCTGGAGGGGCAGGCGGGAGGGGCAGTGTGGGCTGTGCCAGGTGGCAAGCGGCTTGGGGGGGGACCAGGCTCTGGTTTAGTGTCCCTTGACTTTTCTTTTCTCATCCCCCTGGTCCTGTCGTTTTTCTTAGAGCAGAGTTAGGGGGAAACTCTTGTACCCACATCGCACTAAAAGGGGGGCATTAAAGGAAACCCCTTCTCCTTGGTGCCACCTTCCTGACCCCCGTAGCAGGGGTCTTCGGTGACCTTGAGGAGCTGGGCTTGGGAGTCCTCAGACGTGGACTCAGAAGACCCTTATGTCCTTCCAGCTGCAGGAGAGGTTTTCACTCGCCTACACCTCGGTTTCTGTAGAACAGGGCGATGGCACAGGGAGGGGTGGGGATCAAGTGAGGGGGTCCCCGCAAAGCCGTTCTCGGGAAGTGACACCCGCAGCCTGCCCCGTGTGCTCTTTAGAGTTGTGGTGATGAGTATAACCGACGTACAGTGAAGCCTCGGGCTGTGAAGCGTGCACCTGAAGCGGTGACTGTTCACATGCGTGCGTACCATGTGCGGGGGGCTGAAGACTGCCCTCCGAAGATGTCCATGTCCTGCTCCCCTGGAACATTCACGGTACGTTACCTTGCATGGCAAAGGGACTTTGCAGATGTGATGAAATCGCAGGTCCTGGGAAGAGGAGATTATCCTGAATTATCTGGGTGGGCCCAGGGTCATCCCAAGGATCCTTCTAAGTGAAGGAGGGTCAGAGACAGAGGGGAATTGGAAGATGCTCTGTTGCTGGCTTTGAAGACAGAGGAAGGGGACCCGAGCCAAGGACTGCGGATGTCCTCAAGAAGCTGGAAAAGGCAAGGAAATGGCTTTTCTCCTGGAGTCTCCAGAAGGAACACAGCCCGACCAGCCCCTTGAATTTAGCCCAGTGAGACCCATTTCAGACTTGAGACCTCCCGAACCATGAGAACTCCAGAACTCTCTGGTTTTAAGTCACTGTGTTTATAATACATTATTTTAGCAGCAATAGGAAGCTGATACACTGTGTCACCACTGCGCCAAGCAAGATACAGGATATTTTTATCATTCCAGGACATTCCTTTGGGCCTTGTCCCAGGCTGTGTCTGCCCACCCTGTGAGGAACCACTGTTCTGACATCTTTCACTTCAGATGTACCTACCTGTTCTTTAACTTCACGTGGATGGAATCTTCCTTCAGGTCCGGGGTCTCTCACTCAACGCAGTGCTTTTGAGGTTCATTCATATTGTTGAGTGTATTGATACTTTGTTCCCTTTTTATTGCTGAGTACTGTTTCCTTGGTCAGGCTATACCACACTTGGTTCCTCCATTCTCCTACTGATGGATGATGTTTGGATCATTCCTAGTTTTTGGGGCTGACGAAAAAAAAACTGCTGTAAACATTCTGGAACAGATCTTTTTGTGGACGCATACATACACTCTCTTCTCACGGAGTAGAATCCGGGTTGTGGCGTTGCCGGGTCCCAGGGCAGGGATGTGTTCAGCTTGGGTGGAAATTGTGCGGCTGTGAAGTACAGCATGAGTTAGCCTGACCAGCCTCGGGACTGGGGGTTGGTGGTCACCCCGTTGGCCCTCAGTGGTTTCTGGGGGTGCATATGTGATGGTGCGGGCCTCCTCTGGTCCAGGCAGGGGCTTCATGGCCCTTGGGTGGAGATTCAGGTAGAAATCCTCAGCCAGCACATGGGCGCTCTGGGTCTTGGAACAGCAGAAGAGCTTGTGCTTCTTGAGCACCTGCTCTGGACCCAGCTCAGAGCTGGAATTTTCTTATAGGTCTTCCCTTGTATCTTCACACAGCCCTGTGAGGGGGAATAGTTGTTACCTACTCTGCAGCTGTGGAAACTGAGGCCCAGGACCCAGTTCTGTCTGTGGCAGAGCTGGTGAGGGTGGAACGGGTGTCTTCCCAGGCCCAGCCAACTTCAGGTTTTCAATCCCATCCCCAACCCTGGAAGAGTAGCCCGGGGCTGTGGCTGGTTGGAGAGCGGCTATGAGGGTCAGCTCCTCCCATGGGAAGGACAGCGGTGGCGAGGTGGGTGGGGGAAGGACAGCGGGGCCTTTTCTCCCTGCAGACGGGTGCGTGAGCCAGGCCTGGGGGTGGCAGATGGCTTCCCAGATGGCAGAGAACAGTCCAGCTGGTGCAGGGGTTTGTGCGGACAGTAATGATGGTGGGGTAGCAGTGAGGGGCTAAGGGAGGCATCTGATTGGTTAACAAGCTAGATCTGATAGGCAGGGCAATAGAGAGCCACAGTAGGTGCTTGAGGCTTGGAGTAACCTGATAAAATTGGTGGTTGTGACATGATTCCAGGGGAGCAGCCTGGAGGCAGAGTGTGGGGCCCTCTGGGAAGGTCCTCCACAGCTCTCTGCCTTTGCCCATGCTGTTCCCTTTGCCTGGTGTTCTCTCCCCATCTTGTTCACTCAGAAAACTTGCCCTTGAAGATGCCAGTCAAGCATCACCACCTGGGACTGCCTCCTGTACCCCAATCCCCCTGTGGCACTTACCCCAGTGTCTAATGAAGAGTGTAGATAGAATTTTACAGTTTTCTTAATTACAATGTTTGAATTGAAATCATTCACCCTGTTCTGGCTTTATAATTCAGAGTTGAATTCTCATGAATTAAATATGCATGTGAGACATGTCCTCTGGACAAGACGCATGGCAGCCTGATGGGGATGGGGCAAAGGAGAGCACGGACAGACACGCAGGGCTTGAGGGGGACGGGGGGCTGTTTTACGTGCACCTTAGTGGATGAACTTCCCAGGTAATGCTGAAGTGAGTGCCCTGCAGAGTCCTGCTTCATCGTACGGGGATACCACACCTGGTTCATTCATTCTTTTATTGATGGATGTTTGGATTGCTTCCAGTTTTTGGAGATTATGAAAAAAAAGCTGCTGTGAATATTCTGGAACAGATCTTTTTTGTGGACGCCTGTATATACTCCCTTCTTTTGAGTAGAATCTTAGTCACGGGGTTGCTGGGTCCTAGGGCAGGGATGTGTTCAGCTTGGGTAGAAATTCCCCACTGCATATTTAGCTTCTAGAATCTTCTTGTTCACTAACCCAGAATGTCCTCAACGTTGTGTCTATATCATCAAGACCTTCTAGACTGGGTCTGTGGGGAGAGAGAGGCAGGGAGGCGACACCTGTGCAGGTGTCCCTGTCACCAGCTCCCACTTTTCCTGTCGGGAGCATTCCTGTGGCCACTTCCTGTGGGTCACTGCCCAGAGGGGGAGGTCACCGCCCAGAGGGGGAGGTCACTGCTCTGCGCTGAGACGTTCCGTCTCAGTGGGGGTGTGCCTGCCGCGAGTCAGGCCGGTCACTCTGTGTCTGGAGCATTCTGCTCTGCAGAGGAGATGGCTGTTGATTAATTGAGTTCCAGAAGGAGCTGTTAAAGATAACAATGAAGTCAGAGAAGCTGCCCGTGCACATGGCTGGGCTTAATGAAGCAAGCAGGCCTGCATCCTGGGAGAGACAGGCCTGTGGGACAACGGTAATAAAAAGCCACAGACAGACCACCTGGGCTTAAAGACGCTGCAGTGGTCCTTCCTAGTCCCCAGCTTGGGCAGTTGGCCCTCTACGGATGGTGTGTGTGGGGGTGCAAAGTCCCATTCCCTGGGCCTCGGTTCTTACCCACTCAGGCACTGCAGTGGCTCGAACAGGGGTCCTGGAGGCTGTGTGCCCACTTGTGCACATACGACACACACGCTCTGGGGTGTGTGGGAAGCTGGGACCATCTGCGTGGCCTCCCTGTGGCTCCTAAACACAGAGTGTGCAGCATTTCCTGGGGATTCATGGAGTATATTCATATAATGTATTAAGGCTCTACCCACCTCATCAAAGCTGCTTGGTCTCAGGTGGGCCTTGAGATGCTTTGGGAGACACTCTGGGTCCTGTGGCTTGGAGTCTCGCCCTTGCTCTGTGGAGTAGCCTGAGGAAGTCAGGCCTCATTCCCCAGAAAGTACGTTTGCATGGCCTTTCTACTCCCTGGGAAAAGACTTAGAGCAAATTTGGTCCTGGGGGTATTGTTCATTGGTTTTCTTTCTTTGTTTTGATCTCTCTCTCCAGCTCTGGATGTAGATATTCTATTTTAAATCCTTTCAAGAGGAGTTTCTCTTGAAATTTTGCCCTGCGTGCTTAACTTAGCAAAATCTAAAGTTAATCAATATCTTAACCCAGTTTACTAATTCTTTGTATGAATGCCAATCCCTCATTGAAGGTTTTGTATAAAAAAAGTAAGAATGAGGGATTTCATTTTACTTATTTTTTTTAAAGATTTTATTTATTTATTTGAGAGAGAGAGAGAATGAGAGATAGAGAGCACGAGAGGGAAGAGGGTCAGAGGGAGAAGCAGACTCCCTGCCGAGCAGGGAGCCCGACGCGGGACTTGATCCCGGGACTCCAGGATCATGACCTGAGCCAAAGGCAGTCGCTTAACCAACTGAGCCACCCAGGTGCCCAGAATGAGGGATTTTAAACTTAAAAAAATCTTTAAAAGTCTTGGAAAGGACTTTCTGTCTTTCCTGCTAACATGGAAATATTTGGCCACCACGTGAGCAATGTTCTGGGTACAGAGCCGGGCCACTGGTGCCGAGACGGCATTTGGTTCCTGGGGGTGTCCAGCATCCTGTGGAGCTCCTCCTATGGGTCACCCCCTCGGAAGCCCCCCTGTCCGGGCTGCAGTGGATGGTTCACACACTTGCCTTCTCTTTTTGTCTATCTTCTGGAATCAACAATTTCTCAGGCAGGTTCCTGAACACCTACCAGCCCCAGGACCCTGGCTCAGTGGCAACGGCACATATAAGTAGTTACACAAAAGAATGATCCAAGGCTGATGCAGTTTGCCCTCCTGACAAGATGGGGCAGTGACTTCAGCTGAGGGCTAGTTCCAGCCACAGGTTATGGGGCACCTTCTAGCATGGATTCCAGAACACCTTGAGCCTGCCTGTCTGCGGGGGGAGCCCCGACAAGTCATCTGAGAGCAGCTCCCCATCAGGATGGAGCATGGCCTTCGGTTCGGTCCAGCCTGCAGCTTCGGAGCATCTGGGGGGAAAGTGAAAACACAGCTGGTGGTTGGGGCGCCAGCCCTGCCCTGGGCCCGGGTTCACACACTGCCAAAGAGCAGGGTGTCTGGGGAGAGGTTGGCGGCTGCCCAGGGATGGAGGGAGGAGGTGGAGGGAGTGGTGGCCAGGGTGTGTGTGTGGCGGGGGGGGTGACTAACGTCTACTTCCTGGGAGGAAGGCTGTGCTCCTGAGTGCAGGCGGGACGGGGGACAGTTTTCCTTACAGGGTGGTTTCCAGCAGCTCTTTGATTTTTTTTTTTTTAATTGAGATTCACATACCGTAAAAAAATTAACTTACCATAAAATCCACCATTTTAAAGTATACAATTTGATGGCTCTTAGGACATCTGCAAGGTTGTGCAACCATCGCCACTGTCAAATTCCAGAATATTTTCATCACTCTGAAAAGAAGCTCGTACCCATTTGCAGGCCCTCCCCGATTCCCCCCCCCCCCCCCCCCCCCCCCCCGCAGCTCTCATTTCTCGCTGTGCGGTGTCACCAGCTGCCCCGGGTGCGGACTTTGGCTGGTCACGGAGTCCTGAAACCTCGCGGCTGGAGTGTGATGGAGGGAAGGAGCTCAGGCATTGGGGCAGGCACTCACTACTGGGTGATTTCAGGAAGATGCTTAACCTCTCTGTGCCACGTTTCCTCCGCTGTTAAATGGAGCTAATAACGACTTACTTTGTACCTCATCGGGTTGTTTGTAAGGATAAAATGAACCACCGTATAAATAATAATAGCTACACTTGTTAAGACCTTTGCCTGCGGCATTCTTATTTAATCCTCATTAACCCTGAGAGGTAAGAGTTATTATTATCCTCTTTAATACAGACAGAAAACCGAGCCACAGAGAAGTTTAGTCACTTGTTTAAGGTTGCACAGCTATGAATCAGTTTTTAGGGGCAAAGCATGGAAAACCTGACTTTGTCTTGTTTCCAGAAAAAGGAAATTAATTATAACTCAGAATAGAAAGTCTAGAAGTCCAGCAAGCCCCAAAGCAGTTTGATTTGGCAGCTCACCGACCCCATCAGGAACAGATGGAGGTTGTTTCGGTGGTATCTGCATCTCAGGTTGGTGGCGAGCTGGTGCCCATGGGCTCTTCCTCAGGACACTGGCTTTAGAATAAGAATACTTCTTTCCCAGGAGCCCCCAGGTGACTTTCCTTCGCGCTCCATGGGCCCAAACTGGGTCACACACCCATTCCCACTTCTGTCATTGGTAAGGGGAAGGGGTTTGCCATGATCGGTTTCAATCATCCGGGATCAGCCCTGGGTCTGGGGAAAGGTTCCCCTCCACTGCCTCCATGATAGTCATGTAAAATGGAGGTTTAGTTAAGAAGAACAAAGTGGATTGTGGGTAGACACAGCGGGATCCACCAAGGCCAGTAAGCAGCTGAGCTGGGATTTGGACCAGCCCTCCCCTGGGCTTCACCACGTTGCAGCACAGCCTCCACGCAGCTCCTGATGCGCAGTGAGTGCGCAGTGAATCTGGGCGGAATGCATGAGTCTGTACAGTCTAGTTCCCACCTATCCCCAGTCTTTCTGACTCTCTGTTACTCTTCTACAATCGAGTGGTTGAACCCCTCTAGTGATGGGGAACTCAGTGCCTTACCAGCCATTTTACTTTTCTCATTTGACTATTAAGTGCCACGGCTACCTTTTAGAGTGCTCTCGGATGAATTAGAAAAAGATCTGCTCTGGGTGCAAAAACTGGAAAATGGTGCCTACTCTAGGTGATAGAGCCCTTCATTTCTTGGCTCGGGGTGGTACCTTTGTGGTATGAAAATGGCACCCCTGCCTATGGGTGGATGCAGCCCTGCTTGGGAGACATCCCTTCCCCTAAGGTAGGTGCCTTTGTGCCGTGCACAGTGTCTCTTCTGTTAAGACACTCTCCAGGGGGGTTTGTAATGGGAAGTTCGTGCTCGGGTTCCCCCGCTGGGTGTACACCTGGGCTAAGGGTACCCCTTGCTGCCTGGAGATGGTACAGCTCTCCCTTATCAGGAAGGCTCAGCTGTCTGTCTTCCCCCACCCTCACTTCCTGTTCTGCCTCTCCCTCGCCTCTCCCCAGGGTCAGATGGCGGATGTACGGGAGGTGAAGGATTCCACTGTGTGTGAGACCAGCGGGCCAGAATGGCTCTGTCTGTAACTTCAGGACAGTCGGCACTGCTGTGGACTGAGCTGCCCCAGGGCTGTTCATGATGGAAACTGGGGAAGGCCAGGGTCTTCTTTTCCTTGGAGAGGGACAGAGCTTTTTCACTGACTTGTTCAGTTTTGAAGTGTGCTTCACTGTAGAGAACAGGAAAGCCTGCATTTCATTCCCTGGTGGGAGTGGGGCAGGTGGCCTCCCAGATTCTCCTCCGTCCTTCTGAACGTGCCGCTGGGGTGAGCAGATGGGCTGAGCAGTGAAGTCGGGACCAGGCAGTCTCACCCGTGGCAGCCCCAGCCCCGTTCCCATCGCTAAGAGTCTCCCTGAGGGTTCCATGTGCCAAGTTTCTGTCCAGTGGGTCTTTTTGTCCTTGATTAACAAGCCTGGAAGCACCATTGAAAGGAAATGCATTAGCTGACTGTGCATCTGTGGGCACTCGGCCTGTCCCCTGGTGTAGACACATGGCCTATTTTGCAACAGCAGTTGGACCTATTTGATGATGATGGTAATGATAATAAATAACATCTACAATTTACTGAGTGCTTGCCATGCACCAGGGTTTATAGGTATCATTTCATTCTGTCCTTAGAGTGACCCTATAAAATATATCACCATCATCATGATCCCCCCGCCCCCCAGTTTCCAGGAGAGAAATCAAGGCTCTGAGAAATAAAATAGCTCACCCAAAGTCATGCATCTGGGAAGTGGCCATCCTGGGCTTCGAACTCAAGCTTTCCTGACCCTGAACGTGTACCTTTAACTTCCATGTTATCAGCAGCCCCTCCCATGCCCTGATCTTTGGATTTGAAGAATTAAGGCTTTCAAGATGCAGAGCCCTAATGGGCTTCAGAACCTAAAGAAGGAGGAGCTCCACAGTCTTCTGAGCCCAGAGGCGGAGCTAGCCAGCTGGGGCATGGGAATGCCCTGTGATTGTGCCCTCCTGATTTTCCTCACGCTGTTTACTCACCTGTGAAATGGGGATTTATGTTCACATCTCTCTTGAGCTTCATCTGTCACGAGCAGTGGGACCTGCTGGAGACATGACATTGGGCATAGTGCAGGCATGCAGGCTCAGAGTTGGAGAACTCTGCGCAGCTGGGTGGCATCCTGACAGCATGGGCTTCTTTCTGTACCTTCTAGGCCTTACTTTTCTCATCCATGGAATGGGAAGAATGACCACACCTCACAGCCCCCTTACACAGCAGGATTTCGTGAGTTATACCTCTAAAGCTCAGAAGCATGAAATTCACATTCGGTGATTGTTGACTAGGATAGTTTTCCTGATAGATTTCTGGGTTTGTACATTTCTAATAATTTCAAATTAATAATGTGAGTCTGAATAAACTTGTACAAGAGCCTGGAGTCAAAACTGTACATAAATAGCTGACCCCAGGAAGGAATGCAGCAGATGGTGGGTGGGCAGTTATTTATTTCAGAGGGTTTCTCATGAATTATGTTCCTTGTTTATTGAAACATAGTGATAGAGGCCCTGAGAATATGGATTCCCACTTCACAGAGGGAGAAGGTGTGTCCAGAGAGGTGAGCGTTCACACCTGTGTGTTCTCCAGCTGCCTGGCCCACCCAAAGTCTGCATCATCATTGGGAGCCGTTTGTTTTCCTTACATCCCTCTATGAACAGCAGCCAAAGAGCCAACTCTGGCTTTGCCCTTCCCTTTCCTAAGCTGTCCTGGTTCTGAGGAGACCTGCCCTTTGGCTCTGCGGCCCGAGCTGGTGGCCCTGTCTGCCCCCTCTATTTGCTCTTGTTTTCTTCATCTGAATCACGATCCAATATAGGTCCATGCATTGCAATGACTGGAGTCGCGATGTCTCTCAAGTGTCTTCAGCTGTAGGAGTCAGTCTCTGGGGCTGATCAGGATGACACAGGAACTCACTAGAAATGCAAATTTTCAGTGGTCCCAGACCTGTCAGAGTAGAAACAGAATCGCTCACAGGAATGACTTGGCTTGAGAATGTGCTAAGACGGGAGAGGGGAGGCTGGGAGCTCTAGCTGGGAGCCATGCTGGTTGCACTGACCAAAGGGGACGTCTGAGGAGAGAGGCAGGTCTGGATGCTTTGAGAGCTGATCACACGTTGTTAGAGGTAGGTAACTTAGCACATGTATTACTAATATTCTGACTCAGAGGGGTCAATGCCTCTGTTGGGAAAGACCTCTGTAACCCTCCAAATCTGTGGATAGTCACTGAATCCACTTTTGGGTGTACATAGAAACATCCATCTGTCTGTCTACCCATCCATCCACCCAACTGTCCGTCCACCTACCTATCCACCCACCCATCTGTCTACCCATCCATCCCTTCTTTTATCTACCCATCCATCTGTCCATCCATTTTTTTAATCTACCCATCCATCTGCCTACTCAACATTTATTGAATGCCTGTGACATGTCAGGAGCTGAGGAATCAGAGAGGAAGTCAAACATAGCCCTGCTCAGATGAGCCCAAGGTCCATGGAACAGAAGCCAGGTGGACAGAAGTATCTTAGTACTGTGTGTGGGGTGATCTGGTGGAGCCCCTCCAAATGCTGGGTTCCAGGGGTCAGTGCCGTGAGGTTGCTGGATGTAATTCATGAAGGTTAGTAGGAAGAACTGTTGGTCTAGAAACCATTTCCTCACCTCCCCTAGCAGTGGTCCGGACACACATGTGCATGTGAACGCCTCGCCCCAACCATGGTCTGGGGTTGCAGGGACTTGTGGGGCTCACTGTCTCTCAGGAAATCCAGCTGTTCCAGTTCTCCCTCACTGGGGCACCTCATCTCCTGAACCATCCCAGGGGGCAGATAACTGGAAGATGCTGCCCAGTGTCAGGATGGGCCTGGTGCAGCCCCCCACTCTCAGCTATACTTGGTGCTGTGGTTTCTGCCACTATAAATACTCATTTCCATAGTTACTATTTAGCATCTGGAGAGCAGCTATTTTACACTCGGTGTTCTTTGTAGTCAGAAGGGTCTTCCAGTTCATACCAATCAAATTTCCATTTACTCTGGACATCAACCATGGTGATTAAAAAAAAAAACCCATAAATTATTTACTGAAATGGAAGTTCAGCTTACAGTAATAATGCATTAGTTCAGCTAGCCATGAAGCCTGTTATAGGGTAATAAAATTTTTTTATTTTCCTTCTTAAAAGATTTTTGCCCGTAACATACACATGACCTTGAGCTGATCAATTTTCAAAGATGACAGTGCAGGAAAGGCATATAAGGAGAGAGAGAGAAAGGGAGAGCTTCTCTCAAATAGCCTGATTTTAGGCAATTGTCAGCAAATACCTGTTATCTCACAGCTAGGAGGGGAAAGAAATGAAAATATATATTGCATTTTTTAAATCACAAGGACCAGACCTTAAAAATCCTTTTGAAATCAGGCATTTATTTGATAGATACATAAATCTGGCAGCTGGAAAGAAGGCCTATTCGGAAAAGCTGGGGAGACACCATTGTTGAGACCACCTGTCATTTCACATGAGGCTAGAGCCTTGTGGGAGAAAGTCAGCCCAAGGGTTCTGTCTTCATTTTTTTTAACTGTTGTATTTATGGAGCAGGATCACTTTTATGTATCTCAGAAAGTCTACAATTCTGTGCTCACGGCCATTTGCTGACTAATGTCTCCAGCAGAGAACGACAAGCAAGTTCATGAATTATGGCTGGCTTAGACGTTTCTTATCAAGACTGTTTTTTATTTTAAGAACCTCTGCTTTTATTAAAGCCATTAGAGCCAGGAGCAAATAAAAATGTGTCTGATTTTCACATGTCTGGCATTTTATAACAGGAACCCTGACGAAACCTGTCTTAATTCTCACACCCCTAAGGCAAGTGATGAGTATTAACCTAGTAGGTTCAACTAATTTCTCCTCCATTATCTGGTTTGGGGTTCTAAAAAAAATCCTGTGGCAGGAGACTTGTTGGTTGAGTCAAACTTTTACTTATTTATATCCTCTACTTCGCTTCAAAGCCATTTTCGTACCCCTCTTTGCTGCAAAAATTATTTTAAAAGTGACTTGGTTGAAGAATGTGTTGGGAGGTGGGTCCTGGGTTGAGTGAACCTAGAAAAATCCTTATCAAATTATTTTTATATTCCCACAAACTAAAAGAAAAAAAACAACTGCATCGTAAATACACAAGACAGAAGTGATGTAAAATGATCTGAAACGAATAACGAAGGAGACCAGACAGTTGTTTTCTATTGGTTTACTAGAACGCTTCAGGGTCTCTTTCTCCTCAGCTTGACCATTGTTCTGTGGCTGATTGTTTGCATTCTTGAAACGTCGGTGTTTTTCTGATTCTGTGATGTGAAATCATGAGATCCCTCTGTGTTACCACATTTCAGGGGTACATAGGGCTGGACATGGAAGATGCTGTGAGCGTCTATTTAATGTAGCTGGAACAGTGGAGTAGGTATTTCTTAGAACTCCCAGGTCCCTCAGCTCTGCCCTTGACGACACTTTCCGGTGGAGTATTTTTCTTTAACCTCTGATTTACCACTCATGGGTCTCAATTCTCTTTCCGTCAGCTTCCTTTCTGGCCCCCAAGCCTGCACTCTAAAAATCTCTATCCTTGTGGGGCTTTTCGTTTTGCCTTGTTTGTCCATCCCCCATGTGCTCAGGCCCTCTGTCCTCGAACTGGAATATCATGTAGGTGGGTCTATTCACGGAGCAGATGTTATTGTATTGGCTTTCATTGTCCACAGTTAGTTACAGTTGGTGTTTCTTACTGTGGATTATGGCCGATGTGGAAGTGGTCGGTAGCCAGGACACGCAGTAGGTACCTTGTGCATATAGACATTCCATATATCAACTTTTTTCTGTTGTCTATTATCTCAGATCTGTCAAATATCCATAGATCAATAGATAATATTCCATTGACCCCGTTGTGTTTATTCCTAATTACTTACCTATTGAATGAGAGCTCTCCAGCTCGGTTGAGATGATTAGCATGCTAGAAATTGCCCATACCCCTCAGGGCCTGAAATAGCCCTTTCCATATTCTTTTCCCTATGAGCTTTTGAGCACCACTTGGACATCCTAAATAGTTAGCTAATAGAACAAAGTTGTCAGTCCTGGCTCTGTGTGTTCCTCTGCGGGATTGGTACACCTTAACTGGTGAGTTATCTTTGATTTGGGATATGTAGAGCTCTAGATGTGGGCGTGTGTGGTATGCATACATTTATAAAAATGCTACTCCTCCATGCCTCTATGCAAATCAGTTTTAAAGTATCACATGGTACAGTTGCATTTTTACTTCTGATGGAGGAAGTCCATGAGGGTTAATTGCCTCTAGGCCTAGCTAAGTGATCAGCAAGGGATTGGGTGAGGGAGGGACAGAGAAAACCAAGAAAATCCTTGGTTCTTGTCCTCACGTATCCTGGAGTCAGTCCTCTGGGGGCCCAAGGCCTGTGTTCAACGTGTGGCCCAACACATGCTCTTTTGCAAGTCAGTGGGACGTGCTCTGAGAAGAGCTGAGTGATGGGATAATTAGAACCAAGCAGACAGCAGGGTGGATGGTTTGTCTGCAGATAATAGCTTGTTTGCTAATTGCCAACACCAGATTTACTGGGCAATTAGACATTTGGTGTCTTCCAAGACCTTCTGTGCAAATGTGGACACATGGCCGTGGGCCTTGCAGGTAGCAGGTGGAGGGAAGGTGGCTCCCACTGCTGGATGGCATCTCTCTGCAGGCTGCCCAAGGGGCTGTGGGCAGGGCAGACTTCTTCCCAACAGGTGGGAAGGACCATCTGGCTGGGCTCCCTAGCAGAGAGGCTGGATTCTCCCTACTTTATGGAAGGGGGGTGCCCTTAGCTGGGAGATTCGCAAAGAGGGTGGACTTCAGCAGGCTGGGCCAGGAGCTGGGCTTACGTCTCTGTTCTCTTTTCAAGAGCACCAAGCCATGGGTGCTCCTAGGAATCAGAAATTGCTTTCCCTCTAAGATGAGCAAGTTGAGTTTTTTTAAGGAAAAATTTCTTATTTTGATAAAATATATATAACATAAAATTTGCCCTTTTGATCATTTTTGAATGTACAGATCAGGGGCATTAATTGTATTCACAGTGTTATGCAACCACCATCACTACTATTTCCAGACCCGTGACCTTACTCAGAATAGAAACTCAGCACTTCCTATTCCTTCCTCCTCCCTCCCAGCCCGTGGTAACCTCTAATCTACTTTCTGTCTCTATGAACTTGCCTATTCTAGATATTTCATGTACGTGGAATTATACAATACTTGTCCTTTTGTGTCCAGCTTATTTTCCTTGGCATATTGTTCTCTAGGTTCATCCATGTGGTAGCGTGTAAAAGAACTTCTTTCCTTTTTACAGCTGAGTAATATTCCATTGTATGGACACGCCACATTTTTTTTTTTAAAGATTTTATTTATTTATTTGAGAGAGAGAGAATGAGAGATAGAGAGCACGAGAGGGAAGAGGGTCAGAGGGAGAAGCAGACTCCCTGCCGAGCAGGGAGCCCGATGCGGGACTCGATCCCGGGACTCCAGGATCATGACCTGAGCCGAAGGCAGTCGCTTAACCAACTGAGCCACCCAGGCGCCCTGGACACGCCACATTTTGTTTACTCATCTGTTGATGGAGACTTGGCTTGTGTCCACTTTTTGGTTATTATGAATAATGTCACAGTGAACGTGCACATACAAGTGTCTGAATCCCTCTTCTCAGTTCTTTTGGGTAGACACCTAGGCATGGAATTGCTGGGTCATATGGTAATTCTATATTTGACTTTTTGAGGAAGCACTAAACTGTTTTCTATAGCAGCTGTACCATTTTGCACTCCCACTGGATATCTACAAGGGTTCCGGTGTCTCCATCTTCTTGCCAACATCTGTTACTTCTTTCTTTCCTTTTTTTTATAGCCACCATCTTAGTGGATGTGAAGCCGTAACTCATTGTGGTTTTGATTTGCATTTCTTTGATAACTAACGATGTTAAACATCCTTCCACGTGCTTATTGGCCATTTGTGTGTCTTCTTTGGAGGAATGTCTGGTGAAGTCCTTCGCCCAGCAGTTGGTTTGGGCCTCTGTACGTACTCGCCTCTCCGCGTTTCTTCCAGGGGTTGGAACCTCCCTAGAGCCTCCCCAGGAGGAGGGAGACCAGATGCCTGCAGAGAGTGGGGTTGGCTCTGCAGATTCGAAGGCTCACATTCACCCTTTTGTGATTCATTTCACTCCCTCAGCCCATTTGGCACCCAGGGTAATGATGCTATTTGAGTTCTCACTGAGCAGGAAAACACAAAAACCAGTAAGTGTGTGGGATTAACCAAAGAGATATGGCAGCAGGGGCAGTTGGGGCCACTGTGATACTCCCTTAGAAGCAGACAGGCCTTTCTCAGACACCTTGCACCCTCTGGGTTTCCTTGACCACCAGTGTGTTTTAGCAAATTACCCGTTCCTTCCTACCAGGTAGTAGGCTGTGTGCTAGATGGAGCTAGATGCAGAGCACCCCAGCCAGTGCCTGGGATTTGTGGGTGCCCAGGGTCGCTCACCATCGGTGCTCCACTGCTTGCCGGCCCTGCTAGTCCTGGGCGGTGGGCAGGGAGGTCTGCATGGAGCTTCCAGCAGGACAGTGTGACTTCTCCCTGGGTGTTCATTCCTGGGGGAGGGCCACCGGCCCCTGGCAAGGTGTCAGGACAAATGTCAGCGCCTGCGTAACTGTGAGACTAGCAAGGCAATCGACGCAGTGATGTTCAGGCGGCTTTGCTGTTGGCTCTTCTCTGGTTTGACCTCATGTCTGTTGTGGGGCCCCAGGCACGGGGTCCGGGGATGCTGAGCTACCTGACTTTCTGCCACGGTTTTTCTTACTGGCTGTCAAGAGCCATCAGGATCACTGAAGAGAGAGGAGTTTTCCCACGTTGTGATGCGGCCTCCTGCCAGAGGGAGGCAGGAGGTGATGTGTCCACTAAGCAAGGAAGTTCTTTCCGGAAGCTGCATTCTTGTCCTTTATTTCTATAATAGGGCTTGTTGATCTATAGGGTAGGGCAAGGAACCTGGAATCTCTTCCAAAAAAATGCACACAAACATTTGCTCAGGTGGCTATAGGTTCCTCTGGTCCATTGTGGTGCCCAGGTGAGGATCCGGCCCTTTAGAGAGCACAAGCCTGGAGGTGAGGCCATGTGGGGATCGGGCGGTGTCTCTGTGAGGTAGAAGTTGGGTGGGACATAGTGAGAGGCCTGGTGGTTATGTGGAGAGAAAGAATGTTTCATTTGGTCGTTCTAAATACCAAACACAAGGGAGTGCCAGAACAGACAGACTACGTGTGTGGTGGGGTACAGGCTTCCAGGCGACAACAGCACCTACCCATAGCAGGAAGCCCCACAGCTCGTTCCTGCCCCCTGGCTCGGCCCACACTGCTTCTAAGGAGGGCCTCTGTCTTTCCTTTCAGAAACAGCCCCCACGTCTGCATATTCATCTCCAGCCCGGAGTCTGGGGGACACAGGAATCACGCCGCTATCCCCTTCCCATATCGTGGTAAGAAATGTGTATCCATGTGCTGACGATCTTTGCTTTCTGGATCTGCTGTCACGAGCCAGGCTGCTGGGCAGCCCCTCACCTTCGTGGGTGGGGAGTACATGGTCCCGGGACTAGTCCTGTGAGCCCACCAAGCCCCTTCCCCACCCTCGGCCTGAGAAGGCTTTCTGTGGTGTGGCTGGTGCTTCCGGAGCTGTTGGCCTTGGTGCGTTAGCAGGTGCATTTGGAGGCTGAGGGCCTAGAGCCGGCGAGGCGTCCCTTCGGAATGGAGCAGCCACCTCTGGGCCCGGCATCGGTGAAATGCAGCGGCTTTTTGACTGCAGTTAACTGTCCGGTCCGCAAGCCTGTGGCTGGGCTGGCTTCTGCATCAGCCAGCCCGGGAGAGAAGGCCTGGATGGGGAGGGGGCTGCAGACTGGGCATTTGCTCCCACCCTACCCCTCACTGAGAAGATGGATTTTTTTGTGGGGCAGCTGTTCAAGGGACTTACACGTAGCCGACCAGAGAAAAGTCCCCGGGGAGGAGTGGCTTTGTAGGAGGGGGCACCAGCTTGTCCTGGTTTTCCTGGAACTGTCTGGGTTTCGCCTCACTCAGTGTCCTGGCACTCCGTCAGTCCTGGGAGACTGGGAGGCTGGCCTCCTCTGGCCCGGTCCTCACACTGTGGGTTTCCAGACGGCACCCTGAGGGGTCCCCGTAGGAGCTTCAGAGTCACCTTGGGGTGTGGGGGGAGAGGGGGCAGTGTGAGGAGAGGCCAGATGGATGGGGCTCTCACCCCCTGCTCTAAGCAGTACACTTCAAGCCCGACATTTACTGGTTTATAATGTGAAGTTCTGTGGATATAAAAAAAAGTACACTGCTTAAAAAACAAACAAACAAACAAAAAACCAAAAAAGGTTTGGAGACCTGGAATGGCCTGACTCACTTGCTTGATGTTGAGGAAAGGCTCTGGCCCCTGAAGGGACAGGGACTTGGCAGGGTCGCATGGCCAGGGCCCCTGGCACGCAGAGCCCTCCTCCCACTCACAACGCGCCTGAGCAGATGGAGTGGTCACTGGCGCTGTGGCAAGGCCGCAGCTGGTAAGGCATTCTGGGCATGGTCTGCACAGGAGTTCGGGGAGGGCAGTGAGGGAAAGATTGCATCACTCGAGGAACCACTGGGCTTCCAGACTGGATGGACTTTCCACAATTAGTCATGTTCATAAGCAGTTGATAAAGGGGGTGGGGGGCAGGCTGTGGGCAGGTGCCTTCTCGCTGGCAGCCTGGCCCTCCATTTCTCCTTGAGCTACCATGTGGGGGCTGAGGCTGGCCTGCCCTCTCCGTAGGGCTCACCGTGCGGCACACGTGAGCCAGAGTTCTGTCTGTAGGGGGTGCGCAGCTGAGCAGGCAGGAAGGCCTGGCTTGGCCACCCCCACCCACCCCTCATACCTTACTTCGAACATCTGCAGAATGATGCTGACCCGAACGTCTCGGAGCAGCAGATGTTTCTGGTGGTGGTGGCCATTGACTTTGGAACCACGTCCAGTGGCTATGCCTACAGCTTCACCAAGGAGCCAGAATGTATCCACGTGATGAGGTGAGTGCTGTGGGTGCGGAGGGCCATGTGCGGGCACCAGTCACTATACCTGTGGGGACTTGGAGGAGGGCCCTGGGGGGAGGGGAGGGGCTTCGTTTAAGAAGTGGGTGAATGGCATTTAGTAGGCGGGTCCTAGATTCTGGCCCAGCTCAGCCCAAACCCCCTGTGCCCCTTTTGGGTAAACCACTCTCATCTCTGGGCTCCAGGTTCCTGGTCTGTAAAAGCATTGGTTTAATTCTGACTCGGTGGGTCTGGGGAAGGGCCTGGACAGTGTGTTTGAAACCTGTCCTGGGTTATTCTAGCATGCATCCCGAGGAAGAGGTACTGACTTGTAGGGTATTTGTGATGAACGAGGTCCAGGCGTCAGCTTGGCCACATACTGTGTGACCTTACGCAACTGCTGGACCTTCTAAACCTCAGTTTCCTCATCTGTGAAATGGAGGTAATGGCAATGTCTGTCTCACAGAGTGTGTGTGCATATGAAATGAGATTTCCTGCCAAGCTTAGTACATAGTAAAATGTAAGCAGGGAAGGTGCTAGTCCTTAAATGATAGTAACCAGAAAGCAGAGCGGGGTGAATTTCAGGGTCACCCTGAAGTTGCCCGGGGTCTCTTGGGACACACTCTGTGCTCAGGACACTGCTGCCCTCCTCCGCCTCACCCCGCCATGCACACAGCAGCCTAGAACGCCCTCTTGCCCTCCCCATCCATGCATGACGGGCTGTCTGTGAGGACTCTGGTCTGCCCTGCCCCCACGGGGCCTCCGGCTCTGGTGCGGGGCTCTCCTGCAGAGTCTGTGGCCCCTCAAAGCTTTGGGGGCCAGGAGTTTATCACTCTGATTTTCCAAATCCAAGGACGGCTCTGAAGATAGATTGTGATGGGTTTTGCAACTCCTTTACCTGGCAATTGTGGAATTTAGTTATGGCTCCCAGAGTAAGATCTTATGCATTTTTGCAGGGTGCTGCTTAAAACATAAGTCATACTAAAAATGACCCCCCACCCCAATCTTGGTTTGGATGTCCTAAGAGGCTCCAGAGCCCTGTGGGTGTCGTATCTTCAGGAAATAATGAAAAGCTGGTTCTAGTAGAGAGCCCCGATGACAGCAGAGCCCTCTTGTCTAGTCGCCATCAGGATTCTGCGTCTGGGTAGCTAGACACCTGCTGCGAGGTCTGCTCTGCTGTCCCCAGGGATGGAAACCCCGAAGGGAGAAGAGCATTGCTGTAAAAAGCTAGACTTGTCCGTAGTTGTTTTGAGAAATGTTATTTCGAAGGGATAGTCTTGCAGTGAAATTGAAAAAAAAAAAAAAAGAAGAAGAGCAGAAATAACATTGAGATTGCTTGGGAGGGATCCACACATTATCAGCAGCGCTCAGGCCTCTGGAGAGATCATCTCCGTTCTTGTAGAGAGTTTGGAGGGAGGCCCTACCTGAATTTTAGTTCAGTCAGAACATGTTAACCTTGATACAGACTGACACAATTATGGTTGAGAAAATTCAGTTCTTTGTATGTATTTTAATAGGAATGAAGGAATAAAAATTGGAAGGGAAATAACTCAGGAGGTTCATCGCCTAGTGAAAATGTCAGTTGTTAATGGGAACACAAAGTCCATTTGTGAGCGGTCATGTGGGACGCATCCAGGTGCCCGGCGTCTGGGGTGGTGAGCATCCCTGGGTCTCAGTGCGCTCGTCATGGGGACTTTGGCTCCCTGAGTAGAAGCCTGCAACTTGATGGAG